>NC_142867.1:34232500-34541250 GCF_051225735.1 Oryctolagus cuniculus
AGACCACACCTACCTACATGCCAACTGTCCTTATTTACTAAGATACTTCTTCTTATTTGTTTAGCTTAATAAATCATTTGCCCTAATATCTTTCTAAATGACTTATGCTCTCATTTCAATTTTCTTTGATATATCTTTCTATTAGCATTTCTCCCTTCCATTTTTTTCCTTCATTTCCTATGTTACTAGCGTGTATATTTTTAAAAACAGATTTCTTCATAGTTTCATAAATATTCATCTCTAACCTCAGAGACTACATAGTTACTGATGTATAAGTAACAGGTTGAAATTTTATTCCAGGGAGAAAATTATTAACCATAATTCCTTCCATTTCCATTCCTCCACTTAAAACATTAAAGATTAGTTTTGGTTAGGCCATTTTGTCAAAAACAAACCAACAATGGATAAATAACAAATTTATTTCTCTATAGTGAATTTTAATAGCCTTTGAGTTGATAATATTTCAAACAGAACTGATACCTAACATAACCATAGGGCAGCGTATACAGCTTAATTTCTAAGAGTACTAAAGGTTCAGGAAATACTTTTAAAAACATTAAGCCACACAGTGCACTGTTCTTGAGGCTGTGCAGTTACTGACATATCCTAAGCTAACTTGTCTGAGAATACCTGAGAATTATTAGTATATGACATTTTTTGGACTGAAAAAGCATTTTACCTGCTCATTCAGAAACATACAACATTCCGGTAAAATCATAAAAAGATCTGCAGTAAATTTCCTTTCAGAATCATCCAGAATATATAAGGAAGCTTCCTAAATACAGAGGTTTAGAGGAATTTTTATTCCTGAAAAGTTTTATGTAAATTAAATTGTTATAAAGTGAGATCTACTATCATTATTATACTAGAACAAAGTGTATTATGAATCTTGTGTAAAAATGAAAAAGCCTTTTGAAATACATGTATCTCCTAATGTTTTTATAAAACCACATTAAATAAATATCTAGCCTACTTAAATTGAAGTATACTTGCACTTAGGGAAAAATGACTTGGCAAAGCATCAAAAATAAAATGAGAGTAACAAGACATGAGCCAACCATATTAAGCTGAAGTTTATAGAGTAATTTTCTTGAAGGAACAAAGGCATTCTGAAAATATCATGAACTACAGAGGAAAAAGGAAAAGGCCTCGTTGGGTCTAGAATTTCCATCTAGAATTTTACATGTTATGTGGTTAGTGTATTTTCAAGGTTGTGCCAGTTGGAAAAAAGCAAGCCAGAGAGGTGAGATATTGCTCAGCTGACATTTCATTTTCCCTGGCACCCACATAGCCAGCGTAGGCTTCTCTGTCTCAGCACTGGAGAAGTTGGTATGCTCTTTGTTGGTAGATCAGGTGAGAGACAGTCTGTCCCAAGGAAAGTGGACATGAGGCACATGTCATTTAATTAAGGCAGTTAGGTTCATCAATAGCTCTGATGATTAATACAAGCACTGAGGAAGATGAATACAAATCACTCCAGCTGGTAACTAGAAAACTCCTCGACAGTTATAGCATAAAAACAATGCTGCTAGCTAGTGCATGAACATAAGTCTTAATAAAAATAAAGCAATAGGTTGTTCTGTACTGTGCAGAGGTTTATGAGAACACATGTGTTACACAATAGTGGAATTATGTTTTGGGGAATTCGAGAAAAAGAAAGCAACTTTTAATTTCAGACATCTTTCATGGTAAAACTTGTGAAGATGGGAGGCTAGGCCTGGGCATTTGGCACGGTGATGAAGACACCAGGAGGGGCGCCTGCGTCCTGTACTGGAGTTCCTGATTTGAGTCCCAGCATGGGCATGGTTTCTTTCTTTCTTTCTTTTTTTTTTTTTTTTTTTTTTTTTTTTTTTTTACAGGCAGAGTGGACAGTGAGAGAGAGAGAGAGACAGAGAGAAAGGTCTTCCTTTGCCGTTGGTTCACCCTCCAATGGCCGCCGCGGCCAGCACGCTGCGGCCGGCACACCGCGCTGATCCGATGGCAGGAGCCAGGAGCCAGGTGCTTTTCCTGGTCTCCCATGGGGTGCAGGGCCCAAACACTTGGGCCATCCTCCACTGCACTCCCTGGCCACAGCAGAGAGCTGGCCTGAAAGAGGGGCAACCGGGACAGAATCCGGTGCCCCGACCGGGACTAGAACCAGGTGTGCCGGCACCGCTAGGTGGAGGATTAACCTATTGAGCCGTGGTGCCGGCCCCCAGCATGGTTTCTGTTTCAGCTTCCTGCTAATGCTCACTCTAGGAAGTCAGCCCATGATGCTCAAGTACTTGGGTCCCTGCTACCCACCCAGATTGGGTTACTCACTCCTGGCCTTGGCCGGGCCCAGACCTAGCTGTTACAGGCATTTGGGGAATGAACCAGAAGATGGAAGACCTCAGTCTTTGTGTTCCTCTACCTCTCCAAAAATGAAAATAAATAAAAATTAAACTAAAGACTTCTGTTTAAAAGTAAAAGGACAGTTTGAATATGTATTAATGACATATTTTCCTTATGTTCCTAAGGTAATGCTAACGTTACTACACATGCTTCAGTCTTTCAGGATAGGAACAATTATTTCTAAGCAGAGGTTTCCTATAGAATTACTTGTCAGGCCTTCACAGCACCTCCAAATAGTGGGAAAAACTAAAAATTTAAATTCCATAATTTTGTTTTCAGATTAAAAGGAAATATATATGGGATAGATTTATAAATTAGCGACCTTGGAGGAGGATTAATGCATTACGTGAGCACACTAAGCAGAACTTATTTTTGCTATTTGTTTTTAAAGTTATCAGAATATAAGATTAGTTCTCACCATGTACACTCATTTAAATAAAACCATATTAAGCACTTTCACTGAAAAGAATGATGTATGAAAAGTCACAAACATCTATCTAGCAATAAGAAGACAGCTAGATAGGTTATATGACATAGGTTTGATATTCAAAATCTTTCAACCTTTTTTTTTTTTTTTTTTTTTGACAGGCAGAGTGGACAGTGAGAGAGAGAGAGAGAGAGAGAAAGGTCTTCCTTTTGCCATTGGTTCACCCTCCAACGCTGATCCGATGGCAGGAGCCAGGTACTTATCCTGGTTTCCCACGGGGTGCAGGGCCCAAGTACTTGGGCCATCCTCCACTGCACTCCCTGGCCACAGCAGAAAGCTGGCCTGGAAGAGGGGCAACCGGGACAGAATCCGGCACCCCAACTGGGACTAGAACCCGGTGTGCCGGAGCCGCAAGGCGGAGGATTAGCCTAGTGAGCCACGGCGCAGGCCCTCAACCTTTTTTAATTAAAAAAGTTTCACCCTTTTTGTCAACCAATCATTAACAACAGAATGAAAACCAAAGCATGATAAGGTAAGGTTTTTCTTGTTCAGTATCTTGTGACACATACTACCTGACAAAACACTTGTGCTGGGTGAAAAACCACAAAAGCAGAGAACTTTCTAGGTTGTCAACATCAATGGTCATAATAGGTAAGTTAAAACCCACGGTGGAATCACTGTTCAGAAACTCATGGACGTAGATAATCTTAAATTCACACAAGTTTATCTATTTAATTTCATCAACCACTTCACTATATTACTATTTAATTAAAACAGATTCCATTACTGGAATGATAGAGAACGAACATGAATATGACCCATCAATTAAATTAGAAGCTGGCATGTTATAATAGAATCTTGAGGAATTTGCCCTGGGGTAGGAAACTCAACCATGGGATGGTGTTGTTAGATTTGGATTTGGTAAGAACTGAGTTGAGTCACTAAGGTGTGTTGGAAGACTTTGAAAACCACATTGTAGGGGCCAGCACTGTGACACAGTGGGTTAAAGCCTTTGCCTGAAGCGCCAGCATCCCATATGGGTGCTGGTTCTAGTCCCGGCTGCTCCACTTCCAATCCAGCTCTCTGCTATGGCCTGGGAAAGCAGTAGAGGATGGCCAAGTCCTTGGGCCCCTGCACCCACGTGGGAGACCTGGAAGCAGCTCCTGGCTCCTGGCTTCGGATCGGCACAGCTCCAGCCATTGCGGCCAATTGGGGAGTAAATCAGCGGATGGAAGACCTCTCTCTCTCTCTGCCTCTCCTCTCTCTGTGTACTTTCAAATAAATAAATCAATCTTTAAAAAAGAAAAAAAGAAAGAAGAAAACCACACTGTAAAATACTATCAACCACAGTTTGACTTGAAAATTAAAAATAATTTACCAATGATATTAACTTCAAATTGCTTAAAACTTTTCTGAACTGTTTTAGAAAACTATAATGATTGGGAAGGAAAAACAGATAACTCTAGACCAGAAAATCAGGTCAATAAGTCAAGCAGACTTTGATTTCTTACCTAAAGCCAAAGAAACAACAGACAATTTTTTTAAGCATTCATTCTGCAATAGCAATTCTGTGACATTCCTCTTCAAAGTATACTTAAATAGAACTACAAGGAATTGTCATCTCCACTTCTATGAGCCATTTCCTAGGCCTGGCATCATTACAGAATGAGTCCTCTCAGGCCTAGGATTCTTTTAATCACATTCGAGTGGCATTAGGCAGCACTTCACCTCTGACAACGTTTCGTGTGCACATGTTCTCAACTTCAGAAAAGGAGCACTGAAGAGCGATACTGAATGACCCTAAGAGCTTATTAACTGGTGTTGCAGGCATCTTAGAGAAACATGGGCAGCTGAAGAGCTCGTGGAAGGCTGAGTGGTGCTGAAGCTGTGGAGCACACTGTGTGTAAGAACAGTATGCTTGGTTGTCAGCTCGCAAATGACAGGCTGCTTCTCTGTACTACTGTTACTAAAAATATCAGGCCTGACGTGGTAGATGTGAAAACGCCTGTGATCTGATTTGGAAAGGATTTAGTAAGGTAAAAACGCAGCCAAGATCTTTCTCCTTTAGCTTTATACTTCCTACTACTTTCTCTTAGAGGTTTGTTTTTTCTAAGGTTGACCCAAAATCTGGAGCTAATTTATTTGATCACTTCCTAGATTTTTCATACTTTGGGTATAGCAAATGAATAACAAGCAAACTGCTCAATAATTACAGAGAGGAAACAAATACACTTTTAGTTGTATTTTCTATATTTTAGCTGTACTTGTATTTGTATTTTTTACATTTCACTAGAATTTTTTTTTTGCAAACCACTGGAATTGTCAAGTTAAAAGATGGAGATTCTCTAATAGTTAAAATGAAATAAGTATTTCATAATCTTTATCAACAAATATTTTTGTCACACTGGATAACTTCTTAATATGCTATTGATAGTAGATATTCATGTTTCATCTCTGTCAAAGGACTAGCAGAGGATCAGATAAAATAAATTATAGAAGTTGAGGATACTTCAAAGAGTTCATGGAAAAATTGAATGAAAAGATGCTTACTTTGCTGCAAAATTTTTTGAAAGCCAAGCACACTGTTTCACAATGTGCATTTTCCATGAACTTTTTGAAGACTTTGCATATGCAGAAGTTTGAAATCACAGAAGTGTGAAAAGAAAAAAGTTAGGAAAGAATTTACTTGCTTAATATTTCTCCCATGAGGTTGCAGGGGCCCAAACACTTTGGCCATTTTCCACTGCTTTCCCAGGCAATAAACAGAGAGCTGGATAGGAAGAGGAGCAGCTGGACATGAATTGGTGCCCATATAGGATGCCAGCATTGCAGGTGGAGGCTTAGCCTACTACACCATAGCGCCAGCGCCATTTTCACAACTTTAAGAGAGCTCCCTCTCCTCCTTTCTTCTCCCCCCTCCCTTCTTCTTCTTCTTTTTTTTTTTTTTTCCCCTCTCCCTCCCTTCCTTTCTCAACAAACATTTGTTGAGTACCTACTATCAGGGTACTTAAATGTTTGTAGAAAGTGGAATTAAAAGAAGTTTACTTTGATGTTAAAAAATTCTGGAAATCCATGTGTATGGGGAATCTTTAGAAAGTTCATGAAAAATACAGTTATGAGAAAACTACATACAGGCTTCAAGTTCTTTTTGGTACCAAAAGAAACAACTTTTAATTCCATTGTCCAGGAACTTCTTAAACTACCCTTGTGTCGTGCGGGGCAATGAGCTGTCTGGAGATACCAGGAGTCCTTATTCTCAAGATGGGGCTGTGCTGGAAGGGCCCTGAGAGACTTCTCCAGGTGAGAAAAGGCTTTGAAGAGGAAGTGCCAGCCAAATTAAAAAGGCAAGTTAGAGTTAGAAAAGGAAATTAGAGTTTAGAGGAAGAAAAAAATTAGCAAGTGGAAAAATCAAAGAGTAACATGATGGGCTGGATGTTTGATATGATTAGATATTATGGTTTGTGCAAGGAAATAGTCAAAGATAAGGCTGGAGAAGTAGGCAAGGGCACAATAGGTAGGGCTTTCATTTTGAAGGCAACAGTCAATGAAGGCTTTTAATCATATGAAGTGATAGGATTGAATTCATCCTGGGAAGATATATCTCTGGGTATCCCCAAATCACGCTGTGTAAGGAGGGAGGGCAGGGCCACACTGGAAGCAGGGAGCCAATCAGGAAGCTGCATAGCAATCCAGGCAGGTAACGATGAAGAATTTTACCCCTCACCCCCACCCCACTCAAAGTAGGCTATGCTGGAAACTTTGTTACTTTATTTTTGTTCTTTTATGTGGTTCTTTCTAATATATCTTCCATAGTCTTCAATATTTGCTCCTTGAAAATAAAATCTTATCCTGGATATGTGGGGGAAATTCATACATGACCTATCAAAAAAGTTGCTGTTGGGGCCAGCACTGTGGTGTAGCGGGTAAAGCCAACGCTTGCAGTGGCAGCATCCCATATAGGCACTGGTTCAAGTCCCAGCTGCTACACTTCCAATCCAGCTCTCTGCTATGGCCTGCACCCGCTTGGGAGACCTGGAAGAAGCTCCAGGCTCCTGGCTTCGGATTGGCCCAGCTCCAGCCATTGCAGCCATTTGGGGAGTGAACCAGCAGATGGAAGACTTCTCTCTTTCTCTCTGACTCTCTGTAACTCTGCCTTTCAAATAAATAAATAAATAAATCTTTTTTTTTTTTTAAAGTTGCTGTTGTGTTGCTGACATCATTTCTCTCCTAATTTCTCCACAATGAACCAGGTATTAAAAGAAATGAAGATGAACTGAACTTTTATGAAACATTGGTTGTAGAGCGTGAGGAAAAGGGAGGTATCAAGCAGAGATGGATAGATGGACAGACATACTGATTCAACAGATATTTATTAAATTTCCAATATGTACCAGATATTACTGTAGGCAACATGTTCCCTATGGTTCTTTTTCTATTCCAGGAAGCCACTTGCATTTAGTGGCTATTTCTTCTTTAATCTCCTCTAGTCTGTAATATTTACTTATTTTGTTTCAGGTCTTTTATGTATGACTTACTTTGATACTTCTAAAGAGCAATGATCCAAGATTTTGAAGGATGTCCCTCATTATGGGTTTGTCTGAAGTTTTCTCACAATTGAAGTCATGCATTTTGGTAAGAATATGATGAAAATGATATAAGCTTCTCACTGCATCATAGAAGAGGTTCATGAAGCTGATATGTCTTGTAATTGGCACTATTTACCTTGACTGTTTGGCTAAGTTGACATTTGTCAGGTTTCCACAAAACAAAATTGCTACCTTTCTCTTTGTAATTGGTAACTACCTTGGCCAAGATACTTTGAACTATGCAAATCATATTTCTCTTTAAATTTCTTCCCATCAACTTTTGCATTTGTCAAGGAATCATATCTGCACACTTATAGGTGTTTGCCTCAAGGCAATCCTCTATTTTCCTCTTTATTTCCATACTTATTAATTTATCTGATTATTTATATTGCTATGGATTAATATTTATTTAATTCTATCAATACTATCATTATTTGGCTACTCGAATTATCTCAGCTTTGGTCATTAAGTTGGCTCCTTCAGGTTGGTTCCTGTGTTTTTTCAACTCATCCCCATTTTTTTTTTTAAGCATTTCTTTACTATTTGGCACAAGATGTTCGGTCTCATTTTGTATTTTTTCTCCTTTGGCCCTGGAATCAAGCAATCAAGCACTTCTCCTAGAAGCTCTGGTTTCTTTTATTGGAAAATGGTGCTTAGATACCAGGATCTGGCACAAGGAATGTCATTGTTAGAGGGGTGTCATTGCTTTAGGCGGAGGAGAGAATATTTTTAAGATAGATTGGTGAGAGAAAGCCTTTCTGAGGAGGTCACTGGAGCAGAGACTTAAATAAAGTGAAAGAAGCGGCAATGCAAATGACCTGGGAAGAGTTTTCCACATAGAGACAGAGTAGGTATGAATAGCAGATATTAGAATATGCTTGGCAAGGAACAGCATGATAAAGAGGGTTGCCACCTGGTGTGTTAGGGGAAAAGTGGTAGGGAGAGAGTTTGTAGAGTAGAAATGACTTCTGTAAACGATAGTAAAGAGTGTGAATTTTAATTTGGTGGGAAGCCATTGGAGTGTTTTAAGCAGGACAGTAGCAACTCTTATTTACTCTGTGATACAATATTACTTTGAGCGGTGTATAGCAAACAAAATGTGGGCAGAGTTAGAGGGCTACTGCTGCAGCTCTTAGGTGAGATTTAATGATGGCAAGGTATAATAGAGACAGGGTCATGTTTGCAGTAGCAGACATGGTGAGAAGGGTGAATTATTTATTTAGATTTGGTGCATGTGTGTAATTATAAAAATATTTTTATAAAGAGAGAAAATTGATAACATCACATGCAATACCTACAACTAAATTTCATAACATTCTAATATTTGGCTATATTTGCTTCAGGAATAAACATCAGTGAAGATCCCAGTGTATCTCTCTTCTAATCCAGATATAAGCACTGAAATAAATTTCTCATTTATTTTTCTCATGGATACTTGTAAACTACTACTAAATACATGTACACAGTAGTCCCTATATGGTTTCATTTTCTGCTGTTTCAGGTTCCTGTGGTCAACTGTTGTCTTAAATATTAAATGGAAAATTCCAGAAATAAATAATTCGTAAGTTTAAAATTTTGTGACACTGTGAGCAGCATGATGAGATCAGGCACCATCCTGCCCTGTCCTAAGATGTGAATCATCTTTTTGTCCAGAGTATCCACGCTGTAAATGCTGTCTGCCTGCTAGTCACTTAGTAACTGTCCTGGTTATTAGACTGTAGCAGGATCATAGGGCTTGTGTTCAAGTAATCCTAATTTTACTTAATAATGGAAGCAGAATGTAAGAGTAATGATGCTGGCAATTTGGATGTGCCAAAAATAAGCCATAAAGTGTTCCTTTTAAGTGAAGAGTTGGGAGTTCTCGGTAAGGGAAGACAAAAAAAAAAAAAGTTGAGATTGCTGAGATCTAAAAGAACAAGTCTTCTACCTATGAAATTGTGAAGAAGGAAAGTGAAATTCAGAATTTTTTACAACAGTTTTGCAGTTGTATCTCAAATTACAAAAGTCCCAGTAATAGTGCATGATTAAGCACATAGTTAAGATTAGAAAGGCGTTAAATTATAGGGTTTGATACTATCCATGGTTTCAGACATCTACTAGGGGTCTTGAATATATCCCCTATGAACAAGGGAAGATTACTGTATATGTAAGTAGATTATAATTTTTATGTGCTTAAAGGTTTTTATAATTGGAATCATAATGCCCATATTATTTAGCAGCTTGTTTTATTTCATATAAAATTATGATTTAGAGAATCATCCATGTTGACACATGTAGCTCTAGCTCAATGTATTTTTTTTATATTTTTTGACAGGTAGAGTTACAGACAGTGAGAGAGAGAAAGAGACAGAGAGAAAGGTCTTCCTTCCTTTGGTTCACTTACTCCCCAGATGGCCGCCATGGCCGGTGCTGTGCCAATCCGAAGCCAGGAGCCAGATGCTTCTTCCTGGTCTCCCATGGTGGGTGCAGGACCCAAGCACTTGGGCCATCCTCCACTGCCCTCCGGGGCCACAGCAGAGAGCTGGACTGGAAGAGGAGCAACCGGGACTAGAACCCAGCACCCATATGGGATGCTGGCACCACAGGTGGAGAATTAACCAAGTGAGCTATGGAGCCAGCCCCTAGCTCAATGTATTTTAATCTGCTCTATAGTAATGTATCCTTGTGTGAATATAAAAAAAGCAACTTTGCTGTTCTTTTGTTTATAGACTTTATGTTGTTTTCCATTTTTCTATCCTACAATAAATGTTTTATACACCATTTTCTTACTTTCCTTCCTGGGTATATACTGAAACTTTTCTACAGTGTATATCCCTTCTGGAATTTTTGGGTCAAAACACATGCACAATATCAATATAAAAGATATTGCTGGGGCCGGCACTGTGACGCAGCGGGTTAAAGCCCTGGCCTGAAGTGCCAGCATCCCATGTGGGCACCGGTTCTAGTCCTGGCTGCTCCTCTTCCAATCCAGCTCTCTGCTATGGCATGGGAAGGCAGCAGAAGACGGCCCAAGTAACTTGGGCCCTGCACCCACGTGGGAGACCCCGAGGAGGCTTCTGGCTCCTGGCTTTGGATCGGCTTAGCTCTGGCTGTTGCGGCCATCTGGGGAGTAAAGCAGCAGATGGAAGACTTCTCTCTCTGTCTATACCTCTCTAACTCTTTCAAATAAATAAAATAAATCTTTTTTTAAAAAGATACTGCCAATTTGTTCTCAGAAGTAGTTGTAGCAATTCATATTTCCATTAGTACTGTATGGAAGTTCCTGTTCTCTAACTTCTTACTAACTTACTTGGCTGTCAGGCTATAAAATTTGTCAATTTGATGAGCAGGAGATGATATGAAGATTTATTTACTTATTTGAGAGGGAGAGAGGAAGAGAGGGAGAGGAAGAGAGAGAGAGAATGCATAAATGCCTATCCTTTGGTTCACTCTTCAGATAGAACCCAGTAGCTCTGATATGTGATGCAGGCATCTTAACTGGTGTCTTACTAGTTAGGCAATGTGCCTAATTACATTTATCTGAAAGCAAGACACACACACTCATACACACACAAACACACAGAGAGACAGATTTCCCATCTACTGATTCACTCCCAAAATGCTGCAATCATCTGAGATGGACCAGGCCAAAGCCAGGAGCCAGAACTCAATCTGGGGGCACCCATGTGGGTGGCAGGGATCCAACTATTCAAGTCATCACCTGCTGCCTTCCAGGGTGTGCATTAGTAAGAACCTAGAACTTGAACCCGGGTACTTCTGTATACGATGCAGGTGTCTTAGCTGCTGTGCCCATTCCCTGATTTTTTTTTTAAAGAGACTTTTTGATAACACTTTTAGAGTTTTAGGTTCATAGCTAAACTGAGCAGAAGGTATGTGAATTTCCTATAAACCTCCTACCTCGACACATAACCTCCCTAATTTCAACATGCCCATCACAGTGGTACATAAGTTAGAACTGACGACCGTACACTGAAAAATCATTACACAGCATCCAGAGTTTACATTAGAGATTACTGTACATATCATGAATCTGGGCAAATTGATAATGACCTGACCTACTACTATAGTATCACACAGAGTAGGTTCAGTATCTTGAAACTCCTCTGTCTTCCATCTGCTGGTTCACTCTCCAGATGGTTGCAATGGCCAGGAATCAGGAGTTTCATCTGAGTTTCCCATGTGGGTGGCAGGAGCCCAAAAATTTGGGCCATTTTCTGCTGCTTTTCCCTAGTTATCAGCAGGGAGATGGATCAGTAGTGGAGCAGCTGGGACATGAACTGGTGTCTGTATGGGATGCTGGGATTGCAGTGGAGGCTTAACCTGCTACAACACAACATCGGCCCCTCTGTGGTTTTATCTGACACTAAAGTTCTAGTTTCTCCATCCTCTCCCCAATTTTCCAAAAAAAATTGGACTGGGAGAGCACACATGGTTGATAAGGATTTGAAAAGAAGATTGAATAAATTGATTGAAATCAGTTTTCAAATTGGAACACTGCTGAATATAATGTAGGATCATGATGCTTAACATAAATTAAAACCTTTGGCTTTATTCTTTGTTATGGCCAGAGTCAGTTTCACAAGTAGGCACCAAAGCCAATTTCTACCAGTAGATGGGTTAGAAAGTTGTCATTTTTTTAAATAGAAAGCTTTTATTTAATAAAAATAAATTTCAGAAGTATGACTTTTAGATTATAGCAGTTCTTCCTTCCATACCTACTCTCCCACCACCAAACCATCCCACCTCCTACTCCCTCTCCCATCCCATTCTTCACTAAGATTCATTGTTAATTATCTTTATATACAGAAGATCAACTCTATACTAAGTAAAGATTTCAACAGTTTGCACCCATGCAGACACACAAGGTATAAAGTGCTGTTTGAAGACTAGTCTTACCGTTAATTCTCATAGTACAACACATTAAGGACAGAGGTCCTACATGGGGAGTAAGTGCACAGTGACTCCTGTTGTTGATTTAACAATTGACACTCTTGTTTATGACATCAGTGATCACCGGAGGCACTTGTCATGAGATGCCAAGGCTATGGAAGCCTCTTGAGTTCACCAGCTCTGACCTTATTTAGACAAGGCCTTAATCAAAGTGGAAGTTCTCTCCTCCCTTCAGAGAAAGGCATCTCCTCTTTGATGGCCCCTTCAGAAAGTTGTCATTTAAGATGCGCATATTGGGGCCAGAGCTGTGCCATAGCAGGTGAAGCCACTGCCTGCAGTGCCAGCATCCCATATGGGCACTGGTTTGAGTCCCAGCTGCTCCTCTTCCAATCCAGCTCTCTGCAATGGCCTGGGAGAGCAGCAGAAGATGGCCTAAGGCCTTGGGCCCCTGTACCCACGTGGGGGACCCAGAGGAAGTTCCTGGCTCCTGGCTTTGGATTGGTGTAGCTCTGGCCATTGTAGCCAGTTAGGGAGTGAACCAGCAAATGGAAGACCTCTCCCTCTCTCTGCCTTTCCTTCTCTCTATGTGTAACTCTGACTTTCAAATAAATAAATAATATTTAAAAAGAAAATAAAATGCACTTATTACTGTTGGTTGAGGGAGGATTTAGAATGTGTATAAAATATACTTGACTTAATTTTATATGTAAAATAAGAGCTCAAGGATTGCATTGTGGCATATCATTTTTAAAAAAGATTTATTTATGTGAAAGGCAGAAATATATAGTAGAAGGAGAGGGAAGGAGAAAGAGAGAAAGAGAAAGAGAGAGAGAGCGAGCTGGATCTTCTATCCACTGTTTCACTCCTCAAATGGCTACAATGACCAGGGCTGGGCCAGGCCGAAGCCAGGAGTCAGGAACTTCTGTGTCTCCTAGGTGGGTGCAGGGGCCCAAGTACCTGGGCCATCTTTCGCTGCTTTCTCAGGTGCATTAGCAGGGAGCTGGGTCAGAAGTGGAGCAGCTGGGACTTGAAGAAGTGACCCTATGGGATGCTGGCACGGCAAATGGAGGCTTAATCTTCTACTCCACAGCACTGGCCCTGGCATACCATGTTAAGCTACAGCTTTTGATGTACGTACCCTATATCTCAGAGCCTGGTTCAAGACCCAGCCACTCTGCTTTTGATCCATCTTCCTTTTATCTTTATTTATGTTTTTTTTTTTTTTTTAAAGACTTACTTATTTATTTGAAAGGCAGAGTTACAGAGAGAGAAAAGGAGAGATAGAGGGAGAGGAAGAGAGATCTTCTATCCACTGGTTCACATCCAAAATGGCCCCAGTGACCTGAAGCCAGGAGCTAAGGGCTTCATCCGGGTGTCCAATGTGGGTGCAGGGGCCCAGGGACTTTGGCCTTCTGCTGCTGCTTTCCCAGGTGCATTAGCAGGGAGCTGGATCTGAAGTCGAGGAGCTGGGACTTAAACTGGCGCACTTATGGGATGCTGGCACTGCAGGCTGCAGTTTAAACTGCTGTGCCACAGCACTAGCCCCCTCCCCCACCAAGCTTCCTTTTGCTGTGTCTGGGAGGCAGCAAATGATGGCCCAAGTACCTGGGCCCCTATCATGCACATAAGAGACTTGGATGGAGTTCTGGGCTCCTGACTTTGGCCATCCCAGTAGTGGCTGTTGTGGGCATTTGGGGAGTGAACCAGTGGATGGAAAGTCTCTTTTTAGGGGCCAGCGCTGTTGTGCAGTGGTTAAAGACCTGGCCTGAAGTGCCAGCATCCCATATGGGCGCCAGTCTAGTCCTGGCCACTACTCTTCCCATCCAGCTCTCTGCTATGGCCTGGGAAAGCAGTAGAAGATGGCCCAAGTGCTTGGGCTCCTTCACCCTTGTGGGAGACCTGGAAGAAGCTCCTGGCTTCGAATTGGTACAGCTCTGGCTGTTGTGGCCATTTGGGGTGAACCGGTGGATGGAAGACCTCTCTCTGTCTTTTCTTTCTGTAACTCTGTCTTTCAAATAAATAAATAAAAAAAAATTAAACAAAAAAAAGTTTCTCTTTTTTTCTTATCACTATGCATTTCAAGTATTAGAAAAAAAAACTTGTAAAAAGATTTTTAAAAAAGGTTAGGGCTTGGTGATTTCCTAAGTTCTTTTAGGCTTTACAACCTTATATGGTTTATATGTAAAGAGACCAACAATAAGCTATTATGCACTGGAGGCTGAAGAGTTCTCTCCTCTGGAAGTCTTTAAGAAAAGGTATATTCTTACAGCATATTTCAGTTAAATGCATTTGTGCCTAAAGGCTGGAGAAAGGGAAGAGGGCTCATAAATACAGAGAACTGAGCATGGATATTGAACTGAATCGCTGGGGAAATTATCAGGAATAAAGAAAAAAGCCTAGGCATTTATGAAAAGAAACGTATGGGGGCTGGCCCTGTGGTGTAGCAGGTCCTGGCTGCTCCACTTCTGATCTTGCTCCCTGCTGACGGCCTGGGAAAAGCAGCAGAAGATGGCCCAAGTGCTTGGGCCCCTTCACCCATGTGGGAGACCTGGATGGAGCTCCTGGCTCCTGGCTTCAGCCTGGCCCAGCCCTTGCTGTTGTGGCCACTTGGGGAGTGAGCCAGAGGATAGATTTCTATCTCTGCCTCTGCCTCTCCATCGCTGTAACTCTGCTTTTCAAATAATAAGTAAATCTTAAAAAAAAAAAAAAGGAAAGAAATTTATGTGAGCCTTGAAAAAAACATGCTATCAGGAAGATACTATAGTGGGAAAGAAAAATCAGAAATTACACATTTGTTACTCTCTCAGGACTCTGAGGAATTGGACAGAAAGCAGAAAATGTAAAACAAACACAAAAACAACCCAAAGCACACCACTTTTCATGGAAGAAAACCTCTGCAAAAGTGAACTGTGCAACAGGACAAGGGCAACATGTCACATCCATCTAGGTCAGGTTGTACCTCCCGGCAAGACAATCAAGGACTCTGAAAAACCTTTGACTGCATCCCAGTTTGCCTGAGGGAAAGACCAGTGTGACAGGGAGTAAAGAAATGTTTTGAGTGAGAATGAGTTAACTGTGTACTAAAAAGAAAGCAGTTGTTTTTCCTTGGAGGCTTCAGTATTCTGAAAAACCTCGAGAAGTTTTGCTGGAGTCTAGAAACAGCCTTCCTGCAACTCTTGATGGTCCATGCTACCCACATACAGGCTGATTTTTTTTATTTTTTTTTATTTTTATTTATTTATTTATTTATTTTTTTGACAGGCAGAGTGGACAGTGAGAGAGAGAGACAGAGAGAAAGGTCTTCCTTTGCCGTTGGTTCACCCTCCAATGGCCGCCGCGGCCGGCGCGCTGCGGCCGGCGCACCGCGCTGATCCGATGGCAGGAGCCAGGATCCAGGTGCTTTTCCTGGTCTCCCATGGGGTGCAGGGCCCAAGCACCTGGGCCATCCTCCACTGCACTCCCTGGCCACAGCAGAGGGCTGGCCTGGAAGAGGGGCAACCGGGACAGAATCCGGCGCCCCGACCGGGACTAGAACCCGGTGTGCCGGCGCCGCTAGGCGGAGGATTAGCCTAGTGAGCCGCGGCGCCGGCCCATACAGGCTGATTTTTATCACCGATCCACTCTCCTCCTGGGAGTGCTATTCTGCCAGCAGCAAAGCTGGCAGAGTGACTGCCAGCCAAGCAATCGGCTTCCAGGAAGTGTTTCCATCAACATTATCAAAGTCACTAAGGTTCAGAGATGCTGACAGGGAAAAAAGCAACTTAAATGGCCTTGGCCATGTTCAATAAAAGAATTTACTTAGTTTCACTTTTTAGTTAATGCTTTAAAGATTATTTTTTAGAATTAGAAATCACAGAAAGAGGAAGTAATTTGGAATAATGTGGGTAGTTGTGTGGGTATGTTTAAAGGATGCAGATCCCAGTTGCTGGGGGAAATACCTCCTAGCAAAGCCAATGCGATTATATAGGCTCATACATAACAGATGCACTAAAAAAATCTTTTGAGAGCGAGTAAGCAAGCAAGCAAGCAAGAGAGTGACTGAGAACGAGCCAGGAACTCAATCCAGGTCTCTCACATGGGTGGCAAGAACCCAATTTCTTGAGCCATCACCACTGCCTCCCGGGTCTGCATTAGCAGGAACTTGGAGTCAGGAGTTAGAGCCAGATGTCAAACCCAGGCACTTGGATGTTGGATGTGGGCATTCTAACCAGCATCTTACTGCTAGGCCAAACATCTATTCCAATAGTTGTAGTTTTAATCATATTTTTCTTTATTCTCTGTAACTAATCTGTATCTAAGTTTTGTTGATTATTTATTGGGAGGAACTTTTATATGTTTCCTTCCTCACTTTTTCTAGTTTTGAATGTTTCCATAACCTCACACTTAAAATAGCTACATTTCTTACTCTCTGTCCCCACATTTCTTACTTTCTGTCCTATATACCTTTCCATAGTATATTTCTTAAATGCTGCTTTTAGCATATTGCTAAGAACCTACAATGGTTCTCTATATCCTCTATGGTTTTCAAGGCATTCCACATTTTCCCAAATAAAAACAGACTAATTTCCAGACTTTTTCCAAGTGTGACTGGCATTCATACCTCCTTGCTTTTACTTAAGCTTGCCTCTATCAGTAAGTTCTTCCTCTTTCACTGGTCTTATACTATTTTACTCTAATTGTACCACACAGCAAAGTGTGGCCAAGTCCTAGCATCTCCCTTATTCTAGATCTAATTGAATTTTCCTTGCTAAGTTATAATCACAAACTACTCTGCACAAGTTTATACTTCATTATATATAACTAGTTCATATCTATTTGCCTTTTATGCCTTACTATACAGTTAGCTCATTGAGGGTAGATGAGATAGTCTGTGATGTCAAAAATGTAAAAAAAGACACCACTAGTATTCATAGTTCAGTGTTCATTAAAGTAAACATCACCCAGAAATCTCTGCTATGAGATCTTGGTTTACTTTCTGGTAGGGAAATTTATATAGATATATAAGAGGAAGAAATAAAAACAGTAACCACTACTGTGAGGGAATACAACTAAAAAATCTCATTGCAGAAAAAGAAAAGGATTGGAGGATGTTCTAAAATCATCTTTAACTGCTTATCTCTAAAAGGAAGTGCAAGCTACAACTGTAATTGTTCTGTTTTGCATTTTATAGGAATGGCTCTTTTTTGGATATAGTCCAAGTATAATTTTAAGTAACATTTTTATGTTTTAATACTCCAATAAAAAGTTGTTTGGCATTAAATATTAAAATATTTTCATGACTTGACACTAATTTATCTCTCAACCTTACTTTCTGCTACCTGGCTCCCAGGTTGCTTACAGAAATCATTAATCCTCGTTCAATCAGTGAATCTCATTGCCACATATTCTAGAGCACATTGCAAAGGGAACCAGCCAAATTTAGAGCATCAGTCCTTGTGGTGCTTTATTTGGGTCATATTTAAAACCACTGCTGGGTTTGTTAAGTCAACAACGGTAGTCACTATGCACTTACTCCTCATGTAGGATCTCTGTCCTTAATGTGCTGTACATTGTGATTTAATGCTATAACTAGTACTCAAGCAGTATTTTACACTTTGTGTTTCTGTGTGGGTGCAAACTGTTGAAAGCTTTACTTAATATATGCTAAACTGATCTTCTGTATATAAAGATAATTGAAAATGAATCTTGATGTGAATGGAATGGGAGAGGGAGTGGAAGATGGGAGGGTTGTGGGTGGGAGGGAAGTTATGGGAGAGAAAAAGCCATTGGAATACATAAGCTGTACTTTGGAGATTTATATTCATTAAATAAAAGTTAAAAAAAAAACACACACTGCTAGGGCCCGTGCTATGGCGTAGTGAGTAAAATCGCAGCCTGCAGTGCCAGCATCCCATATAGGTGCTGGTTCCAGTCCCGGCTGCTCCACTTCCGATCCAGCTCTCTGAGACGGCCTGGGAAAGCAGTAGAAGATGGCCCAAGTCCTTGGGCCCCTGCACCTGTGTGGGAGACTGAGAGGAGGCTCCTATCTCCTGGCATCAGACTGGCACAGTTCTGGCCATTGTAGCCATCTGGGGAATGAACAAGTGGATGAAGCACTCTCACGCTCTCATTCTCTCTCTCTGCCTCTCTGTAACTCTGCCTTTCAAATAAATAAATAAGTCTTTAAAAAAAAATTTCTGCTTTTCTCTGTGCATGAGTGGCAGCCACATTACCTTCTCCATGTACCTTGGTTTGTTTGGAGAATAACTGCTTAGCCCTTTGGGGTGACCCCAGGATCTCCACAATGAATTTTATGTAAGCAATGAAATTAATATATTATGAGCATCTCAAATGCATCTACATATTTTGAAAAATTCCATCTAGTCCTTTCCTTTCCATTTGGAAACAGACAGAAATTTGCCTTTTCAAAAGTAACTTGGTCGGCGCCGCAGCTCAATAGGCTAATCCTCCGCCTTGCAGCACCGGCACACCGGGTTCTAGTCCCAGTCGGGGCGTCGGATTCTGTCCCGGTTGCCCCTCTTCCAGGCCAGCTCTCTGCTATGGCCCGGGAGTGCAGTGGAGGATGGCCCAAGTGCTTGGGCCCTGCACCCCATGGGAGACCAGGAGAAGCACCTGGCTCCTGCCATCGGATCAGCGCGGTGCGCCGGCTGCGGTGCACACCGGCTGCGGCGGCCATTGGAGGGTGAGCCAACGGCAAAAGGAAGACCTTACTCTCTGTCTCTCTCTCTCTCACTGTCCACTCTGCCTGCAAAAAAAAAAAAAAAAAAAAAAAAAAAAAAAAAAAAAAAAAAAAAAAAAAAAAAAAAGTAACTTAAACCAGGGCCGGCACTAGCAGGTAAAGCTGCCACCTGCAGCAATGCTGGCATCCCATATGGACACCGGTTTGAGTCCTGGCTGCTCTACTTCTGATCCAGCTCTCTGCTATGGCCTGGGAAAGCCATAGAAGATGGCCCAAGTCCTTGGGCCCTTCAGCTGCATGGGAGACCTGGAGGAAGATTCTGGCTCCTGGCTTTGGATCGCCGCGGCTCTGGCCATTGCAGCCATTTGGGGAGCGAACCAGCAGATGGAAGACTTTCTCTCTCTCTCTCTTTCTCTCTCTCTCTCTCTCTCTCTCTCTCTCTTAACTCTGTCTTTCAAATAAATAAATAAATCTTAAAAATAAATAAAAGCATGTTGAAAATGGAATTTATAGATGTTTATTAAAAAAAAAAAAAGGAACTTCATCTGTTCCCCTCTACTTTTCTCTTTCCACACTCTCTGGGTCCGTCGCCTCCTTTGCTTCCCCTATGATGGTGATCATCCTGTACAGTTCTTTTACGCCACTTTCATGAATCTCTTAGCTCACCTTTCCCAGTATAGCCTTCACCTCCCCCCTCAATTCTCTTATGCTATACTAAACTGTGGTTTCTTCCTAAATGAGGGTATTCCAAAATGGTTATGCAAAATAGTTTACTTTGGTACAAAAAATTTTGAAACCTGTAATACCTGTTTTCCATGAACTTTCTGAATACCTTTGTGTGAGCATGTGTGTGTGCGTGTTTGCATGTACATGTGCCACATATGCCCTCATACTCCTCTTTCCAACCAAGGCTGGCATAGGAGTGTCATACACACACAGACACACTCACGCAAGTGATAGCCTGGTTAAAATGAACAGCACATATATTTGAAAACCTGAAAGTGAAACAGAATCTATAAATTGACTGTCTACAACCATCAACCTCAAGCTCTGTTTTTCTATTTCACATTTGTTGGCAGCATGGAAACTGCTGAAGCTGTTGGAGATTCATCTTAAACTAAAGGATCACTCTTGTATTCTACTTAACATTAGTTTGACTAAGATTTCTATTTTATTCCTATCTGTTTATGAAAAAGTATGGACAACCTGCCTCTGTTATGAAGGCACCATAAGACATAATTACATATAAATGATTCAGGAGAAAAAAACACCAAACTGTTCTGCTGAAATCAACTTATGTAGTCAGTTATTGTGTACTATTAAACAGTTGGCACATTTCACATCTTTGGCATGTAAAAGTCAATTGCGTGTAGACTTATGTTGTTTAAATGATGCCAGTGTGTACTTCTCACCTTCTTAAATATATCAAAATTCCTTAGAATGCCAAACAAAATCTGTCCTCTGGGACTATAATGTGCCAGTAGTTTAATGGTACATGGAAGCATTACTGGAAAAACTCAAGAGGGGAAGAAAGACCTTTTCCCAGCAACACATTAAGGTCTTGCAAGTGAAAATGAATTACAGCTCTGCAGATTATCAGCTGAACTTTAGGATACACAGCCAAATTAGATAATTCAGAACAAATTGTAGAATGATTGCTACATCTTTTTTCCCCCCCAACTGTACAATCTTTGGGTATAATACCGGCTTCCTTAAAGCTTCTCTTGGCAATCATGCTTGCTGTGTTAAAGTGTCAGAGCTAAGCATGTCTTTGAATTTGGAAAGAAAAAAATTCTTGTTTTCATTTCCAGAATTGGTAGTAGTAATGATTAAGCAAATACGGATTCTATGAGTACACATTCAGAGAAATATACTGTGTATGTTGAGAAAACAAATTCTATAATGCATCTACCATGGGAAAATCATACCCCAAGCAATCCCATAATAGAACAAATCACAAATAAAAAAGTGCTATACAACAAAGATCCACAGAGAAGAAAAAATTTTTGACATCCATAATAAATAATTTCATACCTTTGAAGATGAAACATATAAGCAGATTTAGTGAAAGCTGCATTTCAACACAGTATAGTCATGTATTGTTTTTTCAGAAATAATCAGGCTTTGAGAATTTTGTCTTATTATAATTTTATTGATCTTGCCCTTTCCAATACAAATCTGCCTCATCTTAACATTCTCCATTTGTGGTGAAAATGTTCGTGTATGAGATGAAAACAGCTAGGCTTTTAAAAATTGAGGCAAAAAGCAAACAGTATGACTCTACCCATTTAATGGATTTTTAAGTGTACACTACAGTATTGCTAACTATGAGCACAATGTTACATCTTGTTTTCTAGAACTTTTTCATTTTTCATGACTGAAATTTTATATCCATTGAGCAGTAATTTCTTATTTGCCTACCCCCTCTCCCTCCAATTCTTAACAACTGCCTTTCTAATTTTTGTTTTGATGAATCTGAATATTTTAGATACTTACATAAATTGAATCATGCTAAGTATTTGACTTTCTTTCTTTTTTTTTAAATATTTATTTATTTATTTGAAAGTCAGAGTTACACAGAGAGAGAAGGAGAGGCAGAGAGAGGGAGAGGTCTTCCATCCGCTGGTTCACTCCCCAGTTGGCTGCAATGGCTGGAGCTGCACTAATCTGAAATCAGGAGCTTCTTCCTGGTATACCATGGGGGTGAAGGTGCCCAAGGATTTGGGCCATCTTCTATTGCTGCTTTCCCAGAACATAGCAGGAAGTGTAGCAGCCGGGACTTGAACCGGCACCCATACGGGATGGTGGCACTTCAGGCAGTGGCCTTACCCGCTATGCCACAGCGCCAGCCCCAATATTGTATTTTCTTAATTAAAAATCTTATTTACTTGAAAGGCAAAGATGGGGTGGGGAGAGGGATAGGGAGATAGAAATGGAGAGGAAGAGGAAGAGAGGGGAGGGGAGGGGGAGAGAAAGAGGGAGAGATAAATATCTTCCATCTGCTTGTTCATTCTTTGAATGCCCACAACAGCTGCGGTTGCACCAGCCCAAAGGTAGCAGCCTGGTACTCAATCCAGGTTTCCTATATGGGTGGCAGAAATGATAGTACTTAAGCCACAACCTGCTGCCTACCAGGGAACACATTATTAGGAAGCTGGATTAGGAGGCAGAGCCAGGACTTGAACCCAGACACTCTGATTTGGGATGCAAGCATCCAATGTGGCATCTTAACTGCTGCACCACATGTCTATCCCAATTTTTTAATATTTTGGGGCACCTCTATATTATTACTTATTTTTCATTTTATAAAATAATGACCATCCTAACTGGTATGAGGTATATCTTGCTGTGGTTTCGATATCTCATTTCCCTGGTGATCACTGTCTTTGTGCATCATTTGGCATACCAGATGCCATTGTATGTCTTTTTTCAGAGAAATGTCTGTTCAAGTCCTTTGCTCATTTATCTTTTTGTTTGCTTTAGAAATTCTCTACATAGTCTGATATTAATCCCCTATCAGATGTATTGTTTGCAAATATTTTGTACCAATCTGTAGGCTGCCTTTTTAATTGGCTGATTGTTTCTCTTGCTGTGCAGAAGCTTTTCACATTGATGGCATCCCATCTGTCTAGTTTTGCTTTTGCTGACTTGCTTTTGGTCTCATCTCCAAGAAATCAATGCCAAGACCAATGGCATAAAGATTTTCTCTTATGTTTTCTTCCAGAAGTTTTACAGTTTCAGGTCAATTGATTAAAGTTTTTTTTGAAAAAATTTATTTATTTGAAAGTCAGAGTTATATATAGAGAGAGGACAGACAGAGAAATCTTCCTTCCGCTGGTTCACTCCCCAAATGGCTGCAACATCCGGGGACTGGCCAGGCCGAAGCCAGGAAACAGGAGCTTCTTCTGGGTCTCCCACAAGGTGCAGGGGCCCAAGGATCTAGGCCATTTTCCACTTTCTGAGGTCATTAGCAGGGAGCTGGATAGTAAGTGGAGCAACTGGGACTCTAACCAGTATCCATATGGGATGCTGGCACTGCAGACGGTGGCTTAACCTGCTGTACCACAGTGCCAGCTCCCTGATTAAGCTTTTAATCCACTTTTGTGTATGATGTAAAAATAGAGTTCAATTTCATTCTTTTGCACGTGGATATACAGGTTTCTCAACACCATCTGTTGATGATACTATCTTTTCCTTTTCTAAAGCAATTGTGTGTTCTTAGCACCTTTGTGAAAGATCAGCTGGCCATAGATACATAGACAGACAGACAGACATAGATTTCTCTGCTGTATCTTGTTCTATTGGCCAGTTTGTATGTTTCTATATGGATACCATTACATTTTGATTACTATAGCTTTGTAATATATTTTACAATCAGAAAATATGAAGCTTCCAGCTTTGTTTTTCTTTTCCATGATTGTTCTGACTGCTTGGGGTCCTTTGTAATTCCATACAAATTTTATGATTTTTTTAAAATTTGTGTCAAAATTGTCACTGGGACTTTGCTAGGAATTGCACTGAATCTGTAGACTGCTTGTAGCAGTATGGGCGTTTCTACTAAGTCCTGGGGCAAGTGCAGTGGATTCGGTTGCAACTGGTCATGTCTGCATTCCCTATCAGAACATCTGTTCTAGTCCTGACTGCTCCACTTCCGATCCACTTTTCTGCTGGTGCTTCCAGGGAAGCAGCACATTATGACTAGGGTTCTCGGGCCCCTGCCACCCATGTGGGATACTGGAATCGTGTTCCTGGCTTCGCCCTTTGTCCTTGCCCAGCCCCAGCAGCTGTAGGCATTTGGGAAGTGAACCAGTGGAAGGAAGCGTGCTCTCTCTCTCTCCTGCCTTTAAAGTAGATGAAAATAAACATTTAAAAATTTTTCTTCAAATCCATGAGCATGAGCTTTCTTTCATTCATCTACTTTAATTTCTTTCAGTAGTGTTTTATAGTTTTCAGTGTATAAAAGATTTATTTATTTATTTGAAAGGCAGAAATAAATTGAAAGAAGGAGAAAGAAAGATCTTCCATCCATTGATTTGCTCCCAAAATGACCGCAATGGCTGGGGCCAGGCAAGGACAAAGCTGGGAGCCAGGAACTTCTTCTAGGTCTCCCACATGGGTGCAGGGGCCCAAGCACTTGGGCCATCTTCTGCTGCTTTCCCAGGCACAATAACAGGGAGCTGGATCAGAAGTGGAGCAGCCAGAACTTGAACCAGTACTCTGATGAGAGATGATGGCAATGCAAGTGGTGGTTTAACCTGCTGCACCACAACACTGGCATCCCATAACTAATTGTATGGCCTGAAACTGCTGATTTTGTGAATTAGTTCTAACAGGCTTTCTGGTGGAATCTTCAGTCTTTTACATTTAAAGTCATGTCTTTTTAAAATTTATTTAATTTTTTTATTTTTTGACAGGCAGAGTGGACAGTGAGAGAGAGAGAGAGAGACAGAGAAAAATGTCTTCCTTTGCCGTTGGTTCACCCTCCAATGGCCACCACGGCCGGCACGCTGTGGCCGGCGCACCGCGCTGATCCGATGGCAGGAGCCAGGTACTTCTCCTGGTCTCCCATGGGGTGCAGGGTCCAAGCACTTGGGCCATCCTCCACTGCACTCCCTGGCCACAGCAGAGAGCTGGCCTGGAAGAGGGGCAAGTGGGACAGAATCCGGCACCCCGACCGGGACTAGAACCCAGTGTGCTGGCGCCGCAAGGCGGAGGATTAGCCTCGTGAGCCATGGCGCCGGCCTAAAGTCATGTCTTCTTAAAGAGAGATAATTTGAACTCTAGCTTTTTGATCTGGATGACTTTTATTTCTTCTTCTTACCTAGGAGCTCTGGCTAAGGCTTCTAGTACTATGTTGAATAGAAGAAGCAAGTAGCAAGAGTACACAATCTTGCTTTGTTCCTGATTTTACAGGAAAAGCGTCCAGGATTTTTTTTTTCCACTGAGTATGTTCACAGTGGGTTTTTCATACATGATCTTTATTATTTTGACAGATTTTCATATATTCCCAGGTTCCCAGGTTGCTGACTATTTTTCTTCATGAAGGGATGTTCAATTTTGTCAAAAAAATTTTTTTGCATCTATTGAGAGGATCCTGATTTTAATCCTTTGAGCTGTTAATGCATCACATTTATTGATTTTTGTATGTTGAACCATCCTTGCATCCAAGCAATAAACTTCTTTTGGTTATGGTATATGATCTTTTTATTGTCCTGTTGGATTTTGCTTGCTAGTCTCTTGTTAGGGAATTTTGCATCTATTTTCATCTAATATAGTGGCCTGTAGTTTTCTTTTCTTGTTTCCCCCCTGCCCCCTGGCTTTGGTATCAGGATATTATTGGCTTCATAAAATGAATTTGGATGTGTTCCCTCCTCTTCAAATTTTGGAAGAGTTTAAGAATTGGCGTTAATTCTTTTTTAAATGTTTGGTAGAATTCACTAGTGAAGCCATCTGGTCCTGGGATTTTCTTTGTTGGAAGTTTTTGATCACTGGTTCAGTCTTCTTCATCATTAATAGTTCTATTCAGATTTTAAAATTCTTCTTGATCCAGTCATGGTAGGTTAAATGTTTTTAGGAATTTATCAATTTCTTCCAGGTTATTCAATTTGTTGGCTTAGAATTATTCATTGTGGCCTCTTCTAATCTTTTTTATTCTGTGGCATCAGCTGCATGGCCTCCTCTTTCCTCTCTATTTGTCTCTGTCCTTTTTGTAGTGTTGCTCAAGGTTTGTTAATTTTGTTGATGTTTTCAAGAAGCCAACTCTTAGTTTTGTGGACTTCCTTACTATGCTCTTTCATTTATATCTGCTCTAATCTTCATTATGTCCTTCCTTCTAGTAACTTTGGGTTTAGTTTGGTTTTCTAGTTCCTTGAAATGTATAGTTAGGTTGCTTATTAGAGATCATTCTTTTCTAATGTAGGTATTTATGACAGTAAACTTTCCTCTCTGTACTGCTTTTGCTATATCCCCTAAGTTTGGTATATTATATTTTTGCTTTCATTTGTTTCAAGTATTTTTCTAATTACCTTTGGATTTTTTCTTTGATCCATTGTTGCTTAATTTTCATACATTTAAGAGTTTTCCAGTATTCCTTTTGATATTGATTTACAGTATCATTCTATGAATGTCAGAAAAGTTACATGGTATAATTTCAGTCTTCTAAAATTTGTTAAGACTTATTGTGTGACTTAACATGTGACGTATCCTATAGAGTGCTCCATACGCACTTGAAAAAGAATGTGTGTTTTGATGCTACTGAGTGGAGTGTTCTGTAATTTTGTTAGACTCATTTGGTCTGTGGATGTTATACGTCCTTACTGATCTTTTGTCTGAATGTTCTATCCATTATTAAAAGTGGAACATTTAGGAAAGTGAGAGAGCATTTAGGCTCACTTGGCTGATCCACTGCCTGCGGCATCGGCATCCCACGTGGGCGCCGGGTTCTGGTCCCGGCTGCTCCTCTTCCAGTCCAGCTCTCTACTGTGGCCCAGGAAGGCAATGGAGGATGGCCCAGGTGCTTGGGCCCTGCACCTGTGTGGGAGACCAGGAGGAGGCACTTGGCTCCTGGCTTTGGATCGGCACAGCGTGCTGGCCGTAGCAGCCATTTGGGGAGTGAACCAATGGAAGGAAGACCTTTCTCTCTGTCTCTCTCTCACTGTCTAATTCTGCCTGTCAAACAACAACAACAGCAGCAGCAACAACAACAAAAGTGGAGCATTTAAATCTCCTATTATTATTATGCTTCTCTCTCTTTTTCCCTTCGATCTTGTCATGTTGGCTTTGTATATCTGGGGTGCTCTAAAGTTGGGTGTATATTTACAATTGTTATATCTTCTTAGTGAATTAAATCTTTTATCATTATATAATGTATTTTGTCTCTCATGACTGTTTTTAAAAATATTTATTCATTTGAGAGAGAGAGTTACAGACAGAGAGAGGGAGACACAGAGAGAAAGGTCTTCCACCTGCTGGTTCACTTCCCAAATGGTTGCAATGGCCAGAGCTGGGCTGATCTGAGGCCAGGAGCCAGGAATTTCCTCTGGGTCTCCCACGTGAGTACAGGGGCCCAAGGACTTGGGCCATCTTCTATTGCTTTCCCAGGCAATTAAAAGAGAGTTGCATCAGAGACGAGCAGCTGAGACACTAACTGATGCCCATATGGGATGCCAGCACCGGAGGTGGAGGCTTAGCCCACTACACCACAGCACTGGCCCCTCTCATGACAGTTTTTAACAGTTTATTTTGTCTGATATAAGTATGGGTATTCCTTCTTTTTCTGGTTTTCACTTGCATGGAATATCTTTTTCCATCCCTTTCCTTTGAGCTCATGTGTGTCTTTACATCTAGTGAACCTGCTGTCAATTGCATATATTGGATTATGTTTTTAAAAACTGCTTTATTGGGGATGGTGCTGTGGCACAGTGGGTAAAGCCACCACCTACAGTGCTGGCATCCCATATGGGCATTGGTTTGAGTCCTGGCTGCTTCTCTTCTGATCCAGCTCTCTGCTTGGCCTGGGAAAGCAGTGGAAGACTGCCCAAGTACATGGGCCCTGTACCTGCGTGGGAGACCTGAAAGATGCTCCTGATTTCGGATTGGCCCAGCTCTGGCTGTTGCAGCCATTTGGGGAGTGAACCAGTGGATGGAAGACCTCTCTCTCTCTCTGCTTCTGCCTCTCTGTAACTGAATTTCAAATAAATAAATCTTAAATATCTATATCTCTATATCTATATAACTTTTACTGATTTGAAAGGCAAAGTGACAAACACACACAGAGGAAGAGAGAGAGAGAGAGAGAGAGAGAGAGCGCGCGCGAGCGATTGAGATGAAGAGCTGGGCCGGCGCTGCGGCTCACTAGGCTAATCCTCCACCTAGCGGCACCGGCACACCGGGTTCTAGTCCCGGTCGGGGCGCCGGATTCTTTCCTGGTTGCCCCTCTTCCAGTCCAGCTCTCTGCTGTGGCCCGGGAGTGCAGTGGAGGATGGTCCAAGTGCTTGGGCCCTGCACCCGCATGGGAGACCAGGAGAAGCACCTGGCTCCTGGTTTCGGATCAGCGCGGTGTGCCTGCCACAGTGCGCCAGCCGTGGCGGCCATTGGAGGGTGAACCAATGGCAAAAGGAAGACCTTTCTCTCTGTCTCTCTCTCACTATCCACTCTGCCTGTCAAAAAAAAAAAAAAAAAAAAAAGAGAGAGAGAGAGAGAGAAGGATTGAGATGAAGAGCTGGATCTTTGTTTGCTAATTTATTCCTGAAATGTCCACAACAGCTATGGCTGGACCTTGTGGAAGCCAGGAGTAAGGAATTCCATTCAAATCTCCCATGTGGGTGGCAGGAACCAAAGTACTTGGGCCACCATGTGCTGCATTCCCAGGTGCATTAGCAGGAAGTGGGGATCCAAAGCAGAGTAGCCAGGACTCCAACCAGCACTTTGATATGGGATACCAGGATTGCAAGCAGTGGCTTAACCTTCTGAGCCACAAAACCTGCCCTTATATCCTACTTTTAATATCCTGTCAGCCACTGTATCTTTTGAGTGAGCAGCATAGTCCATTTATATTGAAAGCAATTGTTGATAGGAAAGGAAAGGAATTACCATTGCCACTTTGTTAATTTGTTTTTTGTCTTTTTAGTTTTTTCTCTCTTGTCTTTTGTTGCTGCCTTCTGTGGTGTTTTATTATTTTTTGGTAGTGACATGCTTTGATTCTTTTCTGATTTTATTTGCATTTTTTATAGGTATTTTCTATGTTGCTACCATGGGGCTTATATCAGCAATCTTATAGTAATAAAAATATTTTTAAGGTGATAACAACTTCAATTGCAAAAAAATAAACCTATACTTTTCTGCCTCTCATTACTGATTGTATTACTGATGTCAAAACTGTATCCTTTTATATTGTATATCCATTAACATTTTATAGTTATAGTTACTTATTATATTTTTGTCTTTTAACTTCTATACCAGAATTAAAAGTGATTTCTACACTATCATTGCAGTATTGGTCTACATACTGATCTTTTCCAGTAAGCTTCCTACTTTCACTTCAACATGGATTCCCTTTAACCTTTCTTAGGAGGCAGGTCTAGTGACAAGGAACCCCCTTTCTTTTATTTCTTTTCTTTTATTTTATTTTTGACAGGCAAAGTGGACAGTGAGAGACAGACAGAGAGAAAGGTCTTCCTTTGCCATTGATTCACCCTCCAATGGCCGCTGCGGCTAGCACACCGCGCTGATCCGAAGGCAGGAGCCAGGTGCTTCTCCTAGTCTCCCATGGGGTGCAGGGCCCAAGCACTTGGGCCATCCTCCACTGTATTCCCAGGCCACAGCAGAGAGCTGGCCTGGAAGAGGGGCAACTGGGACAAAATCCGGTGCCCCTCCCCTTTCTTTTATTTACCACTGAGAAAGCCTTTATGTCTCCTTCAATTTGGAAGGACAATTCTGCCAGATAAACTATTCTTGGATGACAGCTTTTTCCCTCCCCTCTTCCATTTTAGAACTTTGAATATATCATATTTCCTTCTGGCTTCCAAAGTTTCTGCAGAGAAATTTACTGAAAATTTGTTAAGTTTCCCTTGTATTTGATGCTTTATTTTTCTCTTGGTGTTTTCAAAATTCTTTGTACTTTATTTCTGAAAATTTGACTATAATGTGTCTCTTTGTTGACTTCTTTGGATTCATCTTATTTGGAATCCACTGAATCCAAATGTCCATTTATTTACCCAGATTTGGAAAGCTTTTAGCCATTATTTTTGAAAAGAAGTTTCTGCCTCTTTTTCCTTCTCTTCTCCTGCAGACTCCCATAATATACATATTTAGATGTATATGCATACATATATGTATACACAACACACACATACTTGATGGTGTCTCTTAAGTCCCTTACATTTTCTTCACTCTTTTTCATTGTTTTTCCTTTTTGTTTTTGTGACTGGGGCCAGCACTGTGGTGTAGAAAGTTAAGCCTCTGTCTGCAGTGCTGACATGCCATATAGGCTCCGGTTCAAGTCCTCGCTGCTCTACTTCCAATCTAGCTCCCTGTTAACATGCCTGGGAAAGCAGCAGATGACCCATGGAGCGACAAACATGGGAGACCTGGAAGAAGCTCCTGGCTTCTGGCTTTGGACTAGCCCAGCTCCTGCTGTTGTGGCCAATTGGGGAGTGAACCAGCAGATGGAATATCCCTCTCTCTGCCTCTCCCCTCTCTCTTTTTGTAACTCTAACTTTCAAATAAATATAAATAAATCTTTAAAAGAAATGTCTGTCTTCAAGTTCACTGTTTCTCTCTTTGTCTTGGTTAAGTCTACAGTTGAACTCTCTAATGGTTTTTTTAGTTGAGTGATTGCATTCTTTTTTTCTTTTTTTTGAAGCATGTGATTTTTAAAAAAAATTAATGCGAAAGGAAGAAATTTCACGTATTTCATATATACAGCTGTAAGAGCATAATGATACTTCCTACCCTAGAGTTACTGCATTCTTTAGCTGCACAATTTGGTTCTTTTGTGCAGTTCCTAATTCTTGTTGAAATTCTCCTTCTCAAGAAATTTACATACCTTCTTTTTTAAGGAGTTGCTAATGGAGACTTATTTTTTTCCTTTGATTAGTTCATTTCCCCCTATTTCTTCATATTCCCTGTAACTTTGTGTTGGTATCTGCACATCTGAAAAAAAAAATAGCCACTTCTCCCAATCTTTTCAGACTGGCTTTGTATAAGAAAGACTCATCAATCAGCCCAGCTTTTCTGTGGATGTCTCTTCTCTAGACTGTATGTCTAGATTCTTACTTGGAAGGATATGCTGGTATCTTTTTATTTTCAGGAACGTACAATCTCTACTTTCTCTGGTGTCTCTCTGCTGTACCACAGGTCCTCTGAAACAGTAGGGCACTGCCCAGTCCTTTTTTCTTATCAGTGGCCCCCAACCATCTAGAATATGCTATGTCCTGACAGTGCCCAGAGTCAGGCTGGAGAGAAACCAACCCTTAGGCAGACCCATGAAAAGCTGACATGATGCTCCACATTTCTGTTTCCCCCAAGGGAGATGTAACCAGGGGAACATCTGTATTGGCTTGTTATACCACAGGTCCTCTAGAGCAGCAGCACACTGTCTGGTTCTTTTCCTTTATCTTTTTAAAAATATTTTATTTATTTATTTGAGAGGTAGAGTTACAGACAGAAGGACAGAGAGAAAGGTCCTCCATCCGATGGTTCACTTCCCAGATGGCCACAACAGCCGGAACTGAGCCAATCCGAAGCCAGGTACCAGGAGCCTTCTCCGAGGGGGTCTCCCACATAGATGCAGGGGCCTAAGCACTTGGGTCATTCTCCACTGCTTTCCCGGGCCATAGCAGAGAGCTGGATTGGAAGAAGAGCAGCCAGGACCTGAACTGGTGCTCATATGGGATTCTAGCACCACAGGCACATGCCTAGCCCTCTATGCCACAGCACTGATCCCTGGTTCTTTTATTTTTAGTGGCTCTCAAGCATCTAGAGTATTCCAAGTCCTGTCAGTGCTCCGAGAGAAGTGACAAATAAGCCAATCTCTTGGGATACTCCACCCAAAAGTCAAAACATTGGATATATAATCCACTCTTTCCTTTCCTTTAACAAGGAGAAGCCAGGGGCTGGGAGTTTTGTCCTAAATGACAATGTCTCCTCCAAAATTCACGTTGAAACTTAATCTTTAATTTATCAGCAGATAAATTAAGAGGTGTGTGGGAGTGATTAAGTCATTAGACACACTATTGTGAATGGGATTAACATCCTTATAAAAGGGCTTGAGGGGCCAGCACTACGGTGCAGTGGGTTGAAGCCCAGGCCTGCAGTGCCAGCATGACATGTGGGCACCGGTTTGAGTTCCGGCTATTCCACTTCTGATCCAGCTCTCTGCTGTGGCTTGGGAAAGCAGTAGAAGATGGTGCAAGTGCTTGGGCCACTGTGCCCATGTGGGAGACCCAGAAAAAACTGCTGGCTCCTGGCTTCGGATTGGCCCATCTCTGGCTATTGCAGCCATTTGGGGAGTGAACCCGTGATGGAAGACCTCTCTCTCTCTCTCTCCCTGGCTCTACCTCTCTAGGTAACTCTTTCAAATAAATAAAATAAATATTAAAAAAAAAAAAAGGACTTGAGACTGAAGGGAGCACTTTCTTGCCTCTCCATCGTTTCTGCCTAAGAGGATACCTAGATGGCATCATCTATGAGGACTAGGTCTTTACCAAACTCTGAACCACCTGGCATTTTTATCTCGGACTTCTCAGGTTTTCCTATGAACTATGAGAAACAAATTTCCATTGTTTAAAATTACACAGACTGTGGTACCTTGCTACAGCAGCAGCCTAGCAAAAATGGACCAAGTCACAGTTCAGGTGACTGGTACTGTGCTGAGGGGTATGACTGTGGTGAGAGGGGACATGGATTTTCCTGCTGGGCTTAGGTGTGGCTGGCTGTTGAATATCCCCCTAGGAGGAAAGAGGAGCTGGGGCTTCCTATTCTACCATCTTGCTGATGTTGCTACTAGGCTTTACTTTAAATAGGAATCTCATTGATTAATGGTCATTAAGCTATCTAGTCTCAGCCAAATCAATGGTGGTGTGGTCAATGTGGGTGAATTACATGTAGACAAAGCTGAAGAAAACACAAGCTTTCAGAAACAGCCTTCCTTCAGTTGTCACACAGTCATGTTCATATTCAGTGTGATAATTTTGATTAAGTCCACTGTAGTTTAATGGAAATGGCTATCTTTATGAGGATGGTAGCCATTTTTTAGGTTATACTAGTAAATGGGTCAATTAATCAAATAATTAAAACAGTTATGCATATAGATAGCTTCAAAGTTTTCGCACTAATACAGGTTGCCATGATAACAAAACAAAGCAGGAATAGAAGAGTATAACAACAACAACAAAAAATCTTTTTTGAGATCTAAAGTGCAGTTTCCAGTAGGCGAGTTTGATTTCCATTATTATTTTTTTAGGCAGTGTCATGGGTGATATTTTACATTTCACTCCTAAAATGATTATCTATCTATTATTTCACTTTATTTTCACAACATCTTTGTGAGGCAGAGCCTTAGGAAATGGACCCATATATATTTTTATTGCTAACTTAGTACATAGATACAAATTGCGGAAACAATCTGTTCAGAGACCTTGGAGCTTCTGTTCTGTTAATATGACACAGTACAGCCGTTAGAACTAACAGTAGACATCAGATCTTATTAAATATTTCAAATATACTACACTTAGAGTTTTCTTACCCCTTACAAGTAAACAAGCACATTCTAATATGAGCTGGAGTTACAGCTTTCTGTTTCACTGCTTACAACAATTCTTTTGCATTTGACTTTCCTTTGAATTTTGGTAGAGCATGAGAGCCCAGAATAACTTAAGGCTTTTTCTTCTGACAAGACTATTCTGTGTTCTAACATAAACAAATTGTTCTCTAACTTCTTTCTACCTGCTAGGAAACAATTCAAACAGAAAACCCAATGTACCTCCCTAAGATTCACACTGTGATTTATCATGAGTTAAGGAGGTCATATTGTACCCTTTCAATCCAACTTTAATTTTAGTTTCCAAACAATCTGTATCTCTTTCAAGGTTAAAAGCACTGAAAGTACACATGAACACTAAGGAAAATCTTAAAATTTCCTGAAATGCATTAGCCACCCTATTTATATAACAAATATCTTGTTTGTTTATGATGGTCTACATCATTAATCTAGATAAATAAATGTGGAAGTGAAGGGAGCTGGGTTTGCTGTGTTGTCCATTGCCCAGCAACCAGCGGTGACAACTGTGTTGCAGCAGGGTGCTGTGGCAGACACAGAGCTTCTGCAGCATATGCTACTTTCTATTCCAATACTGAGTCAGGCAGAAAAGCTATGAAATCACATTTACCACTAGTTAACAGGACAAATTTGGGGTATTTGCTTTCTAAAAGTCTTATCTTCTTAAAATGCTAATATTTGCTCTAATTAGGTGATGGGCTCATATAAGCTTTTTTTTTTTTTTTTTTTTTTTTAAAGATTTATTTTATTTATATGAGAGTTACAGAGAGAGGTAGAGACAGAGAGAGAGGGTCTTCCATCTGCTGGTTCATTCCCCAGATGGCAGCAGTGGCTGGAGCTGGGCCGATCTGAAGCCAGGAGCCAGGAGCTTCTTCCAGGTCTCCCATGCGGGAGCAGGAGCCCAAGGACTTGGGCCATCTTCCACTGCTTTCCCAGGCCATAGCAGAGAGCTGGATCGTAAGAGGAGCAGCCGGGACTAGAACCGGCAACCATATGGGATGCTGGAGCTTCAGGCCAGGGCTTTAACCTGCTGCGCCACAGTGCCGGCCCCTCATATAAGCTTTTAAATAGTATCTCTATTTCTGAAATATTATTTTTTTTGCAAAAGCATTAAGTGTCTAATAGGTTAATTATGGGTCTTCATTCCTAAAAAAATTCTGAATATTGAAAAACTTTAATAATAACATACACTTATAATACACCAACATCATATGAAAATAGCACATGTATAAAACTAAAACTAAAACTAAAAGTGCCCCTTCAGATTCCTAAGTTCCCAGTTCCATCCTCTGAGCAACCATCCTTCCTTAAATGGATGATATATTCTCTTTTATTATTAAAAATACTTTTCTGAATCTGATTACAGGAAAAAAATAACCTCATTGAAGTAAGTAGATTTCTTAAATGGCAAATCAAAATATTAACAAGGCCACATTTTTTCTATTAAAAAGGCATTTGAACATTATTAAACATACAAAGCAAATGACTTTTAAAATCTTATTCACCATTATTCTAAAACTGATTTCTTTAACAAGCTTTTGTTTCTAAGCTTTTCTTTAAAATGAAAAGAGTGTCATAGCATTATTTCAGCCTTGATTTAAAGTAATAGTCACAATTATTTTAGAGATAAATGAGCCTCTTTAAGCGGTGAAAAGTACTGTTGGTATATGAATAAGATGCTGCTTACTACCTCAGACAGATCTGGTATTCAGTAGGTAAGCACTTGGAATACCTATCTAAAGGCTGGCTGTACGCAGTATTTGTGCCACAAAGAAGTAGAAGATATGTGCTCCTTTAGTCATCAACTTGTCCTACCACCAGGGTCAGTTACTCTATGTCTGGGTCTCATTTCTTAATTTTTCAACTGGGTATAATTCCTGTCCGCACAATTGGAGCTTACTAGTCTTTGGTATTCTTTAGAGGATATGGTGAAAAGTGTAAAGGCAAGATAGGTGCAAGGTAGGTATTTCTTGACATTAACGATGTAGATTAGAGGGACTTCTGTCCAAGAATAAGAGTGAACACTAAGTTTTGTGGCTAGAACCCCTTAGAAGTTTGTAACAATTTACAATCATAGGAAAGGTACTTTTGGTATTCAACAAAAGTGTTTTCTCCCCAAATCTTCTATTCTTTAAGGAAGAGGGAGGACTTTATTCAAAGAATATGAGGATTGATTATAAGTCCTTGTTTAGACATAAGGCCGCAAGACAGAACCAATAAATCAGTACCCTTAAATCTCCAATTTCTTTGTGCATAGAATGCAATTAATGTAAGCCCTTCTTCCATAACTTAACAAATTTTTAGGTAGCAGTTATTATTTGTGACAACAAACAAATAAGACACAGCTTTTTCTTATTCTCTCAAGCCAAAACCCTTACTTTTGAGTTAATAAGCTTACTTTAAAGTTAAAAAACACTCTAAAAATAAGGGTCTTTTTCTCCTGAGCCTAAAGCTGAGGACACAGATAGTAATGGTTATTAAGGTCACAAAAGTTGATCTCAGAGATTATTATAAATTTATGAATTTTGAGCTACTTGTTGGTCTTTTGAGACAACACTATTTAATTAAAAATACTTATTTATTCATTCACAAGAGGCATATTGAAAGAGAGAAGAAAGAGAGAGAGAGAGAGAGAATTATTTCCCTTTGAATATGAGACAAGGCAAAGTTTCAAAAGATATGGTTCAGGGCCAGTGCTGTGGCATAGTAGGTAAAGCCACTGCCTGAGGTTCCAACATCCCAGATGGGCACCGGTTCGAGTCCTGGCTGCTCCACTTCCAATCCAGCTCTCTGCTATTGCCTGGGAAAGCAGTAGAAGCTGGCCCAGATGCTTGGGTCCCTGCACCTGCGTGGGAGGCCTGGAAGAAGCTCCTGGCTCCTGGCTTCAGATCTGTGCAGGTCTGGCTATTGTGGCCATTTGGGGAGTGAACCAGCAGACGGAAGACCTTTCTTTCTCTCTCTGCCTCTGCTTCTCTGTAACTCTGTCTTTCAAATAAATAAATAAGTCTTTTTTTTTTTTTTTTAATTTACTTGACAGGTAGAGTTACAGACAGTGAGAAAGAGAGACAGGTCTTCCTTCCGTTGGTTCACTCCCCAAATGGCCGCCATGGCTGGCGCTGCGCTGATCTGAAGCCAGGAGCCAGGTGCTTCTTCCTGGTCTACCATGCAGGTGCAGGGACCCAAGCACTTGGGCCATCCTCCACTGCCTTCCCGGCCACAGCAGAGAGCTATACTGGAAGAGGAGCAACCGGGACTAGAACCCAGTGCCCATATGGGATTTCGGCACTGCAGGCGGAGGATTAACCAAGTAGGCCATGGCGCTGCCTGCCCCCCCCCCCCCCCCTTTTAAAGATATGGTTCGGGGCCAGTGCTGTGGTGTAGCGGGTAAAGCTGCTGCCTGCAGTGCTGGCATCCCATATGGGTACCGGTTCAAGTCCCAGCTGCTCCACTTCTGATCCAGCTCTCTGCTATGGTCTGGGAGGGCAGTAAAAGATGGCCCAAGTCCTTGGGCCCTGCACCCACGTGGGAGACCTGGGTGAAGCTCTTGGCTCCTGGCTTCGGATCAGTGCTGCTCCGGCCGTTGGGGCCACCTGGGGAGTGAACCAGCGGATGGAGGACCTCTCTGTGCCTCTCATTCTCTCTCTGTGTAACTCTGATTTTCAAGTAAACAAATAAATCTTTTTTTTTTTAAAAAGATAAGGTTCAAGGTTGAAGCCTACAAACTATTTTCTACTCAGAAACAGTTAATCATAAATTATGCTTTTGTTTTCTTATTGTTTACTAAAGATAAGTATAATATTAATATAAAAATCCATCTATTCATAACATAACATATAGCATGGTCCAGTGGTTCATTCCCAAAATGTAATTTTGGAACACTTATTCTATATGACAGAAGTTACCAAAATGGAGGATTATATGATCAAATAATTGTAGGACATGCTGGGTTAAACAGGAATTTCCCCTCTTAGGATTTCTATAATATCATATAGAATTTTTTTCATACAGATTTCTAAGTGGAGACTCTATCACTCTGAGTTTCTTCACTTATTTGACTGGAGATTCCGTCTGATCTGGATCACCGGATGGGAATAGGAGCATGTTGCATGCATGCATCTGGGTGTGCTGGCATATGCGATCCCTACAAGCTTAGTCACAAAAACCACAAACCACCACAGTGGTTTCTATTCTTCCTTTCCATGTACCTCCTATACTTGACCCTTGTTTATTTCTTCTTTTTAAAATTGCTACAATAACATTTCTGTGCTCTCCTTCCTTCTACTCTCTTCTGCACATTGCCTAACAGTCATCTTCCTTCAACTCTTTTTTCTGGGGTGAGCATCTAGCCTAATGATTAAGCCATCACACTGGAGTACCTGGGTTCAATACCTGGTTCTTGTACCTGATTCCATGTCCCTGCTAATGAAGACCTTGGGAGGTAACAGTGATGCCTCAGTTAGCTGGGTTCCTGTCACCTACATGGGAGACCTGGATTAAGTTACCGTCTCCTAACCTTAGCCCAGTTCCAGCCTTTGTGGGCATCTGGAGAGGGAAGCAGCAGATGGGAGTTTTTTCTCTCTCTGTCTACCTCGCTGTCTCTGTTGCTAGATAAATCAAAACTCTATTCTCCATTGGTCACTCTGCTGAAAGTCTTTCCAGTATACTCAGATTTAGGTTCTTTAATTCTGTCCTTAATAACTGCCTGATTTGATGTTCCCAGGCTGCTTTTCCATTGTTTTTCCATCAGAAAAAAAGCTTACTTACTTTCCCCAAGTCTGTTTCCAATTTTCCAGACCCCAATCTTTGCTTATATTATTTTTTGGATCAATTATCTTTTTTTCAATACTATTCATTGGCTATTCAAATGGCTGAGTCTACCTGATGTATGAGAGTCTTCAAAAAGTTCATGACAGAGTAGGTGCTTGCCTAGCAGTTAAGATGTAGGCTAAGATGCCCTAAGCCATATGTTGTGCCTGAGTTTGGGTCTTGGTTCTGATCTATATTCCAGCTTTCTGCTAATGTGCACTCTGCACGGCAGCAGTAATGGCACAAGTAGTTGGCTTCCTGCCATCCATGTGGGAGACCTGGCTTGAGTTGCCAGCTCCTGGCTTCAGGCTGGCCCAGGCCTGATTGTTGCAGGTTTTTGGGGAGTGAACCAGTAGATGGTGTCCCCCATTCCTTCCTATCTCTCCCCCCCCAAAAAAAAAAGTTCATGGAAAATGTATATTACAAAAGAAAGGAGAACAGATTTCAAATTTTGACACTAAAATAAATAGCTTTTAATTTTATTTTTATTAAGCTTAAAAAATACATTTATTTACTTCAGAGATAGAGGGAGGAAAAAGAAAGTTCTCATCTGATGATTCATGTCCTAAATGCCAGCAATGGCTAGGGCTGGACCATGGCCAGAACCAGAGCCAGGGGTTGGGAACACAATCCAGGTCTCCCACGTGGGTGGCAGGAACCCAATGACCTGAGCTTTCACCAGTCTCTCCCAGGGTCTGTACTGGCAGGAAGCTGGAGTTAGGAGCTGGAGCTGGGAAGTGAATTCAGGCACTTCCATGTAGGAGTGAACATCTCTACTGCTAGGCTAAATGACCACTCCCTTCCATGAACTTTTTGAAGTACCCTTGAACTCCTCCATTAAGCATTTTTAGAATTCTCTGCCTTTTTTGCAAGGGTAAAGAAACTAACATATATTTAATTTTTACCACATGCCATGAATTTCTCAGGGACTTTTCTCTGAATCAAAAGTTATTCCTTTTATCAGCAAACAAATCTAACAGCATGGGGGGTGGTACTTTTATTGTTGCTTGACAGGATGGACCTATCTCTTAAAACAAGAGGGATAAGTGAGATCTAAAAAAGGGCTTCAGCAATAGGGCCCAAATATTTCCCAAGGGTGGTAAAGGCATACCCTGTACTGCAGACATTACCCTCAACCTCCATAGAAGAAATTTGGGGAAGGGAGGGCAAGACTACGGGGACATTGATCTTTGTCCAAGAGTGCTTGTGGTAGGAGAAGAGCTGGTTTCAAAGGTGCTGGTGGGGCTCTTAGAGACTAACTCAAAGACTGGCTATGCCTGCAGGATGAAAAGATTGGCATTCCATTCCCTGTTGGACATCTGTTTAGGCAGAGAATGTGTTGATCTGTCCCTGTGCCTATTGAGCAAGGCAGAGAGAACTGGAGAGAAACAGCAGGGCAGAGAGAAGCGGCAGTGGTACAACAGCCTGTATTTCCACTGTTTGGCCTGGTAAGGATGTAGGAAATTCCTGTGGGACAAGTAGAATGAGTTGTACTTGAGTCAGCTTGCTGGTGCTCTACCTGAGATGGTGACCTACCTGGCAAAGGGAATCCACCAGCAAGAGGCTGGTAAGGCTTATCATTGTGGGCAGGGAAGGAAATGGAACAATTTCTGTACTCTGATATCAGAAAATAGTATGGTATAGAGGCCTTACTAGGGCCTCTGCAATATTAATACATCTAGCATGGAAGAGGGCCAGCGTTTGCATGTCTGACTAAGAGTTAATCAGAGAAGCACATGCTGTATGTCCACTCCCTTTCCTCTGGAAGTAGGTTTTGCAAAGGAGGAGAACCAGAATCTTCAGAACCAGACTCTGCTCTCCAATCTCTTCAATATCTCAGATAGTGGGGGTCCCAGTTCAAGTCTGCATTGGGTAAATGGCAGGTAAGATTTAAACTGCATTTGAGATTCAAGCTGTAAACAATATTGAATCTTAGTAAGTGACCCTAAAGCTGTAGCATATGACACAGGGGACAGGAAAGGATTTAAAAAAACACAGTTCAAATAAATAAAACCGTTCTATGTATATACTTCTTGAGTTAAGATTCCTTAATAAACTGGTTAAACATGTTTGGCTTGGGTCTTATTTCACGCTTTTGTAACTTGACATACTATACTCTGGCCAGTCACTTGCCAATTCCACAAATAAAATTAATGAGAGTTATTAGTATTAGTTATTGTATCTGTTGCTGGTGATTTGAAGGAATCAGTGTTAAGGAATTACCTTGTATATTGTCCTTGAATTCTCCTATTTTGGAGAGATGGGTTAGCTGTGTTAACTCAGCAATCTTACCATTAAAATTAGTCAAAGTTTTATAATAGTGTGGTCAATTGAAATAATGATTTTATGACAGTAATTATGATTAATATTAAATGGTTGCAGTCAACATTAGCATTTACACAAAGGACCATGAAATCACCTTAATAAAGGATAAAAAGAAAATAAATTCCATTGTAAGGTAAATGTTGGTTGACACCACTTTCTTGCCACACATTCTCTCCCTAGTAGAATCCTATCAAGGAAGGGCCTAAGCCTGCACCAAGAATATAACTGAGCGGGGCCGACACTGTGTCATAGTGGGTAAAGCCTCTGCCTGCAGTGCCGCCATCCCATATGGGTGCCAGTTTGAATCCCAGCTGCTTCACTTCTGATCCAGCTCTCTGCCATGGTCTGGGAAAGCAATAGAAGGTGGCCCAAGTCCTTGGGCCCCTGCACCTGGGTGGGAGACCCGGAAGAAGCTCCTGGCACCTGGCTTCGGATCGGCATAGCTCTGGCCATTGCAGCCACTTGAGGAGTGAACCACCGGATGAAGACCTCTCTCTCTCTCTGCCTCTACCTCTCTCTGTAACTGTCTTTGAAATAAATAAAATGCATCTTAAAAAATAAAAAAGAATATGACAGAGGTGCCTAGTAATTTCCTTGCCCAGGACAAAGATATTTGAGGCCCAGTTCTGCCATTAACTAGCTGTGTAAGACTGGGCATGGAGGTGAGGGCTGGAGTGGAAGGTTTTAAAGTATCACACTTCTAGGAATATTAAAAATCTTTTGCTTTTTATTTAATCTCTCCTGTGCTTTGACAAGGATATTCTATTCATGTGATAGTTGCTTTTGATACTCAAACTACATCAAGGCAACAATTTTTTTAAAAAAGATTTGTTTATTTATTTGAAAATTAGAGTTACACACAGAGAGAAGGAGAGGCAGAGAGAGAGGTCTTTCATCTGCTGGTTCACTCCCCAGTTGGCCACAACAGCCGGAGCTGAGTGGATCTGAAGCTAGGAACCAGGAGCTTCCTCTGGGTCTCCCATGCGGGTGCAGGGACCTAAGGACTTGGGCCATCTTCCACTGCTTTCCCAAGCCACAGCAGAGAGCTGGATTGGCAGTGGAGCAGACGGGTCTCAAACCGGCGCCCATATGGGATGGTGGCACTGTAGGCAGTGGCTTTACCTGCTATGCCACAGCGCTAGCCCCAAGGCGGCAATTTATTAACTCAAGATATCTGCAGTCAATAAGGATGTGGTTGGCAAGAAAGTTGACAAAGCCTCCAATAGTGTGCAATGTTTATATATATTTTTTATAAAGATTTATTTACTCACTTGAAAGGCAGACCATCAGAGAGGGAGAGACAGAGTGAGAGTCACAGTGAGAGAGCTATCTTCCAATTGCTGATTCAATAGTCAGGGTTGGGCCAGGCTGAGGGTAGGAACCAGGAACTCTATCTGGGTCTCTCAGGTGGGGAGGGTAGCAGGGACTCTCAAATACTGGGGCCATTCTCTCTCGTTTTCCCAGGAATATCAGAAAAAGGTTGGGACTTGAGCCCTCACTCCAGTATTTATAAATGTGATTTTATTTTTCAGTGAATATCTAGGTTATTCACTCCTCTTTCAGTTCTTCACTAAGATTTTCTAGGACCAGATACAAGAGTTTGAATCCTTGATGTACTGTTTGGTATACAGTGATTTTAGATACCAATTACTTCACCTGTGCAATAATGATGGCATATACTTTAACTTTTTTGAGCATTAATGAGTTAATACATGTAAAAAGCTTCAGACACTATCTGGTATAACACACATTATCACTATTTTAATAATTTATGAGTAAATTGGGTCTCTCTTGCAGGTAAGTCTAGCTTCACAGAAAGCCTTGTGCTTAGGAGGGTCTAGCACCTGGGGTTTTATGCTCTGTGATTGCCGTTTCAAAATTCTTAATAATGTTACTTTTGAATTTGAGTTCTTATTGACTGCAGATATCTTGAATTTCTGTGAATGAAATCTGCTGGGACAGGGAACTATGTATGTGGCAGGGATGAGGGGGTTTGGTTAACACGAAGTCCTTGGTGTCTGGGCTCCCAGCATGGGCATTCTATAGCCTGCTCTGCTACTCCTAGTGCTTCAGCCCTCATTGACCGCCAACTCCCTGCCCTCCCTCCCTGGTGACTGCTGTCACCTCTGCCCCATTCAGGGCCCAGGTGAGGATATGGGACGGGTCAAGGGCATATGCATTCTTCAGGACATCTTGAGGTCTTGCCCAGGGCTGGCAGTGTCTCAAGAGATTTGGGAGACAACTGGACAGGGGCAAGCTTCTTGCTCACTTCCCATCCAGGACCCATCAGGTCCCAATGTGGAGAATGCAAGAGCCATCGGTGGAGGCTGGAGCCGTGAGCCTGTGGAGAAGGAGATGCTTGGCTCCACTTCCCCACTACTGGGCAAAGTGTAATCCGTGAACCTGGTGGACAGCAAGAGGGAAACTGATGGTCTGCTGGTGCCCCCATTATGTGGGCACTGTGGAGTTTGTGCTCTGGGTGTCCCTGTGGTAGAAGAAGCTGGACCTTAATTAACAAATGAAGCCACCAATATGGCTAAGACAGAAAAGCTTCATATTTTACCAGCTTTTAATGGTGTCTTTCCCACATTTGCATTTTTACAGGGCCCTGCAAATTAGGTACCCACCCTGCCTGCAAGGCTTACTTTCTTTCAAAGAAGGTCCTTACATTATAAGCACCTTCACCCGGCATTATCATTGGAGAAGTTACAGCTGATAGGTTATTACACTATCTGAATAGAGACAATGGCAATTGTAAGCACTACATGTAAATTTGAAAATGCATGACTTTTAAATAAGACTCACACCAGCTCAATATGTCCGAGATTATCATTCTCTAACATCCACGCAGTGAAAACCGAGTGCTACCTCCTGCTTCCTGAATTCCCAAGTCTTAATCATTAATGCTTCAAACAAAAGAAAGAACATTGAAAACAGACAAAAACAATAAAAAATCCTTTAAAAGTTTTTGTGGGATGTTTTCACTTGCTTCCCATGGCCATGCTAGTTTATCCTCAGATAAAACTGAGGAACATTTCAGTTACTTGAATATTTGAAATACTACATATGTTTACATCATGATAATGACATAAATTATAGTCAAATTATAATTTTTCATTGAATTTTGAGACAATAATATTTTCTGCAACCACAATTGTGGAAGCTGCTGGCAATGGGGCTGTGGATTAGGCTGCTATGGTGTACAGCAGAGTGAGGAATGCAGTGGAGAGAACCATGGTACCAGTCAGGGAGTGAGAAGTCAAGGTGAACTCATTAGCATTAGAACACTTTATAAGTTATTGCCAATTATTTAAATTATAAAAGTTGAAAGATGAAGTCTGGTGAAACCACATTTAAACCAAATCAATAGTATCATGGGTTCTAAGAACTGGATACAAGTTTTTAGTTTGGCTAACAGCTTGGTATCTTCATTTCAACATTATTCTCAATTGAACCATTTCATCTGAGAAATGATTTGCTCATTTATATTTTCTGATTGATTAATGTCCCCAGGGTGTTGCCAAATTTCAGTTTTCTACCCCTAAAATTCCCCACAACAAGACTTGCCACTGGTTCAAGAGTGAGCTGAATGAAAGAAGGCAAATCCAGATTCCAGCTGAGCAGTCGGGAAGCAGCATCATGGGTTGAATGGAAAATCAGGAGTTGAGTGCACAGTTTTAGAGAACAGACATTTTTTGAAAAAGCCAAGATGGTTAAAAATTCTAATAAACCAAATGTAGTGTTGTGGTACAGAATTAATGTTATTTGTCGCTATAACCTATGTTACAGTCCATAGTCTTATAGTTTACTGTTTCTTTTCATGGCAACAGGTTAATAGCCACAAGGAAAACCATGCATACCAAGATCAAAAGGAGCTTATTGGTGTAAGGCATCTTGGCTTCAGCCTGGATTTACACATGCTGACATGTCAAAAGCCTGGAAACAGAAACTTCAGAATGTCTTCATGAATGCTGAAGGCAAGTCACTGACTTCAGACTAGCGCAGGAGTACATCTTTCCAGGGATAGCATTCAACCACGCAAACGACAAAATTGGCAAACAAAGCCTGGTATGTAACTGGAAATGAAAGTCTTAAACAGAACAAAATATGACTCAGCTTCCAAAGCTGTCAAGTTTCAGATAAGAATCTGAGAGACTCAATACAAAACAGGGAGTAAGGCACATCTCGAATAGCAATTGTGGTTGTTGGGGATGTGTGACCACTGAGCGATAGCCTGCGTTCCTGTACCATGATCACAAATTCCCCTGGCCTGGCTTCTAAGGCTGGGCAAGAGAGCAATGGGAACATGATTTCATTCCATCTGGTACTTGGCACTTATCTTCTTTTTGCTTTATCTTGCAGTGCGAATCTGCTCATGCCCTGGGGTTCTCTCCAACTTTTCATCCTAGCTATGATGCTTATGTTTTTAAGAGCATGGATTCTGCATAGTAAGTCACATTAGTACCAGTCATCGGATGCTTAAGAAGAGCACTTTAAATGTCCAGATCTTTTGTTAAATAATCTCACTTGATTAGTTAGTTGTTCCCTTAGTTAAGATATAAATGTTTCAGTGAGTTCAAATTTTACCGGAAGATCAAACAATTCTAAAATAAGCACTTTAAAAAATGTTTATTTTTAAAATGTTGATTTTTTTTCTGTACCAACTACCCCTTTGTTTAGCAACTGAAAGAGATGTTTATTCCTTTTATCTTTTTGTTTCTGCGGTCTGACTACAGCACAAGGGAGCTGGAGTGTATGCCTGTGTCAGCAAGTTACCATTTCAGTATAATTCAAGCAAAATCATTCGAAACAGTGTTCAGTTATTTTGGGGCTGAACAGAAAATAGTGTCCGTTCACGATTCCATGCATAATGTAAATAGGGAAGGAATTTCTCAAGTCAAAGAAAAGGAAAAAATTAAAAGTCACTGCCCGGAGGGGAAAAAAGACTTTAGCAGGGCAAACAGCATTTAAAATGGAGATCATGCTCTATTTACACATTAAGTTCAAAATCTCAATAATATATTTTTTTTATTATTTTATGGAAGGAAGGTAGGGAGAAAGAAAGTACAGGTCGAGCACTCCCACTTCTGGTTCATTTCTCAAATGCCCACAATGGTGTGTGAGGGGCAAAGTTGGAAGCGGAGAACTCAATCCAGGTTTCCCACGTGGGTGGCAGAGACCCATGCGCTAGAGCCATTACTGCTGGTTTCCAGAGACTGCACTAGAAGGAAGCTGGAAGCAGGAGCCACAGCTGGTTCTTCAGTTGGGATGTAGGAGTCCTAACTTGCATCTTAACTGCTAGAGCGGATGCTCTCTCCATATGGTAAGTTTAGAGTTTTCATTTTTCCAATGGCAAAATTGTGTTATTCATATTTATTTGTCCTAAAGGTTTTTGAATTTGGAGTGACAGAACTGTGGTGGGGTTTTATGTTTAAATATTCCCTTTTGCTTTGTCTATTAGCAGGTGGTTATCTAATTGCTTAAATAAAAAGAGGTGATACATAACTTCATCAAAATATGCCAAAACTTTAAATAAAATATTTGAAAAAACTTTGGAAAAAAAGGCATTTTAATGATTGTTTGGTGGTGGCTCATTATGACTTTTCCCAGTATTTTAGTAAGAAAAATTTCAAATATAAGAAGTTGAATTCTTGGGGGCTGGCATTGTGGTACAGTGGATTAAACCATTGCTTGGAACACTTGCATTCCCATACCAGAGTGCCAGTTCAAGTTCTGGCTGCTCTGCTTCTGATCTAGCTCCCTGCTAATGCACCTGGGAAATAGCAGATGACGGCTCAAGTACTTGGGTTCCTATTATCCACACAGGAGACTTGGATGGAGTTCCTGGTTCCTGGTTTCAGGCTGGCTGAGCCCTGGCTGTTACAGCCATTTGAGGAATGGATCAGCAGATGGAAGATCTCTGTCTCTTTCTCTTTCCCTCTGTCACTCTGCCTTTAAAATAAACACATAATCTTTAAAAAATGTTGATTTTTAAAATGTTAATTTTTTATGCCCATCTTTGAGGATGGGCATAAAAGGAAATGCAGCATCTCTTTTGTTTACTAGGACACTTAGTTTAGGAGCCCTGAACTGCCAACTGAGCAGTTGTAAGAAGAGGCCACTGGGCCACATGGAAAGGTCAGGCACAGGTGCTCCGGAGGACAGTCTCAGCTTAAGAAGTCCCAGCTGACAGCCAGCATGCAGCACTGGACATGTGAGTAAAGGTTCTCCTAATTCTAGCCATTTGCTTTTTCTGCTGAGGACCTAGGTATCATGGAGCAGTGCATCCAAGGAGTAAACCTGGTGTGTCCTATGCAAATTCCTGAACTACAAAAACTTTGGATATAATAACCTCATTTTCATCAACAAGCTTTGCAGTGGTTTGATACACAGCAATAACAACTTTAACAGCACATTTCAGATGGTTCAATTAAGTTCCATGTCTGGATAGGGAGGAAGTGTTATAAAGACTGCTCTAAAAATTTCATCGTTTATGTCAGTCTCTTTCAGCTACTCGCTGGACAGTGATACTACTAGTTACCTACATTATGCCTAATATAGCCTAAACAAATGTGTAAAAAAGTAGTTTTAGTTGAGCTTCAGTTATGCTTTATCTGAATCAACCATGGATGAGGTTACAAAAAAGGAAAAAAAAAAAGAAAAAAAATATATTCTAGGCCCATAAACAGAAGTAGTATCCTAGTGCCATGGGCTTTTTTGGCCATGTAGTGCAGCCTTTGAACTCCTTTCCAGAATAATGCTTTTAAATGTATAAAATAATATACACTGGATTACAAAGAAAGCGAATTATTTGAAATGTTACCAAATAATAAACTCATTTTAATATACTATCAGTGCTGGCCGGTGCCGTGGCTCACTAGGCTAATCCTCTGCCTTGCAGCGCCGGCACACTGGGTTCTAGACCCGGTCTGGGCACCGGATTCTGTCCTGGTTGCCCCTCTTCCAGGCCAGCTCTCTGCTGTGGCCAGGGAGTGCAGTGGAGGATGGCCCAAGTCCTTGGGCCCTGTACCCCATGGGAGACCAGGATAAGTACCTGGCTCCTGCCATCGGATCAGCGTGGTGCGCCGGCTGCGGCGGCCATTGGAGGGTGAACCAACGGCAAAGGAAGACCTTTCTCTCTGTCTCTCATTGTCCACTCTGCCTGTCAAAAAAAAAAAAATATATATATATATATATACTATCAGTGCTTTTGTTTTTTATTTTTTTTAAAGATTTATTTATTTTTTACTTGAGAGTCAGAGTTACACAGAGAGAGGAGAGGCAGAGAGAGAGAGAGAGAGAGAGAGAGAGGTCTTCCATTGGATGGTTCACTCTCCAGTTGGCCGCAACAGCTGGAGCTGTGCCGATCTGAAGCTAGGAGCCACGAGCTTCTTCCGGGTCTCCCACGTGGGCGCAGGGGCCCAAGGACTTGGACCATCTTCTACTGCTTTCCCAGGCCACAGCAGAGAGCTGGATGGAAGTGGAGCAGCCAGGACTAGAGCCGGCGCCCATATGGGATGCCAGCGCTTCAGGCCAGGGCTTTAACCCGCTGTGCCACAGTGCCGGCCCCATACTATCAGTGCTTTCAAAAGATTAGCCATTAAATAACAAAAATAGTAGTGGACATAAAACCCACCAAAGTAGATACACAGAAATAATATTTTGAGATACGTGTAATAATTAGAATCTTACATGAAAAAAATCAGTAATTTCTACAGATGACAATATTATGGTCACTGCTAATGCTACTGTGGTTTGATGCCTACATTTATAACCAAGAAACACAACATTTCAGTGGGGGCTTGGTAACAATAAAGATGTAAAATTCTCTATCACCTACATTCCCAGAACCCCTAAATTCTATTCACAGACCTCTTTTTCTTTTCCTTTTTTTTTCTTAAGATTTTTATTTATTTATTTGAAAGATAGAGTTATAGACAGAGAGAAGGAGAGACAGAGAGAAAGCTCTTCCATGCACTGGTTCACTTTCCAAATGGCTGCAATGGTGGAGCTGGGCTGTTCTAAAGCCAGGAGCCAGGAGCTTCTTTTGGGATTCCTATATGGGTGCAGGGGCTCAAGCACCTGGGCCATCTTCTACTGCTTTCCCAGGCCATAGCAGACAGCTGGATCAGAAGTGGAGCAGTGGGACATGAAACAGAGTCCATATGGGAAGCCAGCACCATAGGCAGAGGCTCATCCCACTGTGCCATGGTGCTTGCCCCTTCTTTTTGTTAAATCCCTCAATTCCTTAATTTTCTGTGACTCCACAGGCTTATGGGTGCCTCTTTCTTTCTCCTTGTTTGTTACAGCCCAATTAAAAAGTTGGGGAGAAAGTCTAGAATTACAGAGACATTCACATTGAGCAGGTTTCAGTGATTTTTTATATTCAGTCAATTAGAGGCCAGTTCTGTGGCCCAGCGAGTAAGGCCACTGTCTGCAGTGCCAGTGTCCCATATGGGTACCAGTTCAAGTCGCAGCTGCTCCACTTCTGATCCAGCTCCCTGCTCATGTGCCTGGGAAAGCAGTGGAGGATGGCCCAATTCCCTGGGCCCTTCCACCCATGTGGGAACCCAGAAGAACCTCTGGCTCCTAGTTTCAGCCTGGCCCAGTCCTGGCTGTTGCAGCCATTTGGGGAATGAACCAGCAGATGGAAGGTCTCTCTTTCTCTCCCTGTCTTTTCTTCTCTCTTTGTAATTCTGACTTGCAAATAAAATAAATAAATCTTTTAAAAAAATTCAGCTAATAAAATATCACCTATTGCCGGTGCCACGGCTCAATAGGCTAATCCTCTGCCTTGTGGCACCGGCATCCCGGGTTCTAGTCCCGGTCGGGGCGCCGGATTCTGCCTGGTTGCCCCTCTTCCAGCCCAGCTCTCTGCTGTGGCCCGGGAGTGCAGTGGAGGATGGCCCAAGTGCTTGGGCCCTGCACCCCATGGGAGACCAGGAGAAGCACCTGGCTCCTGGCTTCAGATCAGCGTGGTGCATCGGCCGTGGCGGTCATTGGAGGGTGAACCAACGGCAAAAGGAAGACCTTTCTCTCTGTCTCTCTCTCTCACTGTCCACTCTGCCTGTCCAAAAAAAAAAAAAAAAAAAAAAAAAATCACCTATTATTCCAGGCCTACTTCAAGTCACTTTCTCTGGTAAGGCAATACGATCCACACTACTTTCTCCTATGAATTTCTACTGCACTTTAATCAGTTTACTCTGATTTTAATACTTAATGTGTCTCCATTTCATGGTCTATGGTAGTCACTTCCAGCTACCAGCTGGACAGTAATGCTACTGGTTGCCTACATTAGGCAATAAATATAGACTAAACTAATGTGCAAAAGAGAGATTTTTAGTTGACTATAAACTTAATCTGAATCAACTAAGGATGGGGCTCTATCTTCAGTTTTCTCTCTTTACCTAGCCAGGGAGGTTCATAGGAATCATTTGCTATTTTGTATTATTCAAAGCACACAGCTACGCATACTGCAGGCACTAGATACATCCTTGTACAATGCTCACCTTATTAGTAATATTGTTTAGCTGTGCATCTGTAACTGGAAAAATGAGACTATCTGTAATTCTTTATTTTTAATTTGAAAGGTAGTTAGAAAGAGAGACAGAGAAACAGACAGAGATAGTGATATCCAGATCGTCCATCTACTGGCTCACTCCTCAAATGCTTGAAACAGCCAGGCCTGGGCAGGCTGAAGACAGCGGCCAGAAGCTTGATCCAGGTTTCTCTTGTGGGTAGCAGGACAGAAATATTTATGTCATCATCTGCTGCCCCCCAGGTGCTGGATTGGAAGTGGAGGTAGGACTGAGCAGGTCCTCTAATATTGGATGCAGGCACCCCAAGTGGCAATAGCCAGTTGTGCTGCAACGCCCACTCACGTATTGTTTTTATGATCACTCTCACCTTCAGCGACTCTGATGACGGGCTATACAAGCCGTGTACCTGATATAACACTCATGTGATGCTTATTATGTACCAAACACTCTTCTAAGCACTTTACATACTCATTTAATCCTCTTCCAATCAAATTATGTAGATACTATTTTATGCCCATTTTACAAATGAGGAAACTGTGGCACATATTAGTAAAGAGAATTTGAAGCCGTTCTTTTCCAGAGCGAGTGTGCTTAACTACTATACTGTACTGCTACTCACGATATTCATAAAGTAAGAGCTCGTATACATCTGTAATTTTAACGTGACATCACTGGTTTGAAAACTAGTTTTTCTTCTGTGTTGAACTCCTACATCCTCTAAGCAATCATGAACTCAGCCTATGTATTGTTCACATTTTTTTAAAGTAATAGCAGCTACCATTTACTAAGTGCCTGTTATGAGCTAGATTCTGAGCTAAGTGAATGATAGTACAGTTAATTTTAGTAACAAAGCTATGAGGCAGGAAGAGAACTAGGTTCACATACAAGTAGAAAAAGATTGAGAAATAAAAGAACAAGGATTTGAATCCAAAGTTTATTTGACTGAAAAATCTAAGCTCTAGAGTCTGACACTGTGGCATAGTGGGTTAAGGCTCCTTCTGCAGTGCTGGCATCCCATGTGAGTGCCAGTTTCTGTCCTGGCTGCTCCTCTTCTTTTTTTTTTTTTATTTTTTGACAGGCAGAGTGGACAGTGAGAGAGAGAGACAGAGAGAAAGGTCTTCCTTTGCCGTTGGTTCACCCTCCAATGGCCGCCGCGGCCGGCGCGCTGCGGCCGGCGCACTGCGCTGATCCGATGGCAGGAGCCAGGAGCCAGGTGCTTTTCCTGGTCTCCCATGGGGTGCAGGGCCCAAGCACCTGGGCCATCCTCCACTGCACTCCCTGGCCACAGCAGAGGGCTGGCCTGGAAGAGGGGCAACCGGGACAGAATCCGGCGCCCCGACCGGGACTAGAACCCGGTGTGCCGGCGCCGCTAGGCGGAGGATTAGCCTAGTGAGCCGCGGCGCCGGCCAGGCTGCTCCTCTTCTAATCCAGCTCCTGCTAATGGCCTGGGAAAGCAGTGGAAGATGGCCCAAGTGTTTGGGCCACTGCACCCCCATGGGAAACCTGGAAAAAGTTCCTGGCTCCTGGCTTTGGATAGGCCCAGCTCCAGCTGTTGCAGCCAGTTGAGGAGTGAACCAGTGGATGGAAGACCTCTCTGTTTCTCCCTCTCTCTGTCTGTAACTCTGCCTCTCAAATACATAAATCTTTTTTTTTTTTTTTAATTTAAGCTCTGAAGCACATATTAGACTACTTAAAAAATGTTTATGTCTGATTTCTACAATTAGATTATAAATTCCTTGAAGGCACAGATTATATCTCAAACTTGCTTGTTGATTTTATAATGCTTTGAATGTCTTGATTGATATTAAAATAATGCTTCTTGGACCGGTGCCGCGGCTCACTTGGCTAATCCTCCACCTCCGTCGCCGGTACCCTGGGTTCTAGTCCCAGCTGGAGCGCCAGATTCTGTCCTGGTTGCTCCTCTTCCAGTCCAGCTCTCTGCTGTGGCCCGCGAGGGCAGTGGAGGATGGCCCAAGTGCTTGGGCGATGCACCCGCATGGGAGAGCAGGAGGAAGCACCTGGCTCCTGGCTTCAGATCTGCGCAGCGAGCCAGCCATAGCGGCCATTTGGGAGGTGAACCAACAGATGGAAGACCTTTCTCTCTCACTGTCTAACTCTGCCTGTCCAAAAAAAAAAAAAAAAAAAAAAGAAAAGAAAAGAAAAAAATGCTTCTTGATTGATGGACACAACTGGCATTTCAGAGAAATCAGGATGGTGTAGAGTTCCCATCAGAGCTAGTTTTAAGTAGTTCTTCTGTCTCTCAGGTCTGGCAAAGTAATTATTTATGAGAAAATATGAAATTAGTATATTTTGGGTAGAATAATGATCTCCAAATGTTCATCTCATAATCTTTGGAAACTGTAACATGCAGTCTTACATGACAAAGGGAATTAAAATTACAGATGGAATTAAGGTGGCTTAAAGTTGATCTTAAAATGAGATTCAACTGTTTTTTTCAGAGTGGGTCCAAAGTAATCACGCATTAATACTATAACTACTACTCAAACAGTATTTTTCACTTTATGTTTCTGTGTGGGAGCAAACTGTTGAAATCTTTACTTAATGTATGCTAAACTGATCTTCTGTATATTAAGAGAATCGAAAATGAATCTTGATGTGAATGGAAGGGGAGAGGGAGTGGGAAAGGGGAGGGTTACGGGTGGGAGGGACGTTATGGGGGGGAAGCCATTGTAATCCATAAGCTGTACTTTGGAAATTTATATTCATTAAATAAAAGTTAAAAAAAAAAAGAAGCACCTATTAAAAAAAAAAGAATCCTTAAAAACGAAAAAGAGAGGCATAAGAGAACAGATAGATGGCACTGTAAAAAGGACTTAGCCAGACAGTGCTGGCTTTAAGATGGAGCAAGATGCCATGAACCAAGAAATGCAGGCAGCCTACAGAAGCAGAGAAAGCAAGGCAAGGAATTCTCCTCAGAAGCCTTCAGAAGGAATACATCCCTGCTCATATTTTGATTCTTAGCCCCACGAAGTTAACCTTGGACTTCAGCCCTCAAGAACTGTAGGAAAATAAGTTTGTATCTTTAAATCACTGAATTTGTGGTGATTTGTCATAGCAGCAATGGGAAACTAATACAGCATATAAGTAATGCCAGAAGTTTGAAATTCTGCCCAAAAAAAAAAAAAAAAAATTAAAAGAAAAAACAACCCACAACTATATACTGTGGTTTTAAACAACTTCCAAGTGATACCAACAGCAACAGTGATTTTTTTATTGTACTCTGAACAGACATCACGTAAAATGAAAATGCAGTAAATTTCATCACTATAGATTCATTACTAACATTTATTTTTAAATAGCTGGGTTAGAGACAAAATTTTTTTTTCAATTCATACTTTAGTCAGTAGAAATGTCGTATCTGTGAACACAATCAGAGAATAGTATGGGAAGAATTGAATTACAATAAGAGGGATTTTTGAGGCTGTCATTACAATGTTTAAAATACTTCTTGGCTAATTAGGACCAAAATGTATTGCCTGCCTTACAAATCCCTATATCTTTGCAAACTTAACCATTCTCACACAAAATGAAATGCCTTATTAAATCATGCTCATCTCTTCCATACCATCACAGACTGCTCATCCTCCAGTGTTTTCTCATGGCATTTCCATTCTAGAATGTTCCTTCTCTGTCCAGGCAGCAGAATCTACATTCTCTAATCACTCAAATTCTAATCACTCATATTCTCTAACTACAGTTTAGCTTCTGTTAGACACTATTCTCTATTATTTCCATGTGATTCATTATGATTTCAGGTTTGCAACGTTTTGTTTCTCTATTAGCTCCTTGATCATGGAAAATGGCTGATGGAGTTCAGAGGCATTCATAAATTAGTCTCTAATTTTGTTTATGTTTTAAATTTTCTATAATAAAAAGTCAACAAACAGAACAAACAGCAAGGAGAGGTATCATTTTTTTTATCTGTATTCTTTCAGTTTCTAGGTTTCTCCTTTTCCTAGCACTGTAAAGTTGGTTGAATTAGTTAGCTTCCAAAGTTATACCTCCTTCAGTTGACACAAATGAACTATATGATACCATGATGCAACAGTCATGGCTTTATTCAATAGATTTCTATAAATTGGTATTCAATATTCAAGACAAAACTTTCACTATTGCTCATTAAAGAGCAGCACAAATAATTCAACTCACTGGTTAATTGTTTATATAACCTTTGTACTTTGAAATCTTTGCTTCAATGTTATTAATGCATGACTCCTTGTTAGCATATTTCTGGTAAAAAATGATTGAGGAAGAAGGTTTTCATCATCACTTAATAAAGAAAAAGTTAGAATCAATAGTAAAACTTACTATTGATAGTTTATACCATAAAGTATTAACAACTCAAAATGTTAATTAATTTCTAATTCTCTATTCTATTATTTAGATTTCAGGAAGGTTGATTGGACTTGATCCATCATTTTACGGAAAATTAATTATTTCAAATACATGCACCACTTTATGCAACCTGCCTGATTTGCATTGAGGAAAATTCAGCAGAAGTAATTGAGGCACAAGCAAATACTGGCACTGACTGAACTCAATTTTCATTCCAAATTTCTGCAAAATCCCAAGGCACAACAATATCAGATGCAAGGGGGAAAACAAACAAAAGCAATGTGAAAAGGGAACATGAAGAGAGAATATTACAAGAATCAGAGAACAAAGGGATTGCAAAACTATTTTAGTGCCATAGATGAGCAGTGAGGGCTTCATTCAGGCAAGGTGGAATAAGATATCATATGGCATCCTGACAATTGATGTCTTCATTTAAATGTAAGAATTTACATTCTAATTAGAAAGAATTTACATCTTAATCAGAGGCAGCTGTATTATCTTGTTACTGTTTTTTTCAAAGGTAATGAACTAAAGTACTGCTGTGCTTTTTCAACCAGAAACTAAATAGACAGCATCCAGTGTTATTTTATAGCTTACCTGCTGTAAGCTGTTATTAATATTTTCAAAGATTAAATTCTAACTAAAATCTTTTAAAAATGAAAATTGTATTTGACATCACTAGAATAGTATGATAAAGACTTATTTAAAGTATTCAAACAAATCCTTTTCTAACTTGTATTTTAAATGTACTTATTTATCAAGCTAATAGAAGCCTCTTATGATTTATTAATATAATATTGTTTTCACTTGGGAGGATGTAGAAAAGCTACTAATGCAGATATGTATTACATATTGGCAAAACCTGGTTATTCTCAAACATATGAGAGAGCCTAAATATAAAACTTTACCTTACTGAGACCATTTAAATGAACACATATTCTTTTTTCTTTCTGTGATGTTTAATAAGGAAAGACAACATATATGGAAAACAGAATAGACTGCTAGTATTTCATGTGATTTCATTACTATCACATTAATAACATTTACAAATGTAATGTTCCACAAATGTACACAATTCTGGTGGTGTCCAGGAATGCCATAGTTAGTAGAAGTAAAAGAAATAATACAGCCTAATGTGAGGTTGTTCATAATGATGGTAACTAGACCTAGATATTGGTAGTTGGTGATATTTTTGCAAAATCAAGCCTATTATTCATATGAGAATCAGCATGAGCTCACTGACCCATGGTTTAGAAGAAATTGGGCTTGGCCTAAGAGAAATAAAGCAGGAGAAAATTACAAGTGTTAATAAAAATGTAAAATGTCACCTTTGTCCCTAGCACTATGCATCTTTAGGTTATTGATACTTATTTTCATAAGCTGCATCATTAATATGGAGCTGCAGTATGGTCCAGTTGATAATTTGCAGGTTTATGATTTAATTCATTATGAAATATAATTTTTTCACTAAAATGAAAAGAAGGAAAATAATAATAAAAGATCAAGGCCATTTCTATCAGCCTATTAAATAAATGACTAATTTGACTAATTTGGTCAAAATATTTTTTAAAAATTATAGAGACAGTCTAAAATAATTCTGATATGCATATTTATCATCATAGTGACTTTCTGTATTTGCACATATAAAAGAAAAGCATATGACATACAAACGTGCTGTATTTAAAAAAATAGGATCATTCTGGGTACATTAAAAAGGTAAAATGAATTTTAAGGTGGCATTTTCCTAACCTAGGCCACTCTGATGACAAAGAGGAGATAATTATTAGTTCACTGGTGCCTTTTCTTGTATCCCCAGTAAAGACAATTTATAGAGGAAATGATTCAGATGGGCCTGACGGAATTACTGGCTCTGAAAGATGGCTTTATGCTGCTGTCAGAAACCGTCAGCCCACGTTTGAAAGGTTTATTTGTCTGTGGCTCTTCTGTGTATGATTTGTTATGAGGGCACTTCACACCACAGCGTACACACAGTACCTTCATTTTCAAAAGTGTCCCAGGTAAGTTTTTGATTATCTCTGGATTTTATGTGTGTTTTTTCATAGACAATCTCCTAAAAAATGTCTATTTTATTTTTATATATGTGGTCTGAGTGTGACCAAATAAACTTTTAATCAGAATAAGCCACAGTGTTACATCCACCTTCATCAGTTTCCTACTTGGTCCCATGTTTACTGTAACTATAAATATTCATAACCAATGTAGAAGAGCATAATAAAACATAATATATGACTCCTCTTACTCTATCTCTTGTTTCTCTTATCGCTCTTGACTTGGATTATCACAATTGCTTCCCAATTAGACTTCTTGCTCATAGGCATCTCCCCATCTAATTTCTCCTTCATGGGATGTGGGCTGTCGTATTATATTGTAATCTCTGTTACATGACATAGAAAAGACATGGACTCTAATCCTGATTCTGTCACTCTCTGGGTCTTATTTTTCTCATCTGGAAAATGAAGATGTGTGAGAGGTTTGTCAATGGTCTCTTTTCCCCTAAAACTCAATAATTTTATTTCTGTTCATTTTGTCTACTCTGTGCAGTTATTTCACAATTGTCAACATAAGTTTTCCCTAACCCTAACCTAAAATGCATCCCTGCTTTTTCCTGTATATTCAAGTCCTATTCATTTTTAAAACCCACCTCCAGTCTTTTTAAAAAATTATATTTTTGTAATTCTTTTTTTTTTTTTTAAGATTTGTTTTTTCTTTGGAAGGCAGAGAGAGAGAGAGAGAGAGGAGACACACACACACACACACACACAGATCTCGTTCATTCATTGGTTCACTTCCCAAATGGTGGTAATGGCTGGGGCTAGACCAGGCTGAAGCTAGGAACCAGGAACTTCTTCCTGGTCTCCCAAGGACTTGGGCCATCTTCCACTGCTTTTCCAGGCACGTTAGCAGGAAACTGGATCAGAAGTGGAGCAGCTGGGACTCGAACCTGTGCCCATATGGGATGCAGGTGATGGCTTAACCTGTTAAGCCACATGCTATGCCACAATAATTTCCTCTTTTAATTCACATATTTAACATCTATTTACTGAAGACTTGTGCTGTTATCAGTTATTATCCTAGGTTCTGTGGATATAAGAAATGAATATGAGAAACCTGGGACCCATAATAAAAGAGCTTACAGTATAACAGAAAAGACATATACAAAACTAGCAACAAAGATTAAAGGTTGTGATAAGTGCAAATAAGCAAAAAAATTTACAGAGTATGTGTACATGTACATTATTTAAGTAGGATGATCATAGAAGGCTTATATTCTATAGTATTTCATATATCAGTCTATAGTAACAAGTACAGTTATTTTTCAATCATTTTCTGACCTATTCTGGTTGCAAATCTTGTTTCCCCAACTAGATTGCATTAACAATAAAAATTATTATTGTAGTTGATCATAAACAGAGGACTGAAGATGTACCAGTTTTTGAACTAGGTGATTCATGTATACTTTATCATTTAATTCTTAGAAGAGGTAGGCATTTCTTTTATTGATATCCCATTTTACTCAAGATGAGGAAATATGGGCTTAGAGTCAGACTAAGATATTTGTTTAAAGACAAACATTTAGTAAGTGGTAGAGTTGAAACTAAAGTCCAGTCTGCAGATACTGAAGTGTGGTATGTGAATTGCTATGATAAAGTGGCTTTTGAAGATGGGGATATTCTGTGGGGTTTATTGTCATTAGAGTAATAAACTGTCTTTTGCACATATCTGGCACTTAACAACTATTTGATAAATGAATATCTGAACAGGGAAACCTGGGTCTTTTGGTGGGCATTATATTTCCCCAGAAGCAAGTTCCTTGTTTTGCATAAACTTAATCAGCCTGTGAAGACTTCTTTGGGAGACAGAGACCTTTGGATTGGAAACTCTGTTGAAAAGTATTTCAAATCTAGTTTCTAACATGATTTATCATCATCTTGTTCCCAACTGGCACTGAGTTGTATACACATATGCTTTCCTACTCAGGACCCTTGGTTCTGGGTAAACCCCACACCAGCAATTGCCCATTTTGAGCTTACATTCTTTCACTCAAATGATTTTGACTCACATATTGAAAATATTCAATGACAGGATGTATAGATCAGAGAGTTGTTACACAGTAGGAAATTTAATAAAATCAATTAATCAAGGATCTGCTCTCAAAGAGTTGGAGTTTGGTTTCAGGTATTTTTAAAGACCATAAGGATGTGCTGATAAAGAAAAGTCTTTCACTTATTTTCATATGTAAATGAAAATGGGGGAAATAAGTCACAATCTTTTTATGTCCAACACGATTGTAAATGGCAATGATAACTTTCTTTGCATACTTTATTCTATTAGATACACTAAGATTGGATACCTTAGGCATGGGTAATCCAAAAGAGTAGCTCAATTTTTTTTTTAAGTCAAAACATGCTTCAGCATTATTTTTATTGTGATTTTCTTGCGCATCAGTCAGCTGGTGTCTTTAACATACTTTATTGTTCAAATCCACTTTCTCACTACATGCAAAAACATCAGTTGTGCTGATGAATTAGCTGAAATCAGAGATTGAAAAGCACCAGTTTATATTATAAATTCATTGGCTGTCACTTTTCCTGGAACTGATATCTGATAACTTTTGCCATTCAGATTTAGCCAGATTGGAGTAAATAAGTAGACTATTTAAATGAAATGGTCCTTATTTAAGAAAATGAGATAATGCTATTAATAAAAACTTGAAATTATTGATGCAAATAATCTGAAATGTAGATAATGTGCTTTCAGAACTGGCTTCTTAATGTCTTCTTAATTTGCATGCTGCCAAATTTTAATTTCATTTGTTTTATTTTAATTTGACAGCCACAGACAGAAAGTTGTGCTCCTATCTGCTGGTTTACTCCCCAAATGTCTGCAATAGCTTGACCCAGAGCCAGAAGCTAAGAATGCAATCCAGGTCTCCCATGTGGATGGCAGGAACACAATTACTTGAGCCATCATTGCTGCCTCCTAGGTCTGCACTACTGGGAGGCTCGAATCAGAAGCCGACGTTAAGAATTAAACATAGACACTCTGAAGTGAGACATGGGAACCTTAGCCACTGGGCTAAATGCCCACTCCATAAAACTTTGAAATCTACATTTAAATATCAGAGTTCAATTTCATGGATTTATATGCAAACCATCAGAGATAAAACAGAATTCTTTAATGGCTTTGTGGTTATGAAAGACTAGAGAAACTGTCCAGAGAATCACAATGGATAAAGAACAGAAAAGAGATGAATCAAAACAATTTTAAGATGATAAAATAAAAAATTAGGAAATAAATTAATAAAAATAAGGAGAATGTAGGAACAAAACATGGAGATATAGGTTTACTAGTCTAATTACTGATGAAAATTCCAGCAGATAGATTTTTCTCTCTCTGCCTTTTAAATTAAATGAAGATAAATAAATTAAAGTTAAAAAAAGAGGTCCTTTAAAGCTATAATTCGAGAGAGGGGACAATGATCCAAGGTAGTTACTACATTTTCGAAAGGCACAAGGAGATCCATTCTCAGAAGATAACCACTGCATTGTCCATCTGGGAGCACATTCTGTCCATCCCTTATAATCCTGAGAGGTTAGGAATAGGCCATAGACGTAAGAAATACACCTATATATGATTCACATTCATCTCATGTACAAAGATATGAGCCTAAGCAAGAATCATGCAACATTTAAATATTTAAATACTCAACAAACAACTTATATATAACAAAAAAATTTATAAAGCACCTACCTAGAAGACAAGTTCCCAACAATATTAATTATCCTCAAGTGGATAAGACAGGCTGTTAGGAAATAAAACCTAATTACAAACCATGAAAAATAAGAATATGATTTTCAAAAAAGTTTATTTAATAGAATGAACAAAACTGAGGAAAGAATTAGTAAGCTATAAGATACAGAATTTTTTCCAAGTATAAAAAAATCAAAAGGGCAAAGAAAATCAAAGATTGGCCGGCGCCATGGCTCAATAGGCTAATTCCTCTGCCTGCGGCGCTGGCACACCAGGCTCTAGTCCCGGTCGGGGCGCCAGATTCTGTCCCGGTTGCCCCTCTTCCAGTCCAGCTCTCTGCTATGGCCCGGGAGTGCAGTGGAGGATGGCCCAAGTGCTTGGGCCCTGCACCCCATGGGAGACCAGGAAGAAGTACCCGGCTCCTGGCTTCGGATCAGGGCGGTGTGCTGGCTGCAGCGCACTGGCCGCAGCGGCCATTGGAGGGTGAACCAAAGGTAAAGGAAGACCTTTCTTTCTGTCTCTCTCTCTCACTGTCCACTCTGCCTGTCAAAAAAAAAAAAAATCAAAGATTATAGAAAAGTTAAAAAACACAGACACCAAGTCCTGGAACTCCCAAGTTCTAACTAACTGGTGTTGCAGAAGAGAAGAAAGAGAATGGCAGGGAGGGATCTCAAAATGGGACTTTACTATGTTAAAAGACTGCAGAAAAAATATTAGGAGCACAAAAAATACTTTATCAAAAATTCTTTGTAAGCTAGAATATTGAAGAAAGCCTTTTTATTTAAAATGGGACTGATAAATAGGACTTACAGAATCTCTAAAACACATTTCTTTTGTTGCTGACAAGACATTTAAGAAATGACACCGGGACAGGCTTTTGGCACACCTCTTGGGAGCCTGCATCCCATATTGGAGTACCTGGATTTGAGTCCTGAGTCTGCTTCTTATTGGTGCTTCCTACTAATGAGCACCCTGGGAGGTGGCAGGTGATAGCTCAAGGACTTGGATCCCTGCCACCCATGTGGAAGACTTGGATTGAGTCCCAGACCTCTGGCCTTCTTTTTTTCTTTTAATTTATTTTATTTATTTGAAAGAGATAGAGAGACAGAGAGGAGAATGAGAGAGAGAGAGAATGAGAGAGAGAGAGAGAGAGACAGAGAGGGAATGAGAAGGAAATCCATCCACTAGTTTACCCCCTAAATGGCCACAACAGCCAGAGCTGGGCTACACTGAAGCAAGGAGCCAGGAACCCCATCCTGGTCTCCCATATGGGTGGCAGGGGTCCAAGTACTTGGACCATCTTCTGCTGCTTTTCCAGGTGCATTAGCAGGGAGCTGGATAGGAAGTAGAACAGCTGAGATATGAAACAGTGCTCCAATATGGGATACTGGCATTGCAAGCAGCAGCTTAACCTGCTGTGCCACAGTGCTGGCCCTGACTCCTGGTAGAGCCCCAGGTGTTGCCAGCCTTTGGGGACTGAATCAGCATACAGAAGATCCATCTCTCTCTGCCTATATGGGCCATAAAAATACAATTTAGCTTTATAATATTGTTATTATCAGATCTCAGAAGTGTGGTCTGGCTTAAGTTAGAGAGCTAAAAATGGGTGCACATAGAACAAATGTATTTATCTATTTCAAAGTACTGTTATCTCCCCCCATGTAATTGTTTGCTGTTTCAGTTAAGAATAGAGACAGATAGAGATAGACAGTGAGAGAGGCAGAGAGAAAGGTCTTCCTTCTGTTGGTTCACTCCCCAAATGGCTGCAACAGCTGGAGCTTTGCCGATCTGAAGCCAGGAGCCAGGTGCCTCTTCCCGGTCTCTCATGTGGGTGCAGGGGCCCAAGCACTTGGGCCATCCTCCACTGCCTTCCCGGCAGTGAGCTGTACTGGAAGAGGAGCAACTGGGACTAGAACCCGGAGCCTGTATGGGATGCTGGCACTGCCGGCACTGCAGGCGGAGGATTAACCAAGTGAGCCACGATGCCGGCCCCAAGAACATAGTTTTTTAAGGTTAGTTTATTTACTTATTTATTTAAGAAATCTATTTAATGGAAAGCCAGAGAGACAAAGAGCTCCCATCTGCTAGCTCACACCCTAAGTTCTCACAATAGCTGGGGCTGGGCCAGGCTGAAGTCAGGAGTGAGGAATTCAGTCTAGTTCTGCTCCTTTGATAACAGGGGGACCCAAGTCCCTGAATCATCACTGCTGCCTCTCAGGGTGCGCATTAGCAGGAAGGACTTGAACCCACACACTCTGATATGGGATATGCATGTCCCAAGTGGTGTCATAACTACTGTGCCATACACCTGTCCCATGAGTAGGATTTCAGATACATGTACTGTTGTAAACTAGACATAGCCTAAAATTTACCATTTAACTATTTTTAAATGTACAGATCGGTGGCATTATTTATTGTTAATATTGTATAATATCAAACATTATTATGTTTGACCATCACAGAGGTTAACACATGTTTCTTGTCTTGAGAGAAAATAAGAAACATGGTGGCCTAATTTTGCTTTTGGAGGAGAATTTTAAAATATGACATAACCATCATCAGATAGGTAATAATAACTAGACTACAGAAATTTTTAACTTTCATAATAGTTTTAGAGAAATTACTAAGCTGTCAAAATAGAAAGATTCTGAGCCTGTATGTTTAAATTTGTACAAGAATAACTTGTTTATTTTTATGTAAGAGGAAGAGAAAGAGAGAAAGAAAAAGGGGATGAGGGAGAAGAAGAGGCAGAGAGAAAGGGAGAAAGAATGCAAGTGAGGTACCCTCATCTTGCCAGTCCTAACAAAGCCTGAAGCGGGGAGCTGGATACTCAGTCTGTTTCCCATGTGGCTGGCCGGGACCCAACTACTTGAGCCATTGCCTGCTGCTTCCCAGGGAAACATTAACAGGAAGCTGGAAAAGAGAACAGTCAGGCCTCAAACCCAGACACTAACGTAGGGGATGTGGTTGTCCTAGCAGGCACCTTAACCAATAGGCCAATGCTTGCCCCATGAGAATGGGTTTAAAATCTGTTTGTCTCAACCCAAAGTTTCTAACAATTCAGCAATTAGCTATAGGTACATTTGTATGGCAACCTTGAAAGTCTTAACCTTTAGACATCTGAAAATAATCTCTAAGTCATATTCTATTGTATAGTCAAGAATAACAGTGTTTTATTTAATCTAAATTAGAACTTGTTTTTTTCTTTTTAAAAGAATTTTAAAATTTGTTTATTGGAGAGGTAGAGTTATAGACAGAGAGAGGGACAGAAAGAGAGAAAGGTCTTCCATCTACTGGTTTACTCCCCAAATGGCCACAATGGCTAGAGCTGTGCTGAATCGAAGCTAGGAACTTCCTCCGGGTCTTCCACTCTGCAGCAGGGGCCCAAGCAGTCTGGCGGCCATGTGCCACTGCTTTCCCAGGCCATAGCAGAGAGCTGGATCAGAAGAGGAGCAGCTGGGACACGAACCAGTGCCCATATATGATGCCGGCAATGCAGACAGAGGCTTAGCCTGTTATGTCACAGCACTGGCTCCTAGAACTTGTTTCAAGAAATATAACTAGGAGTTTTACATCAACCATATATATATTTTTAAATAGTTGAGATGTTTTTCTAATTTCAAATAGATACTAATGTATAATACAGAAATAGGATCTGGGGGCCGAGTAGTTGTAGTTTAGCAGATTAGGCTGCTTGTGATGCCAGCATCCCAAGTGGGTGCTGGTTCAAATCTCAGCTGCTCCATTTCCCATCCAGCTCCCAGCTAATGCTCCTGGGAAAGCAGCAGAAGAGGTCCCTGCACCCATGTGGAAGACCTGGATGAAGCTCCTGGTGCCTGGTTTGGCCTGGCTCACACCCAGCTGTTGGTAGCCATTTCGGGAAGTGAACCAGTGGATGGAAGATCTCTGTCCCTAATTCCCTCTCTCTCTGTAACTCTGCCTTTCAAATAAATCTTTAAAAAATAAATTAAAAAAATCAGCTCTGAAATGATAAGAGATAATTTGCCTTGATGCATCTGTGGTAAGATGATTGTATTGCAAACTAAATGCATTGTGTTTTTTGAATCCTCTATTACTATTGTAAGCAGAACAAATGCACAGATGGCATGGGCCATAAAAATATAATTAAGTTTTACAGTATTGTTATTATCAGATCTCAGAAGTATGCTCTGGCTTGTTAAGAGTGCTCACTATGTGAGTGCATATAACATTTTTGGATTTCAAGTTTTCAAACATATTTACCTGATTCAAAGTATTGTTATTTCCCTCCACGTCGATGGTCTTCAGTTTCAGTTTGAACACATTTTTTTAAGTTTGCTTACTTACAGCATTATTCTACTCATTAAAAAAAAAAACCCTCAAACTACATAGCTGTTTAGCAAACTTGTAACAGTTATTTCAAAAAACATCTTTTAAAAGGACTTTAAGAATATAAAGAGATATAAGAAGCTTATTGAAAACCCATCTAAATGGTATGACAGCTTAAAGACTAATATTCAATCCTCAAACTGGAGTTCTCTATCTTGGTTATTAATAAAAATATCTAAGGAAAATGAAATGTTTGAGTACAAAATCCTTAACTATATCCAAAGTGGTATGGAGAAATATAACTATATCTAAGATGGTATGGATCTAGGAAAGAGTACTTTTCTTTTACAAAAGTTCAAGTCAATGACTATTTGAAACTTTAAAAACATATTAGGCATTATGGCTATTCAAGTGATTAGTAGATAAAATCAGAAAACAGTAGTAGTGATTGAAGTCCAAGTTTATTCCATAAAGAGGAAGGAAATCTTACAGGGTGAGGGATTTAGAATGGTATGGTAGTCAGTTTTGCATTACCATAACAAAATGTTTAAGGCAGGCTACTTATGAAGAAAAAAGGTGTATTTAGCTTACAGTTTGGAGGCTGAAAGTCAGTCCAAACAGAACGGCACAGGCTCTGGCAAGGATCCTTCCTTGACTTCATCACTCCAAGGCAGATAGAAAAGGAGGGGCATATGAGTGAGGAACTGATTACATCCTGAACAGGGAGCCGGTGAGAGGCTAGGTAGAGCCACACTTGGGCTTCTGTAACAATCTTGTCTTGAGAACCAGTCATGGTCCCATGAGGAACACCTTAATCTTTTTGGAGGGCACACTCCCAGTTGACCCAAGGACTTCCCACTAGACTGCATCTCCTAAAAGTCCAAATCATCTCCTAACACTGCCAGCCTTGGCACCAAGCCTCCAACACATAAACCTTTAGGGATCATGTCACCCATATCCATATCACAGCAGATGAAGTTCAGAGGCAGGGAGGAGAGGAAGGAATCCCCTCATTTCCACATTTGTACTGCCATATAAAAGACTAGGAGAAGGACATGTATTTTCTGCCTTTCTTTGGGATGCATTTGAAAATAGTTAACGTAGAACATGCTCTCCTGATGAATTTAACCATGTATCTCTCAGGGACATTTTGTAGACGATATTTTGACACTTTCTTGAGTGAACTCTCAAAGGTCAGAGTTTGGACACAAATGTGCCCATATGGAAGAATTCACATATCCCTATCTCCAACTTTCACCATTCAAAACATTTGCTCCAGTTTCTTTCTTTTTTTAAAGTTTTTTTATTCATTTACTTGACAGGTAGGGTTGCAGTTAGTGAGTGAGAGAGACAGAGAGAAAGGTCTTTTTCCCTTGGTTCACTCCCTCAAACGGCCGCAATGGCCAGAGCTATGCCGATCCGAAGCCAGGAGCCAGGTGCCTCTTCCCGGTCTCCCATGTGGGTCCAGGGGCCCAAGCACTTGGGCCATCCTCCACTGCACTCCTGCTCCAGTTTCTTTCTTTGAGTAAGAGCACACTCCCGTATGCACAAATATATACCTACCATCAGTCTTTTTCTAAAGAGTTCAAGGACAAGCATTAGATATTACTCCTATAATCCCTAAATATTGAATGCATGTTTCTGAAGACAAAGACATTCTCTTACATAGTCATCACATAATTTAGGGGTGGGGAACATCTGCCTGTGGGCTATATAAGGCCCATGAAAATTATTTGGTTTGGCCAAAGCAACTGCAGACATGTTTAAAAATCCACTAAATCTACAACAGGCTAATTTTTTTTTTTTTTTTGTGACAGGCAGAGTGGACAGTGAGAGAGAGAGACAGGGAGAAAGGTCTTCCTTTTTCCGTTGGTTCACCCCTCAATGGCCGTTGCGGCCGGTGCGCTGTGGCTGGCGCACTGCGCTGATCCGAAGCCAGGAGCCAGGTGCTTCTCCTAGTCTCCCATGTGGGTGCAGGGCCCAAGGACTTGGGACATCCTCCACTGCACTCTCAGGTCACAGCAGAGAGCTGGACTGGAAGAGGAGCAACCGGGACAGAATCCGATGCCCCGACCGGGACTAGAACCTGGGGTGCCAGCGCTGCATGTGGAGGATTAGCCTATTGAACCATGGCGCCGCTCAGCAGGCTAATTTTTAAGTTGATAATTTTGTATGGTACACAAATGATGCTATAAATACCCAATTATCCCAGGAAGAAAAAAAGGTTTCCCACCTCTGAATAATTCTTCAAGTGAGGAAATCTCACTTATACAATATCACTGTTAATCCACAGACCTCATTCAAATTTTAACTGTCCTAGCAATTTCAGCACATTCACTCTCTCCCAATATTTTATGTTTCTCTCTGTCTTTCACGTGTTCAACAGTTTTTCAAGAATGCGGTAATTTTATTCAGTGGACTGACCACAAACCCAGATCCACTTGATATTTCTTAATGATGATTTTTTTTTGGGCAGGAATATCGCTAATATGACATCCTATTCTTTTTTTTTTTTAAATCAGTTTTTTTCTTTTTTTTTCTTTTTTTCTTTTTTATTTTTTGACAGGCAGAGTGGACAGTGAGAGAGAGAGACAGAGAGAAAGGTCTTCCTTTGCCGTTGGTTCACCCTCCAATGGCCGCCACGGCCGGCGCGCTGCGGCCGGCGCACCGCGCTGATCCGATGGCAGGAGCCAGGAGCCAGGTGCTTTTTCCTGGTCTCCCATGGGGTGCAGGGCCCAAGCACCTGGGCCATCCTCCACTGCACTCCCTGGCCACAGCAGAGAGCTGGCCTGGAAGAGGGGCAACCGGGACAGAATCCGGCGCCCCGACCGGGACTAGAACCCGGTGTGCCGGCGCCGCTAGGCGGAGGATTAGCCTAGTGAGCCGCGGCGCCGGCCTGACATCCTATTCTTTTTAATACTTCACATCAAGGTGGTGTGCCACATGTGAAACTGAACCACTGGTGATGTTAACTTTGATCATCTGGTCACGTTGTTTGTTCATTGGGTTCCTCCACAATCAAATCACCATTTTCCCTTTTTAGCTATTAGTAGTTTTTAAGGAAGATATTCTGAGATTATATCAATATTCTTTTCCTCATTAAACCTCATGACACCTATTGGTCAGCCAGCTTTAGTTTCCACTAAAACTCCCATCTGATTTGAATACAACTCTGATGGTCCAATGGTAATTTTCTACTTTCATAATTCTTTTGATATTTATTCTTTGCTGTTCTACCATAAGAGGTCTATCCATCCATCCATCCCAGTATGGATTCATGAATTTCCATTTTATTTAATGAATTTTTATTATTTATTTCCAAGACTTGCTAAGTGGGAGCCTCAAGTTGGCTCCTGTGCCTTTTCTCATATCTCCACCATCTGAGTATTGTGTCATATTATACTTCCTATACCCCATACCTAGCATTAGCTATTTTTTCCAGAGGCTCAGTCTCTCATTTTTCTGTGGGATTAGATACCTAGAATTTGGTGTATGGGTACTTGGAGTGTTTCCTAGGTTGTTACTGCTTTTAAGCTCTTTTTAAACAATGCTAAGAAACATGGGAATGTATATAGTACATAAACATGGAGATACAATATGTCTATATGTATTTCTCTGTGTGTGTGATATATCATCATTAGCATTTTATTTATTCTAAATTTTCCTCTTTTAAATTTTAAAATGTTTCATTAGTATAGCAGGCTATGAGGAACAAATTTTTATTTGGCATATTCATATGCTACATGATTATGTATATTTTGATTTTAATCCCTTTTAGTCTTACAAGACTGAGAAGTAGTGGTCTTGTATTTTGCCTTTCTACAGCAGTCACTTCCTCCTCATTCTATTTTCATAAAGTTAGTAAAGGAGAGTCTGTTGGGGTCAGAGAATCAGATAGGAAGAAATACAGGAAAAAATGTAGTTTAAATTTTTCTATGGTTATATCCATGTAATTAAATGCATCGAAAATGTATATTTGATTGGTCAGTGCAAATACAAAAATATAAAGGACATGAAATAAATGGAAAGGATTTGGAAGGATATTTTAATTGGTTAAAATTTGGTCAAATACCAGTATACTTGGGAACAATAAATAACACACAAAAAGATATAGGGCTTATCCAAAATAGGCTCATATGCCTAAAATTTATCAGTTTAATACAAATATGTGTTTAAAGTTTCAACTTTAAGTATACTATGCATATTTTATACAGGATTAGACTAACATACCACCCCCGCTACAGCTGGGAAGGTTAAACAACAGTATTCAAATCTGATTTAGATATAACAGCTGTTCAAATGCCAGGGCATACATTACTTGAAAATGTGACCATTCAGTTCTGTTAAATATAAGCTGCTGCTCTGGCTATGCACATTATTTTCCCTAAAAAGTTCTTAAAAAAAGACTTCTTGATGTGAACTAAAATCACTACTTAAGTTCAATGGTTTCTTTTCTTCTTTTTTTTTTTTTTTTAACTTTCTCTTCCTCAACTTTCTGAAAAAGATGAGTGGGACACTTCTTTTATATCATCTCTTGCTTCTCATTAGCTAATGACAGTACAAAATGATAATATGATATAATATATTATATATACTCTTGACAGTACAAATGATAAAATATAATATCACATATTTTAATATATATATCAGTGAAAGAGTGTGGTACTGTTTTTGAGAGGAACTTCATTAGTTGTATTTAAAGTTTTTAGTTTTGACAATTCCATCATAGTCACATGGTACACATGATAAGTTAGAATTTTATAACTCCATTCTGAAGGATAAAAGAAAGATATAAAATCCTAAAGTTTCCAAGAATAACTAGAAATACTTTATTTAAAAGTAAAATATGATTTTTTCCTCCGTTATAATTCAGCAACTGAGAGAAAATTTTCATTTTAGACCAAGGAAGACAAATGCTGGGTACAGGAGGCATTATCACTCTGCTGGAAAGGGAACGTCTTCGGAAGATACCTCTTTCAACATCACACAGGAAGCCAGGGGCTGCTCTTCACCAAGATTCATTCCACCCAACAAGTTATACTCTTTGAGTGGGGACTGGAGTTTATGTTTCTTTCGTCCCTTGTCAATAAATACAAAGCATTTGCACTGTGTCAGAAACTCTGCTAGGCTTTGGGGAACCAATGGTGAAGAAGACATTCCTAGTCTTTCTATTGACGCAACTGAGCATGTAGAAGGGATGCTATGGGAGACCAGGAGGAAGCACCTGGCTCCTGGCTTCAGATCAGCGTAGTTCCAGCTGTGGCGGCCATTTGGGGGGTGAACCAACGGAGGGAAGACCTTTCTCTCTCTCTTTCTCTCTCTCTCTCTCTCTAACTCTATCGGCCAAATAAATAAATAAATAAAAGGGATGCTAATATCAACTGCAATGTAGCATGGTTACTGATATGATAGAGTAAGGACAGGTACAGGAAGTTAAGAGCACAACAGGAAGCATTTAATCCAGACTCAGTGGATAGATCTGAGAAGCCTAGAAGGAGGTGGTCATATTTAAATGGTAGTTTGTGATAATAGAAATTAGCCTCTCTGCGAGGGTAGAGAGGCTGTTAGATTGGGAATTCCAATCAGAGGCCATAAAATGTGTGAATATGCCTTTGAGAAATTTAAAGAATTTAAGTACAGCACAAGAAAACTCCTGTTTGGATGAACTGCTCTCCCTCCTGTTATTTGGCAAAGCCACAATAGAGAACTGGTATCTATCATTCCATACTTTTTCAAAGTGAGCAGGGGGAAAGAAGTAAAAAGTCAGTGTATTAGTGTGACTAGGTTCTTACCATGTCCTTGAAAATGGAAACTGTATGGCTGACTTTTTTTTTTTATTATTTATTTGAAAGGCAGAATGACAGAGAGAGGTATGAGGGATGGGGTGAAGGGTAGGGGGTGGCAGAGAGAGAGAGAGAGAGTGAAAGCTAACTTCTACTCACTGGTTCACTCCTCAAAAGCCTGTACTAGCTAGCACTAGGCCAGATGGAAACCTGGAGCCAGAACTCCATCTGCTGCCTTCTAGAAACTGGACTGAAAGTGGAGGTGAGTCCCTGTTGCAGGCACCTGATAAGAGAATGCAGGTGTTCCAAGCAGTGGCTTAACCTTCTGGCCAAAATGCTCGCCCTGGCTTAGTTTTTAAAAATACACATTCAGAAACTTTTTTTTTATGGAGTTTTCAAAATTCATTATTTAGAGGGCAACAGCAAGTAGGGAAAAGACCTACAACTAGAAGTGTATGTCTTCCTTTAAAGACTCTAGATCATACCTCTTATTAGCAAGCTTAATGTAGGTTAGTTACACTTTATTTGGGTTCCTCATCATTAGCAGGAGAGGGTTAAGAAAGATGGTATGTATGTATTCCCAGTGTAGTGTGTGGGTTATGTTAATAATACAATAATGAGGATAATAATGTCAACATTCTGCTCCATGAGAGCCCTGGATTCCTTCAAACTACTTTTTGAAATCTTTCAATTCAATCTGAGCAGCTCTGATTTTCTTAGATTACTTTACTATGCCTCTGAGTAAGATTTTATATAAAGAAAGCATTCTACAGCTTAAAAAATTTGAAAACTACTTTTTGTTTCATGGCACCATTCCATAGACTCCCAACATTTAAATCCTTACTTAGTTACTTAAAACATGGAACAATTTTCCTATTGGCCTGAAAAGGCAAAAATTATGAGTTCTTAAATGATGTTTTAATACTATGAAATATATGTTACTCAGTAACAGTCTGATAAAGAGATGTTATAAATTATTTCAAAATAACCAGCTTTGTGTCATCTCAGGAAATCTAATTAGGAAAATGATATTATAAATATTTATACTCCTAGTTTCATTATAAACATTGTGCTTATTGTTTTAGCTTCAGAAAAAAACAAAGAAACTTTAGTTATTAAGTATGATGTTTGGTAAAACAAGTGGAAATTTATGTACTGTTTTATTTGGTAAGGTTAGAAAAAAAACACATTGGCAGTTAGGCAATTCTAAATTTACTATGGACTATTTTTTAAGCTTAAAGATAAAACTCAGCCTTATAAATGAGAAAATGATGTACTAAAAGCAAGATACTAAATCAATTTGAAACACCAAACACAATTCATGCCTGACTTTAAAACTCATCCACGAAACATTAATCTACACAAAGGCCAGAAATTGAATGAAGCATAATTTGTGAAACTGATACCTTTCATCACAACCTTTAACTGAAAAGGTCATTAGATATATTATATCTAAGTGAGCAGCTTATCCCTGCTTCATTACTGATAATTAAGACAAGTAATATTTTCTTGACAGTAATGTGTCCGTTAACAGATATAGTCTAGTTTGCATAAAATAAGCATTAATTACCATAGTACTACCCCAGATAAAAAAAAATTAAGTACCTGTGTAACATTGCTTCATTATTTTTTCCCCTTAATTTCCTTAAAGAATTAGCAGGCTCAGAAAACATAATGTACATATTAAGAAATTCATCTCTAGTCATGTTTTGAATTCATAAGGGCTATAACGAAATAGGTATTCCGAAAACATGATCAATGAAAAGGCAGGCATGTGTGACCAGTATCATTCACGTGATATGTAGTAACTTGGCTTGCTGAGCTACTTGAAGTGCCAGAAACAGCTGCCCTTTACTATTAAGAATAAAAAAATTATAAGTCATTTATTTTACTTATTTGAAAAGTACATGTGTTCATGTGCACACACACACACATACACACATGTGGCAAGGGAGAAGGAGAGGGAGGGAGAGACAGACTGGAGGAAGGGGGAAAGAGGGAGATAGAGAGAAAGAGAAAGTGACAGACTGACAGACCTACTTGTCCATTCCCCAAATGCCCACAATGGTCAGGGATGGGCCAAGCCAAAGCCAGGAGCTAGGAACTCAATCCAGGTCTGCCATATGGGTGGCAAGGACCCAGGGTACTCAAGAGCAGGAAGCCAGAATTGAGAACATAGCTGGGACTCGAACCCAGGCACTTTAGTATGGAATGTGGGTGTCCTACGTGGTGTGTCTTAACTGTCCTGCCAAACACCTGCCCTGGGACTTTTTTTTTTTTTTTTTTTTTTTTTTTTGACAGGCAGAATGGACAGTGAGAGAGAGAGAGAGAGAAAGGTCTTCCTTTTGCCGTTGGTTCACCCTCCAATGGCCGCCGCGGCCGGCGCATCGTGCTGATCCGAAGCCAGGAGCCAGGTGCTTCTCCTGGTCTCCCACGTGGGTGCAGGGCCCACGTACTTGGGCCATCCTCCACTGCACTCCCAGGCCACAGAAGAGAGCTGGCCTGGAAGAGGGGCAACTGGGACAGAATCTGGTGCCCTGACCAGGACTAGAACCCGGTGTGCCGGCGTCGCAAGGCGGAGGATTAGCCTATTGAGCCACGACGCTGGCCAAGACTTTTTAATAATTAGAGAAAAGAGAATCAAAAGTACATAAAAGGCGTTGAGTAAGAAAGCATATGAGCACATGCCTTGTAGTGATGAATATTCACAAGGTTTCATCCTTGAGAGGTGAGTGTCAATCACCTACTAGTATTTTTCTAACTATGCTTGCTCCTTTTTGCCTGGGTCTTGAGATACATCCCTTAAGAACTCCATTTAATGCCACTTGTGCAAGTGTATCATATTCCTTAGATGTGCTGGGGGGAGAAAACATTGGACAACTATTCAGTGAGATATGACACATTACCACTGGTAAGAGCAGTTGCCTGGTGGTAAAGTCAGGTGGAAGGTGAGTGATATGAGACTCATCTCCCCAGGTGAATTCTCTTTAAGCAGTATGGGTGGAATAGGTATGCTACAGTAGTTCATAAAGCACAGGCTTTGAAACACAAGGTTATTGGAATTCCACCTCTGCTACTTACCAACCATGAAACATTGGTAGAGTTAAGCTCTCTGGCCTCTGCTTTACAATTATATGAAGATAGGGGCCAGCATTGTGGCGCAGCAGGTTAAAGCCCTGGCCTGAAGCGCTGGCATCGCATATGAGTGCCGGTTCTAGTCCTGGCTGCTCCTCTTCTGATCAGCTCTCTGCAGGGAAAGCAGTAGAAGATGGCCCAAGTCGTTGGGCCCCTGCACCCACGTGGGAGACCCAGAAGAAGCTCCTGGCTTCAGATCGGCGCAGCTCCAGCCGTTGTGACCATATGGGGAGTGAACCAGCGGATGGAAGACTTCTCTGTCTCTACCTCTCTCTGTAACTCTGTCTTTCAAATAAATAAAATAAATCTTAAAAAAAACAATTATATGAATATAAATGAAAACAGAAATATAAAGCAGCTGGTACAGTTATGGACACACAGAAAGGATTAAAAGATGAGGCACAGTGAGGTCAGATAACCTTCCCAGGTTGCACAACTATGTTACACCTATTTAGTGGCACAGTCTTCTCTGTGCTATGAGGAAGGCAAAACAAATAATCAACACAAGTGATAAATATAGTTCTAAATGTAGAGCTCATAGAGACATAAACATGGCTAAAAGGATGGATGGAACAGTGGATGATTTCTGGAATGACTGGCATTAGCAGGATAAACATGGAAGGGCTTTGAAGAAAGGATGTGAGAAAAACAACTAGAGTATTATCAGGTAGCTGTGTGTTCATTTGAAAAAGACACACTCCAGGTAGTTTTACTTTGAAATGTGATTCTTTCTATGAAGTCTCCTATAATGCAAATGCTTTACACATGTTAACACTTATCATCTTCAGGTGATACATAATTATCATTCATAAGGCTTTACTACTTCAAAACAAAGTTAGTAACAGATAAGAATTTTATTGTTTTTGGCCAAAGGCAAGAATGAAGAGCCAACATTTTCTTCGCAGAAATAAAAAAAGACTAAATATAGAAGTGGGTGAGAAGCTACTAGAATATGCATTTTCAGTAACCTATTCAGGATAGAAGTTAAATCAGGCTGACTATATCTCATATGAAATTCTATTTTTGCTTTTCCACAAAGCCATGGAAGCCCACATTTGAGTACAAATAAGCCATGGCAATATTACAGATGTAAAACGTGTTTTTTTTTTTTTTTAGGAAAAAAGTATTTGTCCAGGGAACAAACATTATTTGCGACTCCTGTGCCTGTTCTCACTCCAAGGGAGGCGAGGCAGATGAATTAGAATGTGGCAGAGGTCTACTTTAATTTGCCACATCTAGAAAGGGAGGAAAACAGCCATGCCCCAAATGTTGGCAGTTCAGCCATAGAGTGAGGTGGAAACAGATGGGCTTTTGAGTCAGCTACTCCTCTGACTGAATCTTGGCTTTGCTATTTAGTAGACATTTGATCTTGTGTAAGGCATTCTCTCTGAGCCTCAGGTCTCTCAGATGAAAAAAAACTGGCTAAGAAGACTTACTTTGCATGAATTGTTTCAAGGATTAAATGAGATAAAACATGTCAAAGCACACATAGTATTTTCTTTCCCCTCTTATGAGAGGAGTATTATTTTGGTTCCATTTCACAGGGACTACCAATATTTCCCTTATATAATGAAGACTACAGAGAGCAGAACTGTTAGTGGTAATGAGTGCTTCTGCAGTTTTCCAGGAGCAGGGCAATGCTGCTTTGTGTGAAAAAGCACCAGCACCATCACAGCCCACAAGGCCTTGTGCCAAGCCTTTTAAACAAATCAACTTTTTCAAGAAACAACAATATATATGTATATATGCATATATATATGCATGCATATGTAAATAATGTCTACATCCGAAATTAATGTGGCACAACGTAAAAGAATCGTTAAATTTTGCAACTAAAAAAAAAGCCTATAAATAAAATAAAATCTGTACCTTTGAAAAACAAAAGCAACAACAATGAAAAAAGCCAAATCAACTGATTTAGTCTTCACAACAACCTTGTTCGGAAGGTGCTATTCTTCTCTCCATTTACAAGCAGGGCAACTGAGGCGCAGGGAAGCCCACACAAGCAATAAGTGGTGGAGCCAACTTTCAAATTCAGGCCATGGTAATGCAGAGGTTCCCTCTGAACCATTATGCCACACTACAGAACACATAGAAAGATGGGAAATCAGTTGTTATAGATTTCTTATGAACAAGGAGCTGGACAGAGGCTTTCTTCCACTTTCCATTCTGATAAATGCTTCGACCCAAAAAGCAGTTCAGAAATGGGCTGTTATGATGTTTAAGCACATATGAGTCTACTGTAGCTAAAAGTGTCTTCACAAAACAGGACACCAAGGAATAAAGAATGTAATTTCATCACATACTAAATAAAGAGACCATACCTAAAAGTTTCTCAAAGTAACTGAGCTGAACTCTGAGCAAGGTGCTTGTGTGCTATAGGAATCTGGATTACTATTTCAATTAGAAGCAAAAGTAACAAAAAGCAATAAATTAGAGAAGTAAAAAATATTAGTCCACAACTAATTTAGTGCTCTCTCAACAATAGTTAAAGCTGCCAACAGGAACTTATCTCAATTTTTTTTTTCTGTAATCCTCACAAATTTATTCTCTTCTTATGCAGGCTCAAATTAAGCTAAGTAGGAGGTAGAAGTTAGGGATTCTCATGGTTCTCTCCCCCCACCCCCTTCACTGCTGCATACTGCTCATTCTTAACAAGTGGGCAACTAACAATATTAGCAAAGTAGTAGCAACACTGGAAGTTCATTTTACAGTAAATTACTATAAAATTACATATTTTAAAAAAGCATTTACTGAGTATATACTCTGCCTAGGTCTGTGCTGTGTGGATCTTAAATATAATTCAAAGTGGTACCTTCTTTTCTATTCACTTCATACATCATCTTCAACATTCATGAAACATCACACAATAACTTTATTCTATTAGAAAACTTCCTCTGCTTCAACTCATATGTGTGGTAAGATGTACTGGTGGGCAGAAAGACCATGAGAGGGGCCAGAATTGTGGCACAGTGGGTTAAGCTGATCCCATATTGTGAAGCCAACATCCCACACTGAGGCACTGGTTTGAATCCCAACTGCTCCACTTCTGTTCCAGCTCCCTGCTAATGTTCTGTGGGAAGCAGCAGGGGATGGCCTAAGTTTTGGGGACTCTCCTATCCACATGGGAGACCCAGATGGAGTTCTGGACTGCTGGCTCCAGCCTGGCCCAGCCCCAGCCATTGTGGGAATGAATTTGAGGATGCAAGAACATCTGGGGAGTGAATCAGTGGATGGAAGATTTCTTTCTCTCTCTGTCTCTCTGTAACTCATTTTTCAAGCAAATAAATCGTAAGGGGGAAAAAAAAGACCATGAGAGTGGGAGGAAAGATCAGTTCTATAATTAGATCTTAGAATTCAACTAGTAGGGTTATGACTTTCAAAGGTTAATTATTTTTGGCTAAATAAGTAGAAAATTGGTGCTGGTAAGCAGGCATGTACCTCCTGGGGGTGAGGATGGAGGTGGGGATAGGGAGAAACCATTGCATTGCATTATAGCAATGATACAATAATTTCACATTCACATATATAAACAGTATTAGCATAATACCATTCTTTGTAGGAAGGGATGCTAACATTTAGAGGGTTGTAATTATTTTAGGAATAATGAATTTCTATAAGGCATCTGTTTTTTCCAAAGTATTTTGGTTAGAGCCTGATTTGCGTGAAAACATAAATAACCTCTTGCTCCAGACTCAGAGCATCAGCAAGCTTTAACAGATGGCCTCATTTAAAAATCATTTGTTAAGATATCTCACATTTATCCAACACGCTGTCAACTTCTTCCTTTTATTCAATCACCATTTTACATATTTCTGTCATAAATATTTTTAATCCTGTGCATTCATGGGAATCATACAACTTAGTATTTATACTTAATTTGGTTTGGGGTAAACTTGATTCTTTCAAATTTAAGCCACAAACCAAAGTATTACAGTTTGATTAATTACAGAAAAGCTCAAAATTTAACATTAATTCATGAAAATGCAACAAAAGTACATTTTAATCAAGGAACAATGGGGAAAGCTATCCTGTACCTCGCTCTAGCTATTATTCTTCCTTTCTCCTTTATTTCCTTCTTATGAATCTGGTATAGAAAATAAATATCTGCTTTCTCTATTTCCTCACTTCCCATTTCCATTTTAATATTTTCAAAAGAACTGCAGGGGGCCGGTGCCATGGCTCACTAGGCTAATCCTCCGCCTGCAGCGCCAGCACCCAGGGTTCTATTCCTGGTTGGGGTGCCAGATTCTCTAACGGTTGCTCCTCTCCAGTCCAGCTCTCTGCTGTGGACTGGGAAGGCAGTGGAGGATGGTCCAAGTCCTTGGGCCCTGCACCCACATGGAAGACCAGGAGGAAGCATCTGGCTCCTGGCTTCGGATCAGCACAGCACACTGGCCACAGCGGCCATTTAGGGGGTGAACTAACAGAAGGAAGACCTTTCTCTCTGTCTCTCTCTCACTGTCTAACTCTGCCTGTCAAAAAAAAAAAAAAAAGAAAAGAAAAAAAAAAAGAAAAATAGAACTGCAGGGACTGGTGCTGTGGCATAGTGGGTAAAGCCACTGCCTGTGGTGTTGGCATTCCATATGGGTGCTGGTTTGAGTCCTGGCTGCTCCACTTCCCATCCAGCTCTCTGTGATGGCCTGGGAAAGCAGTAGAAGATGGTCCAAATCCTTGGGCCCCTGATCCACATGGAGGATCTGGAGGAAGCTTCTGGCTCCTGGCTTCTGATGGGTGCAGCTCCGGCTGTTGTGGCCATCAGGGGAGTGAACCAGTGATCTCTCTCTCTGCCTCTGCCTTTCTACAACTCTGCCTTTCAAATAAATAAATCTTTAAAAAATGCAAGTTGATTCAGTGTTTAACTAGCTACATGAAATTAAGGTTCTCTATTCCATATTCCTGAAACTTCTTGGTCAGTGGTCACCTTTGAGCCTCATATTGCCAAATGAACTTCTCATATGCAATGGATTTCTCTGTTCAGGAGTCAACTGTTAATTTTCTTTTCATTGTTCAATGCATTTGGTCTTCTTCTTCATTATTTCCTTTTTTTAAAATTAAGATTTATTTATTTGAGTTACAGAGTTACAGAGAGAGAGAGAAAGAGGAGGGAGAGAGAAAGAGAGGGAGAGAGAGAGAGATGTTGATCTTCCATCCACTGGTTCACTCCCCAGATGACCGCAACAGTTGGAGCTGCACAGATCCAAAGCCAGGAGCCAGGAGCTTCTTCTGGGTCACCCAAGTGGGTGCAGGGGTCCAAGCACTAGGGCCATCTTCTGCTGCTTTCTTTTTTTCTTTAATTTTTAATTAGTTTTTTTTTTTTTTTAAAACAGATTCAGTGTGACTTGTACAGATAAATGTGATTTGTAGATACAATTTTAAGAACATAATGATAGTCTCTTCTTCCCCTCAGCCTTCCCTCCCTGACTCGACCTCCCACCCTGCTATATTTCTAAAACAAACATTTGATCAGCAACTTCTTCATAAAATACTTAACACTTCCCCATTACCTATGGAAGAGAATCCAGTACTGATAGCCAGAAGTAACATTATGAACTAGTACTCCCTTGGAGTGAACTCTTTCCTCTATCCATATTTAAACTGAAGTCTTAATGAAATAGAAGTTTTTATCTAATTATAGCGGATATGTTTGCATTCAAGGTAATTAAGATTAGAAGCCATTTTGTAAAAAAACACAAGAAAAACAAAGATTAGAAATATAGTACAGGTAAAGTCTAGAATAAAACTAATGTTAGAATATATAATAGTAGACCAGATTTAGTGGTATTGATTATGAGGAAAAGGGTGACAATCTTAACTGAATTAATGCTAACATGACAAGATCAATTATAGATGACTGGCATGTAAAATACATAGCTTTTCAAAACTGAACTTGGTTTCCATTTCTGATAAGTGATCGAGCAAACAGGAAGGATCAGAAAAAGAATTCATATCATAAGAGATAATGGAAAGACTTAAATTTCAATATGTAATTTTTATAACATAAAAGTGGTAATATACTATAGCTATTTAAAATATATGTGCTTTCAAACTAAAATTTTTAAATGAAATTCATTAAAGTTCCTGCATTTCATGTCTTCACCAATTTATTAAAGTTTGGATCCAAATCTGTTAAAGTTTCACCACTTCTGTTACAAACGTGCAACCTGGGGCTGGCAGTATGGTGTAGTAGGTTAAGCCTCCACCTGTGGTGCCAGCATCCCATAGGGGCGCCAGTTCGGGTCCTGGTTGCTCTACTTGTAGAGCACTTTGTCCTTAAAAACAGAAACAGTGTCTTATTTATTTTTGTATTCCCTGTATCCCCTACATAGCAGATTATCAAAAGAAAGTCTGGCAAATATTTTTCCTCTATTTAAAAATGATTTTAATTCATTTAAAACATTAATCTAAAAATGCCATTGGCCCTGGAACTTGTGTGATAGACTTAAATGTTCACTAAGGTGACCAGTATTGTGGTGCAATGAGTGCTGGCATCTCATATTGGAGCACCAGTGTGAGTGCTGGATGCTCTTTTCCATCCAGCTTCCTGCTAATGCTCCTGAGAAATTTGGCCCAAGTGCTTGGGCCCCTGCCATCCATGTGGGAGACCCAGATGTAGCTCTTGGCTAACGGCTTCATACTGGTCCAGCCCTGGTTATTGTGGCCAATTGGGAAGTGAACCCACAGATGAAAGGTCTCTCTCTCCTGCCCTTCACATATGTAAATAACAATATTTTCAAAGGTAAGTAAATGTTCACTAAGGTAAACCTCTTTGGTATGTCATGGAATTTAGATCTTTCTAGAGTGAAATTCATAGTAATATACTTAATATGTCCATTTGTAACTTTCAAAATGGTATGACAGTTTAACATAGTCCCCCGTTTTGTTAAGATTCATTCATTTGAAAAGCAGAGTTGCAGAGAGAGGGAGAGTGATAGATAGACAGATCTTCCATCTGGAACTTCATCAGAGTCTGCCACATGGGTGCAGGAGCTCAAGCAGTTGGGTCATCCTCTGCAGCTTTCCCAGGGACAACTGCAGGAAGCTGGATTGGAAGTAGAGAAGTCAAGACTCAAACCGGTGCCCACACAGAATACTGGCACCGCAGGTGGTGGCCTTATTCATTATGCTACGGCACTGGTCCCTAACATTGCTTTTAAATTAGGGTTTTTTTTTTTTTTTTTTTGTATTTAAAGCCTGAGATATGTTTAAATGCTAGAATAAAAAAACAACAAACTTGAATCATTTTTATCGTGCTTACACAGGACACCTACCATGAAAGTTTAGAAAGGGTCACGGAGCAAAAGTCTCCAAACATTCTTAGAAAATATGGCACAGAAAGAAACTACACATTTGTGGACAAAACAAGCTGCTCTGAAAACTACATTGTATAGCTATGCTATGAATTAGGACACAAAGATACAAAGAAATGTGATGACCAGCTTGGGCTTTATGGGTAGAAAGAAGAAAGGACAATAGAAATAAATATGTATTTACTTACGAGAATATAAAGAAAATATTTGGCTAGTACCAAACACTCTCATTCTATGAAATATTTTGGTACCATATGTGAAACTAAGGCACAGAACATACAATTCCTGACCTCAAAGAACTTACAGTCTAGTCTAAGAGAGAAGATAAAGTGCCAAAATGAGCATAATGTAAATGGCAAGTGATGAGCACATAAATATTTTAATAATCCAAGTGATTTTCAAAATGTGACTCAAATAAGTTGTTACTTTCTCTGAGCACTTTTTTGGAGCCAGGAGCAGGAGCCAGGAGCCAGGAGCTTCTTCCAGGTCTCCCTTGTGGTGCAGGGACCCAAGGATTTGGGCCACCTTATTCTACTGCTTTCCCAGGCCATAGCAGAGAGTTGGATTGGAAGAGGAAAAGCTGGGACTGGAACCGGCATCCATAAAGGATGCTGGCACTTCAGGCCAGGGCTTTAACCCGCTGAGCCACAGCACTGGCCCCTCTCTGAGCACTTTTAAACAACTGTCAAAATCAATCGCCCCATTAGTCTTTGCATAGTATTTCACATCTTACTCTATTTTTGTATCAGTAAATATGTTGTATTTGTTTAACTGTTAGCTTTCTCTACTAGACAATGAGCACTTCGTGGGCATGTGCTGTGTCCTAATGAAATACCTGGCACTTAATAGGATACTTAATCAAAATGTGCTAATATATTGTATAAAATGTTGAAAATGAGGGGCTAGTGCTGCGGCATAGTAGGTAGGTTAAGCCTCTTCCTGTGGCACTGGCATCCCATATGGGCGCTGGTTTGTGTCCTGGCTGCTCTTCTTCCAATCCAGCTTTCTGCTATTGCCTAGGAAAACAGTGGAAGATGGCCCAAGTGCTTGGGCCCCTGCACCTGCGTGGGAGACCTGGAAGAAGCTCCTGGTTTTCGAATCAGCCCAGCTCTGCCATTTAGGAGGTGAAATGGCAGGCAGAGGACATTTCTCTCTGCCTCTCCCCTCTTTGTAACTACCTTTCAAAGAAATAAAATCCTTTAAAAAAAGTTAAAATTGAAAGAACTGAACAATAAATACCAAGGTATTAAGTTCACCAAGTATGAATAATAAACAGGAAGCATAGCAACCAGAAGGAGAAACAGATCAATGTAAAATCCAGCTGTCAGGAGAGGCTTGGGGAGTAGCTGGGATGGATACGAGGTCAGTTTTCAATATGTATGTAGGATCTCAGTAGAGGCAAGGAAGGCAAGCATCCCGGAAAAGTGGTCAAAGGGAAGTTACCAGACTGTTTAGGCACCTTCCTTTTAGCTAGTGAGGATTCATGGGCCACTAATTTTATAGCCTTGGTTAATCTATGAGTCTTTCTCCTTTTCCATCTTCAGATCCTGGAAAATATCAAGTACAGTATCAAATACTGCTCTTCATTTACAATGTATCTTTGGTTTGTCAATAGCTCTACTGAAACTCTTGCATAAGTAGATGAGACCCTAATATTACAGAACCACTGATTCAACACCAGCAGCTGCTTATCTCCAATTTCTTGTTACGTTTAACATCAGCTGAATTTTCTATCAGTTCAATCTATCTTTTATATGCACTTAACCTATTTCGTAAGTGATGTATCTGCACTCTAGTTCTTACAGATTCATGACAAATGTCATCTTCCTTTTCAGTCTTTTAATGTGCCTTCAAACAGGTGTAGTATCTCTTCTTAAGCCTCACACTAGTTTGTTCTTATTGCATTTACAACATTTTGCCCTATGTTGATTTTTGTACATCTGTTTAATCTCTTTTACTATTGTGTTTGCTTTTCTGGTACAAGAAAGGTGCTTTACTTATTTGTCTTATACAGAGCAGATGTTTAATTTTCTGAACTGATTGAGACTAAGTATGCTTTACTGTGGTCCCCATGTTTACAAACAATTCTATATGATATGAATGATGCAAAACTTGTGTACATAACAAATTAAACTCTCTTTCTCCCCTTCCACATACCCCTTTACAGTGTAGAACCCAGCAAAATTACATGTGACTGCTAGATGAATTAAAAATGTTATATTCTTGAGGCTAGTGCTTTAGTGTAGTAGGCTAGGCCTCTGGCCTGTGGCTCCAACATCCCATAGGGGTGCCACTTCAAGTCCTGGCTGCTCCTCTTCTGATCCAGCTCTCTGTTATGGCCTGCGAAAGCAGTAGAAGATGGCCCAAGTGCTTGGGCCCTGCACCTCCAGGGGAGACTGGAAGAAGCTCCAGGCTTTGGATTAGCCCAGCTCTGGATGTTTTGGCCATTTGGGGAGTGAACCAGCAGATGGAAGACCTTTCTGTCTGTCTCTCCCTCTCTCTGTGATTCTGCTTCTCACATACATAAATAAAATCTTTCAAAAAAACTTTTATTTTGAGGTAAGCAGTTGGCCTAAGGGTTAAGACACAGTTTAAAGCACCAGCGGGTCATACCGGAGCACCTGGGTTTGATATCTGGCTCTGGGTCCTCATTCCAGGTTCCTGCTCATGTGACCCTGTGAAGCAATGATGATGACTTAAATACTTGGGCTTGTGTGAAAGACGTGGGATATGTTCCTGGCTCATGGCTTTGGTCTTGTCTGAGTCCTGGTTGTCACAGGCATTTGGGAAGTGAGCGAGTAGATGAGAGTTCTTTGTCTGCCTGTCTGCCTTTCAAACTAAAGATAAAACTTAGTTTACATACATGTTCTGGAAGGAGAAAAGCCTGAAAATCTTATTTTAATTCTATTCTAATTCCTCCCATGATACAAAGTCAAATTTAACATTTCTCCAACCCCAATCTAAACATGTAATTGTGTGTGAACTAAAAAAAAAAAGTTTCCAAGATGGTTAATTCCAACCTTTACTAAGAAGGTAAGATGTACTGACATTTACATGTTTCAATATAAAAAATTAACCTCAGGTTAACAAAGGTCTGACCAGGCTTTATTTATTTGTTTATTTTGATACATTAGCAATTAGCGCCTTGAAAATATTCAACTTGGGAAGGTCAGAGATCCTGAGGATAAATTAATTATATTTTTAACTGAGTTGCTGCAGCTTTTAACAAGGAGCTTCATTTCAATATTAACACTTCTATTTAAAATTCACTGTATATGAGTGAAATAGCCAAATTTTTATGTGAGTATTGTTTATAATACATGCCTATATTTCTGCTGAACTATGGTCTTTTTACTTTTATTTGTAGAATTCTTTATTTGGTGGAGCATTAAGTCTTTGACTATTATGTAAATTAAAATATGTTAGCTCAAAGGTTAAAAAAAATTTATAGATGTGGAGGACATTAAGATACGTAGAGATGTGATTAATAAAAATTATGACACTTCAGTGGGCCAAGCCTCTGGAGGTCTAAGCAATTTCCCTAGTAAAAAGGCAAGGGACCAGAACTATGGCTCAGCAGGTTAAGCCACTGGTTGTTGCTTGCATCCCATATTGGAGTTCTGGGTTTGAGTCCTGGCTACTCTGCCTCCAATTTCATGTGCATATCTATCCACATGCAAAAAACTAATGATTTCATACATAGAACTTCTACTTTTCATAAAAATTATCTGAAAAGGATCATAGACCTAATTGTAAAATACAAAATTATAAAATCCTAACAAATAACATAGAAGAAATTTAGGTGGACTTGTGTTTGGCAATGACTTTTTAGATGAAAAATTAAAAAATCAAGGTCTGTAAGAAAAAAAAAAAGACCTAATAGGTTGGACCTATTAGGTCTGCCCTGAGAAAGAAATTGATCAGTGAATGGAAAGACAAGCCACAGAGAAGAAAAACTAGGATAAACACCTATCTGATAAAGGACTGGTACAGAAAATATATGAAGAACTTTTAAAACTCAAAAAATAAGAAAAAGCAACCTAACAAAAATGGCGAAACATCTAAAGAGATGCCAAACCAAAGAGGACAGAGGCAAATAAGCATAAGAAAAGGTGTTCCTCAGCATATGTCATCTGGGGATTGCAAGTTAGAACAATAAGGTACTACTCACACCAACATTAGAATGGTAAAATCCAAATCACTGCTGACAGCAAACACTTGTAAGGATGTGGAACGCAGAAACTCTCAGTCACCGCTGGTGTACAGCTACCTGGGAAGTCAGTTTGGTAGTTGCTTACAAAGCTTACTGTTAACCATACAATTCACCAGTAATATTCCTTGGAATCTATTCAAGTGAGCTGAAAACTTATGTCTACACACAAAAACTCTACATACAGATGTTTATGGCAGCAGCTTTATTCTTTACTGCTAAAATTTAGAAACAATCACGATGTCCTTTAGAAGATGAGTGGAAAAACAAAAGGTGGGATGGCCACACAAGTACTAGTTAGCATTAAAAAGAAATGAGTTATCAAGCCACAAAAAGAAAAGGTGGAATCTTACATTCATATTTCTTAGTGAAAGAAGCCCATCTAAAAAAGCTACATACTGTATGATTCCAACTATGTACAGTTCTGGAAAAGGCAAAATTGTTAAGACAATAAAGATGGTAAAAAGATCATTGGTTGTTTGGGATTGGGAAAGGAAGAGGGAGTACAGGAGGAGGAATGAATAAATGGAGAATATGATATTAGAACCATTTCACTATTGCATATGATACTATGATGGTAGATATCTGTCATACATTTGTCAAAACCTATAAAATGTCCAACACAAAGATTGAATCCTAGTGTAAATTTTGGACTTCAGTCAATAACAATGCATCAGTATTGGCTCATCAGTTTTAACAACTGTACCACACTAATGTGATACAGTTTTGACATCCTATTAATGCAGGATGTCAAAAATTGGGGAAACTGAGGAGAGGATGGGTGGGGGAATATAAGAACTCTATACTTTCCTCTTCATTTTTCTCCAAATATAAAACTCCTAAAAAAGTACATGGCAAGAATTAAAAAAAGTATTTTACATTAGTGCTAAGTATTACATTGCATTTTTGTTTTTTTTTAATAGTTACATTGATATAAAGATCTATTTTTGTGGATTTTGATGCAAGCAGACTTTTTAGGAAACTACTGTAACCATACAAAACTAGAATATTTTCTAAATTTCGGTGTGCTGCATAATATAATGCAGAGGGCTTAATATGGAAAAAGGTAGCACTGTGGTGCAGTGGGTTAAGCTGCTGCCCGTGATGTTGGCATCCTATAGAGGCATCAGTTCTCGTCCCAGCTGCTTCACTTTGGATCCAGTTCCCTGCTAATATGCCTGGGAAAGGAGCGGAGGATGCCCTAAGTACTTGGGCCCCTGTCACCCACGTGGGAGACCACAGTGAAGCTCCTGACTCCTGGCTTCAGCCTGGACCAGCCTCAGCTCTTGCAGCCATTTGGGGAGTAAATCAGGGGACAGATGAACTCTTCCTCCCTGTAACTCTGCCTTTAAAATATAGTAAATAATCTTTTTCAAAAATGGGGAAATGCAAGCCCTTTGGGATTTACAAAGACTTTTCCATTGGTATGTGGACATGGGCAGTTTCAAAGGAATTTAATTTCAGATCCTTGATTTCTGTCGTTAATTGATCTACTTGAAAATGGACCTACAGTCTTCAGGTTCTCCTCCACTTAATTTAGCTTGACAAAAGGAAGTCATAGTTCTCACCCACCCTAGATCTTAGTGTGATACTGTGTTCCCACAATTGCAAAACAAACACAAACTAAAAGGGCTTGCATCGTGTTTCATAACAACCATCGGACAATCTCATGGCTATAACAAACGAAGAGACTATCTAGAAACTGTTCATCTGAATTTAGAAATGAAGTCAGACTTTGTTTATAGTTAGACAATGAATGCCAATTAGGCAATGCCATAGATCTTTTCTATTAAGTGAATGAACTAAATTTTTACTTCATTGTTATGATGAAAAGATATTAAAGCACATAACTAATAGGTCAAACTATGTTATAATACTATTTCCGTTTGCAATGAATTTTTTATATGTCAACAATATGTGAGAAAACGCACAGTTTTTTTTTTTAATGATTTATTTATTTTACTTGAAAGGTGGAGTTACAGAGAGGGAGGCAGAGGAAGAGAGAGAAAGAAAGAGAGAAAGAGAGAAAGAAAGAGAGAGAGAGAGAGAGAGAGAGAGAGAGATCTTCTACATGCTGGTTCACTCCCTCCCCAAATGGCTGCGATAGCTGGAGCTGGGCCGGTTGGAAGCCAGGAGTCAGGAGCTTCTTCCAGGTCTCCCATGTGGGTGCAGGGGCCCAAGGACTTGGACCATCTTCCACTGCTTTCCCAGGCACATTATCAGGAAGATGGATTGGAAGTGGAGCAGCTCAGTCTCAAACCGGTGCACATATGGGATGCTGGCACTGGCAGGTGGCAGCTTAACAAACTAAGCCACAGTGCTGACCCCAATATCCAGCTTTAAAAATGATTTTAGGGTACCAGCATCTTGATCTAGTGGGTTCAGCTACCACCTATGACACTGGCAAACCAATTCACATCCTGGCTGCTCCATTTCTGAGCCAGCTCTCTGCTAATGTTCCTGGGAAAGAAGCAAATGATGGCCCAAGTACATGGGCTGCTGTCACCCACTGGGGAGACCTGGATGGAATTCCAAGATCCTGGTATGAACCTGGCCCAGCCCCGGCCATTGTGGCTATTTGGGAAGTGAACCAGTGGATGGAAGATCTCTCTCTCTCTCACTCTATCTCTCCCTCTAACTGTGCCTTTCAAATAAATAAAGCAAATCTTAAGACAATGATTTTAGGAGCAGACATCATGCCAGTGGTTTGAGTGCTGGTTGGGAAGCCTGCATCCATACTGGAGTGCCTGCTTTGAGTGTTGACTACTTTTCTTCCAATCAATTCCTGCTAATGTGCATGCTTGAGAGGCAGCAGAGGATGGCACAAGTACTTGGGTCCCTGACACCCCAAATCTGAGTCAGGTTTTGGACTCTTGGTTTCAGTCTGGCTTAATCTCAGCTGGATGCTTTGAGAGTGAATCAGTCGATGGGAAGTCTCTTTCAAATAAAATGAAAATAAATAAAAATTTTAAAAATGACTTTTTGAAAGTACTACAATAAAAATGTGAATAATATGGTTCTTACCATACCACAACACTATTTCACTTTTTAAATTATTTCTTCTGTTTCCTTTGTTGTCTTTGAGCAAGTTAATTCATGTTATTCAATGTCTCACTTATACAAGCGATCTTCAAAAAGTTTGTGGAAAATGTGCATTATCTTTTTTTTTATTTTTCCACGAACTGCCTGAAATACTCTTGTATAGTTATTTCAAATCTTCTTTGAAGATACATATAATATTACAAATACTCTTTTCCATCAATCTAAAAACAATATCATTTTTCTAGAGGTTGAAATTACAATGTTCCGAAGCTATAGTCTTGATAAACCAGTTTTTATCTCTAAATATGTATTTTAAAAGAAGAAACAGCATTAGGAAATTAGTATCCAATCAATTTACTGTTGATGCCATGAAATTGTTTCAGTAATTATTCTTCAGTGAATATAAATAAGAATACTGAGATTGACTAAAATTTGCTAAAAGTAGCCATAACCAAGAAAGCTACAAAGAGGACTTGGCCTTTGGAGTTCCTTAGGGATTTAAAAACTCAGCCGTTCACTCTAGATATGACTCCTGGCTAGTAACTTAACCTCTGTCTCCTTAGCTGACTTTGGGGACTAGTTGTAGGGAGCAAATGAGATAATACAGCCAGTATACCTAGTACACTGTCTAGTACATATTAAGTCCTCAATAAACAGCAGTAACAAGTTATCTTATTAGAATCACTAAAAGCATCCAAATTTGTTCATTCTTGTACATAAGTAGGGAAGGGGAGGGAATAGATAACTAGAGAGAAACTGAGATTTACAAACTCACTTATTTAAGAATATACATTGAACACCTTACCACACGTCAGACATTATTTTAAACAGAACAGAATAGAAAAAAATCCTTATTCTTTGAAGCCCACACTCCAGCACAGGACGATGGACAGTGAACATAAATAGGAAAATTACATGGCATATTAACAGGTGATGATGTGGGGCTCGCGCCGTGGCTAACTTGGTTAATCCTCTGTCTGCGGCGCCGGTATCCCATATGGGCGCAGGATTCTGTCCCAGTTGCTCCTCTTCCAGTCCAGCTCTCTGCTGTGGCCCAGGAAGGCAGTGGAGGATGGCCCAAGTGCTTGGGCTGCTGCACCCACACGGGGTACCAGGAAGAAGCACCTGGCTCCTGGCTTCGGATTGGCACAGTGCTGGCCATGGCGGCCATTTGGGGAATGAACCAACGGAAGGAAGACCTTTCTCTCTGTCTCTCTCTCTCTCTCACTGTCTATAACTCTAACTGTCAAATAAAATTTTTTAAAAAGGTGGTGATGTTATGGGGGAAAAAAATGAAGCAGATTAAGAGTAACTTGGAATGGCAGAATGGGGGTACCATGCTACTTTAAAAAGGTTAGAAAAAGTCTCATTAAGAAGGCGATGCTTTAACAAATATTTGAAGGCACTGAGGAGACTGGATATGAAAAGAAATGAAATTACAGCATTTCAGGAAAAGGGGGCAGGCTGCAAAGGCCCTAAGGCTTCACTTGTTCAAGCAAGGAAGCGAAGCCAATGGGGCTGTTTCGGAATCAATGGTGGGAGAGGAATAGAAAACGAGAGTAAAGGCAGCTGGGTCACATAGGGTCTTGGTGGCCACAGAAGGACTTCTGAGTGAGATGGCGAATCAACAGAGTTTTGTGCAGAGAGATGACATGATCTGTCTTATGTTCTGAAAGAGTCATCCTCCTGACTGCAGTATGAGAACACAATGAAGGCAGTCAGGGTCAAGGGTAGGTCAAGGGTTAGGAGGCTATTAGGATAATTCAAGACAAGCACGATGGTGGCTTGGGTTGAGTGGTGGCAGTGGAGGTTGTACAAACTATTTTAATTATGAACATATTTTAAAGCAGAGTCAATAGGATTTCCTGTGAGATTGGGTGTTGGGTAAACAGTAATTTATTTGATTTAATTAGGGAAGCAATCTTCCTCTACACACCTGAAACAGGCTGTATGACTATGGGGGTGATAGAAGTGAGGGACTTCGGGGTCAGTGTTGTAGTATAGCAAGTTAAGCCTCCACCTGTGATGCTGGCATCCCATATGGCCCCTGCACCCACATGGGAGACCTGGAAGAAGCTCCAGGCTCCTGGCTTTGGCCTGGCCCAGGCACCGCCATTGTGGCCATTTAAGCAAAACAGTGGATGGAAGATATTCACTCTGTAACTATACCTTTCAAATACATACATACATACATACATCTTAACTTTCAGTATAAGTACCTAAGAGCGTAAGTGAGAAAAGAAACCACCAAGAGTGATTTCCTGCAATGCTTACATTATAACTTTAACAGCATGTATGTTGAATAAATGTGTATGTTTTTAAAGATTAAATGTATTAATCACTATATGTTACTGGATTCTCACGACTCCTGGGGGCAAGAACTCTGTCCATTCATTCTGTCACAATCTCCACTTTGCCACCCTTGCTCTTCACTTGATAGTGATGATTTTCCCTATGTGCAAAGAATTTATATGCTAGGAAACCAGATGGACAAATAAACTACCTTTTTTCTAGTAGTAGCAGTAAAATAGGCAAAAGGGAGTTACAGTAGTTACCATGTGTTTAGCTCCAGTAATTTCCAAAGTTTTTTTAATGCCACATTGTATACAAACATATACAGCATACTTTATAATCCAGGTGCTTTTGTTTGTTTGTTTAACTAGGTATTGGAAACCTGAATTAATGAAGTCATTATTACTGCTATTACATAAAGAGGTAAGGTTCACTAAAACATAATATGGACAGATGTTAATTCAGTTCATAAATGTAAAATTAAATTATTTCAGAATTTCTGTTCCTGAACAAATCATACTTAATTTTGTGAGTCTTGGGTTTGAGAGAAAAGCCATGCCTTGGCATTTTTCAGAGGCCTTAAGTGAAGTGTTATAAGGAAAAGACTTTTACCTACATTTACTTCAAATCTCAAAATGTATTAACTGGTAAATAAAGAAAAATGGTTGGCAGGTCAAGCAAAAATGGTAACTCATTAATGGTTTCATAAATGAGCCTTCTTGTTCCATATCAAGTGCTTTTGCATAGTTTTCTAAATATACTCATGAAACAGACTTATATTCAAATTACATGGAAATACAAGTTTCCTCATTTTCTACTTTTTAACTGAAGAGAATGTGTCAACTGAAGACATGGTGATGACTGGTAGCATCAGACTTAAAGGCTTTCCTATTAAAATGCCAAAAGCACGCAAGCAATTTAACACACCTACTCAGAGGCAATGTTTGCCATATTTAGTAAGAGAACAATGTGTCTCAGTGCTCCTGTGTGAATTCTTTATTAAATAAGATGTTTTATAGTGCTACAGTGTTCAGAATTGTCTCAAAGGTTTATTAGACAATGTTCTGTTAAATAAGATTTTCAAGAAGTTCTACAAAGATCTTGTCCTATTGTTTGCTTCTATTAAAAAACATTACCCATGACTTGACTTTCTCCAGTCTCCACAGTCAAGACACTGAGAACGGCCTGCAGTATTCTCCATGCAGGACACCTCTGTGGGTCCTACTTTTGTTTTTATAACCACACACTACATTTTTTTTATGGTTCAAGGCCATCTTAAATAAGAAATTGTATTTTAATAAGGAGATTTCTAATATGGGTAATAAAATGAATAAATACAAATATAATGAATAATACTTCCAAAGAAAGCCTTCTCCAGTTAAGTTAAAGAGAGTAATTATGAACTAATTAGCATTTCATTAGATCGAGAAGAATCAAGAAGTAAATACTAGCATATCATAGTGTACAGAAACTGCAGTGAATGTTAAACATTTTTTGGCATGTTTAAATATACACCAACAGTATTTTCTTTTAAGTAATTTTTATCTATATCAAACAATGCAGTTTTGATACTTAAAAAAGAGTTTAAAATGGATGATGGATAATGGGATAAGGGTTTGGCCTTAAAAAAAGGCAACTTAAATTTCATAAAAAAACTACCATCATATTGTGATAGTTTTATTCACTTTGGGGTTTATTCATTCACACTTAACAGAATATCATCAGCTTATATGGAAGCCATTAGGGCAAACTGTGCATGTGATGGTTGTTTTATTGAATTATTACTTCCAATCCATATATCTCAGTAAAAATCCTATCTAAAGAGTTATATGTAGGTTTTTCCACAGCAGTAGAACAAATACCATTTCTAATATACACCATTATAAGAAAATCCCCTTACACCAAAAATTTCCAAGTCCTAAATAATTACTTGATTAAAAAATTAATCTAAGTTTAACTAACAAAATGATTTGGACAATTATTTGAAACTCATGTAGAGAAGGACAGAGAATTCCTTTATGGAATCACACAATAACTAAGTCATTCTAAAGTACACTAATGGTGGCTCCACTGCCATGAATTACTTAAGTCTTAGTCCATGAGAGTATGCTGGTAAAAGCCATCAGTGTCCTTATAGAAGTTATTTAGAGGTTTCCTTATCCTTATCTGAAACTGAGGTTGAAAGATGGACTAAACTGTTACCAGCCTGGCTACTCTACCCACCTCATCCACCACTTATGTTCTCAGAAAAACAAAAAGAGACACCATGCATCGCAAAGCCAGTTTCTGCTTAAAACAAAGTTCTTGGTTGGAGTGACAGAATGGTAATATTGCAGCAAACCTACAGTTCGGTGACTTATTTTAGCTGCCAGCAGTTAAACTGTTAAGTCACTTGGCTACTTAAGAGGATCACAGAATTGTCCATAGCACAGCCAGGTAAGAAAAGTACTTTCATAGTCACTTCAAAAGTCAGTCTTGTTGCTTCTTTCTACCTTGAGATGCTGCAGCTATTACTGACCAGGGAGCTCTGTGTGCCATTAGAAAGGCCACTGTAAGGATACATGCTTTGTGGGATTTATGTCGTGTGCATATGTGTCTGTTAGAGTAATTGCATTCTAGGCCAAGCTGGGCTGGGTTTTTGTTGGTGCCCTGTAGTCCAACTGGCAGAAAGCAGGAAAGGGGGTAACTACCTTATTTACAAAGACATAATATCTTACTTATGTCTAAATTTAGCAAGTCATTATCTTAATCTATGAAATCATATATGATGCATGATGTTTACTTTTAATAACTGATAATGTGTGATTTTTCTTTCAGTGGCTTAGGTGATATGAAATGAATAATTACATACTTCCCATTGCAAATCTTAAATACTTTCTGATGGCACTAGGCTACTTAAATCATTTCTGCTCTTAACTTTGCATGTCAAATGAGCCACAAAAACCTGTAGACACATTAACTTTGTTTTTTTTTTTTTTTTGTACAAAAAGCTTCTAAGTGGACTGTTGTACTTCCTGTTTGAATGTGTAAGTAAAGAAATCATTCAGATAACTTTTATGGTTTTATTTTGAAAATTAGGCTGATGTGTAAGGAAACCAATGCCCTTTAGTTTCTATTTGAAATTTTTAATTATAAACATTATACATTTGAAAGGCATCTTGAATTCGGTATTATCTCAGCCCTACCTTTATTTACTTTTATATAATTATCCTGATGAAAGACATAATTATGGCATTATAGAAAATTACTAAGCTTTTGTTTTTATGTTTCCTATGTGATAGACACATTACATATGGATTAAGGCAATAAATCTCTAACTGAAACAGCTAAGAGTTAATAAAAAGTAGGAACTATAATTCCTGTTTCGTGGCTAGGAAAAACAGTGATTTTGGGAAAATATTTCAGGAACAAAATTTCAAGATAAATATTTCTAAAAGATACAAAAATAGTTATTTTAATACCCAATACAAAAAAAAAATCTGAAAATCAGTGACTCTTGACACTATGGAAGAAGCAAAAGATCTCCTTTGCTTGAATTTTTTGTATTGTATTACTGTGGAGTGTAATAGAGACAGAATCCTCATGCAACATTTTTGTCCTCATCCTGCATGTCTGTAGCATAAAATTATTACTCGTTGAGGGAGAAAGAGTCTCCTATTTGGAAAACAATGAGGCTTATCATGTAACAATTAGAAGGAGAAATCATCTTCCGTAAATAACAGAGTGGCTCAAAATCCTCTAAAGGAATGGAAAGAGAAGATGGCAGGGACACAATACTTTGTAAACTGAATTTTAAACAATGATTCAAATTATCATAAAATAATTAATCATGTTTCACTCAAATGATAATAGATATAAATGTCAATTGACTAGGAACAATGACTATGTAAACCCTTGGGATATTACTATCCAATGTTATCAAGATGTTATCAACTTGGCACCTCCCCTCCATTTGAAGGGTACATTTAAAATGCTCAGATGGTCTGGACTTAATTAGTCATCCTGATAGGTACCCACACTGAATCTCTACCATATGTCCATCGACAGAGGCAGATAACACAGATTAGTTTAAAATATATTTAAATTTGAATTAAAGTTATTTGACAGGGTTTTAATGTATTAAGTAACATACGTACTCATAAAAATTGTTTTGTATCAGTCAAAGATTTAGACTGAAGTTATAACATCTGGCAGGGAGGGGTGAATGGTGTGAAAAAGGAGCTAGTAAAATTTTCACCTGGAAGGAAAGAATGAATTAGGTGTGAAAATTTTCTTACAAAAATATCCAGGTGATGGATGGGTGTTTTGCCTAGCAGTTAAGACACCTGCATTCACTACTGGAGTGCCCAAGTCTGAGTCCCAGCTCCGCTTTTGAGTCCAGCTGCCTACTGACGCACACCCTGGGAGACAGCAGGTGATGGCTCAGGGTAGTTGGGTCCCTGTCAACCACGTGGGAGACCTAGATGGAGTTCCTGGCTCCTGGCTTCAGTCTGGCCCTCCTTGCCATCCATATGGGAGACCTGGATTAAATTCCCAGCTCCCAGCTTCGGTCTGGCCCATCCCCAGCTGCCCAGCTGTTGCGGACATTCTTTCTCTCTCTGTTTTCAAATAAAAAAAAAAATCGAAATATTTAAAAAAATTCCAGGTTGAGATGGGGGAGTATCCCAAGTAGAGATTATAAATCCTTAAAAAATAAGAAACATTTTGGTAAGTAGGAGAAATTTAAACTGTTTGATTTGGGCTGGGAGAATTGGTTATTAATGCTCTTCCCCAAAGAGAACCCATATGAAGAGCCAGTTGAAGATGCAGTCAACTAATTAGCAGAGTTCCACATATTATTAGTTTTGTACTCATTCAAAAGAATATTTACTATATACTTGTTGTACAGTAGACCCTATGTTAAGTGCTATGGATGTATACATGAATAGCAAAAAGACAGTGCTCCTGGCTTATGGTATAGTGAAAAGTCACCAAGGCAACAGGGAATTACAATAATGTTGTAAATGCTATAATGCAGACAACTTACAAGGCACTCTGGGAGCAGAGGTGAGTTAACTGATTTAGTCTGGAATAATCAGCAGCAAAGAGATTTTAGAGGAAAAACTGACATTTAACTTGATGACTAAATTTAGAGTAAGATTGATCTAGCAGGAATATAGAGTATTTTTGGTATTTACACAAGACCTGGAAATGACAGAATGGGCACAGTGGGGACTGTAAGTGAAAACAGTCAGGCTATGCCTTGTAGGTTAAGGCAAGAGATGAGGCTGCAGACAGAGTCAGATCTTAAGGACACATATTTTAATAAAAAGTATTGGACCACATTAAGAATTCACCTAAAGATAGCTCCATAAATATTTACTAAGTGAATTAATAATTACTTAAGGTTGATCTCATTCTCACATAATCAGTCCTTGAAACTTCATCTGACCCAGCATGAACATTACACTGAAATAACAAACTGTTTTATCCTATGTTAGGATATTAAAAATCTGACAGATCTACATTTGTCATTACATTTTCTCTAGTGCTCTTAAAGACACACGTGTACACATGGCATACCAAAGGAAACTTAATGCTGATATTTCAAACACAGAAAAGGGAATTATTTTAATGGGAAAGACCTATTCCTTCATGATGTACAGAACAAACAAGTGGCTCGAATGCTGCAAATCATTTTACTAAAAATAGTCTGAATAGTAACTTTGCCATATGTGATGGTGTCAAGGCATCTTTCAGGGTTATTTTGTATAATTTACTGATTAAAAAGCATGATAAGTTTTCTTCATTGTAACACTTTTGAAAAATTTTATTTATATTACTTTTTATTTGAAAAGCAGAGACAGAGAGATATCTTCCATCCATTACTTTAATCCCCAAAGGCCTGCCATTGGTCACAACTGGACCAGCTTGAAGCCAGGAACCAAGAATTCAATCTGGGTTTCTGACATGGGTGACAAAGACTCCAGGTACTTGAGCCATCCTCTGTTGCCTTTTAGGGCACACATTAGCAGCAAACTAGATCAGAAGTGGAGGAATGGGGACTAGAACCAGGCGCATGTGCTAAGTGTTGAGTTAATTGCTGTGCCAAACGCCTGTCCCCTTATCACATTTTAAAATAGGATTTATGATATGAAATGCCTAGCTATGTAAGTATATTAAAAAGATTATTGGAAAAAGGTTATATGAAAACCCAAGCAAAAAGTATAATTATTTAAGTGTTACACAAACACCAGTATGATTTCCTTGTTTTCTACATTTAAATTAAATAAATTCTTCTTTCCAAATGAAGCAATTACTTTTTTGGATCATAACTCTTTCAATAATTACCATTTTTAAATTTTTCAACACTTACTGTAAAGCAATGTAATATTAAGTCTTCTGATTAGAAAATAGATGTTTGTGTGAAAAATTGAAGCAATTTTATTTTAAAAAACGATGTAGATGCATCCTATAATAAAAAGTACATTTAATGATCATATAATTAGATGGGTGGAGTAACTGGGTATGATAAAATGAATGGATCACAGAGTTTACTGCCTAAGTGCAAAATTAAGTCTGCCTACGATGAAATCAGTGTATAAGTTCGACTTTTTTCATTTAATTGCTTTTGGAATATAGGATATATATAGTTTGTTTATTTTGATAGTACTAGCTCTTCTTTAGAAATACATGTTACTCAATTAAATTATATAGCAGCTTCCTGGAAAAAGTAACATAGTTGAGATTTTAAAAAGTAGAAACATTTGAATGATTTGACAGTGTTTTTCAGGATGTTTATTTCAGATGACATTATGAAAACCTTACACAGCTCACTGGCAACTACTATATCAGTTAAAAAAAAGTAGAAATAACAGCTAATGCAGATTAAGCTTATTTGTTTAAAATAATTTACATTACATTCCAAAATATAAATGCTTCACTCACCATCCTGACTAAACAATGATCTCTGTGACATCAGGAATTTAATTTACATAAGTTCCTCAAATACAGACGAGGCTATGTAACATTAGGTGCTTTAGAAAACATTGTATAGAATACATTAATGATTACATGACCATTTAATAAGATTATTATAAGATTATTATTATAAAATATTTCCTGTACTAAAAGGGATCTTTGAAGGGAACAACACACTTTAATTTTTTCATTCTTTTTTTTTTAAAGATTTACTTATTATTTCACTTATTTGAATGACAGAGTTACAGAGAGTGGTAGAGACAGAGAGAGGTCTTTCACCTGCTGGTTCACTCCCCAGATGGCTGCAAAGGCTGGAGCTGCGCTGATCCAAAGCCAGCGGCCGCAGCGGCCATTGGGGAGGGTGAACCAATGGAAAAGGAAGACCTTTCTCTCTGTCTCTCTCACTGTCTACTCTGCCTGTCAAAAAAAAAAAAAAAAAAAAAAAAAAAAAAAAAAAAAAAAGAAGACAGGGGCTGGCACTGTGGCATAGTGGGTAAAGCTGCTACCTCCAGTGCCGGCATCCCATATGGGCATCAGTTCAAGTCCTGGCTGCTGTACTTCCGTTCCAGCTCTCTGCTATGGCCTGGGAAAGCAGTGGAAGATGGCCCAAGTCCTTGGGCCCCTGCACCCACGGCTGTTGGGGCCAACTGGGGAGTGAACCAATGGATAGAAGACCTCTTTTTCACTGCCTCTCCTTCTCTCTCTGTGTGACTCTGAAATTCAAATAAATAAATGAATCTTCAAAAAAAATGATAAAGGACAGGGCCTGGCGCTGTGGCTTAGAAGGTTAAGGCTCTACCTGCAGTGTCTGCATCTCAAACAGGTGCTGATTTGTGTCCTGGTTGCTCCACCTCCAATCCAGCTCTCTGCTGTGGCCTGGGAAAGCAGCATAAGATGGCCCAAGTCCTTAGGCCCCTGCACCCATGTGGGAACCGGGAAGATGTTCCTGGCTCGTGGCTTTGGCTTGGCCAAGCCCTTGCTGTTACAGCCATTTGGGGAGTGAACTAGCGGATGGAAGATCTCTCTCACTCCTCTCTCTGTATTTCTGCCTTTCAAATAAATAAATAGATCTTAAAAAAAAAAAAAAGTAAAAGACAACCAGTAATAAAGTGAAGTGTTGGCTCTACTGGCCAAACTTTTCAGGTCATCTGATTTCTTTAGGTGGACTCATGTTCCAACAACCCAGGACAGATTAATATTGATTCCAGGCCAGTGCCGCAGCTCACTAGGCTAATCCTCTGCCTGTGGTGCCAGCACCCAGGGTTCTAGTCCCAGTTGGGGTGCCGGATTCTGTCCCGGTTGCTCCTCTTCCAGTCCACCTCTCTGCTGTGGCCCGGGAAGGCAGTGGAGGATGGCCCAAGTGCTTGGGCCCTGCATCCACATGGGAGACCAGGAAAGCACCTGGTTCCTGCTTCGGATCTGCGCAGAGCACTGGCCGTAGCGGCCATTTGGGGGGTGAACCAACGGAAGGAAGACCTTTCTCTCTGTCTCTCTCTCTCTCACTAACTCTGCTTGTCAAAAAAAAAAAAATACAGATTCCATTTTTATAATAAACTTATCTATACGTGCTCTACAAAAAACAGCTTTAAAATCAAATGACTTCATTCAAAAGACTTCAATTTTTCCTTTTTCAATTTAAATCTGTTGTTCACTAGGTCCTCTATGTTGTTTACAAAAACTTCCCCTACTATCAAAACTTCCAAATGCATCTTTGAAAATTACTTCAGATTTCTTTTTTCTAGGGTGTTAATAAGTCCTTTAACTTCTTCTGGACCACCACTTCAAAGCGTCTGATATTTTCTGATTCCAAAGAAAAGACAAAAATAAAGCAGTAAGCTGATTTTTTAAAGCAGACATTCACTTTTAGACTTTATATAACAATAGTAAAAATGGTGATTATGGCTAAATAAGAAATCTTTATGCAATAAATTAAAGTGCTTTCTGCTATACTTTTCAATTTATTGTTTCTACAAATCTATTTTTTAATTTTAAAGAATTTGAAACTTTGAAAAATATCTCTATACTACAATGAGAAGATTAATGTCTCAGAAATATTTCCGTAATATGAAAATGTACTGAGACACATCAAGAACTGGTAAATTCTGGTAAGAGTCAAATATTAACTGAACATCTATGATACTTAGTTGCAGTATATAAATGATCGACCTTTTTTTAGGAAAACATGATCATTCTAAAAAATTTTATGGTTTTAGCCACACAGTGAAGCTAACCTATAGAAAGTATTTGTATATTTACCTAACATTTTTGTGTAACAATGCTTTGTAGTATAGAAAAAATACAACTGAAAATCAGAAAAATGGGGAAGAGGGAGGGGAAGAGAGAGACAGAGGGAGAGATCGACCTCCCTTCTGTTACAGGCATAGTTTAAGTCTTGTGTCACTAATAAAAGGACCCTCCCTAACATATGGAGTAGTTGCCATGTCCTCAAAGGGATGGTCTGCAGCTATGTTCACCTCAGGCTCATCAAGAAGAGGTAAACTGTCAAGTGTAATTTCAGTCATAGGGTGGTTGGGTTGAGACAGATTAGTAGTATGCAATCATGATAGTTTATCCCACTCCAAACTGCCGCTTGGGAAATCCTGAACTCAAATGAACAGAGGGTCAGTCATTATTAGTGTCAAAAAGGTACACAGAGACAAAATTTGGTTGGCAGCATGAAAGATGATTCAAGGCAAAAAAGTGACCAATTCCATGTTCAAAATTGAAATTGAGAGGCATACTACAGTTTGGAAATTCTTTATATATTAGAATAGTCATATATTATTAATTGCTGATTAATATTTATAATGTGTTTTTCTAAAGTAATGTACTTTTAGAGAGACAGTAGAAATTACATGTGTTTTCTTCAAAATCTTTATTCTCATGGTGATGCAGAATAAGGAGTTCCCTTTATATACAGGAATAAGACAGCAAAAAGTTTTTTTTAAATATATGACTTTTAGGACCTTTCTTTCAGTTGGGTATTCTAGGAAATAAGACTTTTAAAAAGAGAAAACTTAGCTTTGTGGAACTATTGTAGTGCTCAAATGTTAGACAGTTGGATGACTTTCTTAGAAAGAAATTAGTATTTAATAAAAACATGAACTTAAAATGTGGAAGAACATAATCTAAATAACTCTCCAAATATTTTATAAATATTGGAATACATATGTTCATAAAGTGTAAAATGCATTATTCTATTAGCAAACACAAACTTTTGGTATCTTTAAATCAGACTCTCACCCCAACCAAATATCCACAAAAAGAATGTCCTCAAGTGTCAATGCCTGAAGTGATACGCTCTGACAAATCTAACAGCTCTTTCTGTGTCATTCCTAATGCACTTGTCACTCAGTATTATCCATCCTCATTAATGACAATGGGAAAGTTTATCTTGGGAACACGTTTTAAATCATCTACTCTTTACAATGGGACCATGAAATCTCTTACAAAACATGAGGCGGGAACTACTCTGACAACAAAACCCCTTCCTGGCAGCTTTCTTCTTAATTCCTGTTCAAGGAGTAATCTGTTTATTATAAAATCATACAGAACAATATATTAAACAGAATTTGAAACAAGAATAGCTAGTGTGATTTTCAAGCTTACAAGTATTTTTACAACATTTTTATTAGGCTGAAAACACTAAGTTGAGTCCTTTTTATGTAGTTTCATGCCATATTTTCTAGTCTACATTATAAATACTTTTGAAAAGGAGTCTTATTTTACCTAATTTTAAAATAATTTTCAAATGCCAAAGATAATGGTCTTTATATAGTTACTTAAAAACATGATTGTTTCCATGAAATTAATTAAAACAATTCTGAGTAAAATTGCCCTCACATTTACATTTCCTAACTAAAATGCCAATGTATTCCAAGTCTTGAGGAACAGTGATTTTTCTACTTACTACTTGTTGAATTCTCTATTTAATGGTGTGTTAGGCTTGTGATTATAAAGAAAATAGAAAGTCTGTCATTGTAAAAATTAAGAGACATAAGAAAAGGAGAAGAGTGGGAGTGAGAGATGGAGGGAAGGTAAGGTGGGAAGTATCATTATGCGCTTAAAACTGTATATATGAAATACATGAGATTTGTTCTCTTTATATAAGTAAAAGAAAAAAGAAAATATAATCTTACCAGTTCTAACATTTCGTTTAATAATATATTTATATTATAAGCTTCAACATGATCTTGTTTTTGATCAAGAAATTCCTGCAGTTTTTTTAAAAAATAAAATGTAAAACAAGCAAGACTTGGTCCATAGTGTTTCCTTAAATCTATCATTTTAACTTTATCAGACACTACAGTGTGCTAATGAACAGTTACCCTTTGTCTATTTTTGCTGATAAAATCAATCTTTCTTAAAAATATATCTTTATGCTTCTTAATATTCAGTCACCAAAGCTTTAATGCTACATCTTGTTTAGTTTATTAATTTATTTATGGTTAGATTAGAAAGAACTTTGAAAATAACAATTTTGATTTTCTCTTAATCATCTGAATTTATCTTTGTATTCATATATACAACAAATCTAGGTTGTTAACCTTGATTCATAAAGGATTTTTATTTCAGAATTTGACACTGCAATATTTCTAATTAGTCTTTTATTTAAAAAAAGAAACAGGATTCCTTTAAAGGATGTTGTTTAAAATTATATGGGCTTCATGCTTAAGATTCTTAGATGTACAATAAATACCACAAAATGGCAAATTTAGTTTATAATGATTCATAAAAGAAATATAAATCTATGGAAGACAATATGTACATAAATTATAACTGTTCCATATAGATATTTATTATGAATCCAGTAATATTACATATAAAACAGCAATTTATGTGTCACTTCAGAAAGCAGGATTAGTACTAATGGGGTTGGAGGTTGTGTTAGCATCTGGAAGAATCTGGCAGAGACTGAAATGGGGTGGCTCTAAGAAGGTGAGTTCCAGATGATTCCAGAGAGACTGGATGAGAAATGATGTGCACACAGTAAGAACCTGAGGTTGAAGCACTTTAAATTCCCTCCCAATTTTAACCTTTAATGGAATCTAGGTATTTTCTCAGACACTTCATTAATTATACAAGTGAAAATTCCATATCTAATTAATGTGTATATTCATTAGTTTTCAAATAGAGCTTAATTTCAGGACTGTAAATCATATCCCCAGGCTGACATTTCTCTCAGTAAATTTTCTGTAAAGTATTTAGTCCTCTAAAATAATGGTTCTTCTTTACAGGAAATTTCCCTAGAAATGATCAGATAATCAGATTTTCTGGCTTTATAAGATTTCAGCTTACTGATGTAGTGTGAAAGCAGCCACAAACAACATGAACAGGCCTGACTACGTTTCAATGAAGTTTATTAAAAACAAAAACAAACAAAAAACCCAAACAAACAGTGGGGTTGAATTTGATTCATGGGTCATAGTTTGCTAATCTCATGTTCTAATGCAACAGTGACAATTTGCCTAATAGTGGCTCTGCTGTATCCAACTTTACATGGATCAAAGCATGAGGAGCTTTCCAATAACTGGGCAAAGAAATGGCCCACATTTGTGGTGTTATGAAGAACAGAAGAGGTTACAATTCCAAAATATTTTTAAACATACCTTTTCTGTTTTTTTTTTTTTGACTGAATGACAAGCATGTTAAATTAATAGGATATGTGAAAGAAATGCATTCAATTATAAATTTGACAATACGAAGTTTTTATTCTGAATGTAACTGTCCTTAATTCAAATTTTTATCTGGATCAGAATGGTCTTCCAGGAAGAAATTATATTTTAAAATTTATTTATTTGAAAGGCAGAGTGACAGAGAGACAATCTTCCATCTACTGGTTTACTCCTAAAATGCCTGCCAACAGCTGGTCTGGGCCAGGCCAAAGCCAGGAGGAACTCCATTCAGTTCTTCCATATGGGTGGCAGGGACATAAATACTTAAGCCATCATCTGCTGTCTCCCAATGTATGCATTACCAAGATGTTTAGAAGGGAAGAAGAGGCGGGATTCAACCACAGACACTCAAATATGGGTTGCTGGTGTCTCAAACGAGTGACTTAACCTACTGTACCATAGGAGGAAATTCTTATGACACCAAACTAAAGAATCAGATTGGAAACTGTCAGCCTCATATGCACGAAGACATCAATGGGATCATTCTCCAACAGATAGTCCTAGATTCTAACAGAAGTGATATTAGTTACTCTGCTTCTAACATGTATTTAAATTGTAATATACATATAATATCCATTTTACATAATTATTTCATTCCTAACCCAAGTCTCACAGGTCTTTTATAATATTTTTCCTATTGAAAAACCATAAAAACATAGGCAATAAAATTACTCACATTAATTACAGAAGGCCAACCATATAAATAGGAAGCTTTACTGGGTCAATAGGGACTAGAAAGTACTATTATTGCAGATCAGGAAACTGGGATTGATTCCTGCCTCCCCTGGAGGACTTTTTGAAACTTAGACTAAATCTAATAGTTTATACAGTTATTACAGAGTAAAAACCCCACACTGATATTTATGAATTTTGAAAATTTATTATCAAATCTTTTAAGATGAATCACTCAAAACTGTTCTTAAGTAGCAATAAGATGAAATAGTTCTCAAATAGTAATAATGAAATCATAACTCAAATAGGTATTACTCATATATTAGCTCAAAATTATTTCCTTGTTTCCTATCTGGGGTTTCTGAGGAAACCCCAGTTCTTTATATCATCAGCAACAGTTCATTATAATATTATATTATTATATAGTTAATATTTATTGAAGGTTATTTTACTTACGTAAAACGTCACAAATCTATTAAATATCTATGGGAAACTGAATTCTGTATCATTCTGTATAATCTGAAATGGTCAAATTTTTATAGTCACACCCTTTAATATGTTTTGGGCAATGTCAAGGACATTCATTCGTTCATCCATTCATCCAATATTTGTTAAGTACCCACATGATCAGGCAATGAATTACGAAAAGGGAATACAATGATGAATAAAACAGTTCCAAGTTTATGCCCTAAAAGAATCACATTTCCCGAAGCTTTGAGACTTTATAGAGAGGCTGAAGAGATACACGTTTTCATTGTGCTAAAGTGTGGCAACAGAAACAAACAGAATAGTACAGGACGGATATTCAAGAAGGAAGTAAGGAGCAGAGAATATTACTTGGATCAGGGATATTCTTGGCTAATCACCTCATGGTTGGCCTTAACATTTTTATTAGACTAATCAGTCCACAGGGTTTTAAAGGCCAATTTATCATTATTCATTTGATTCTTGATTCAAACCCATTGTTAAATTATTTTTGTTCAACTAAAATTTTGTTTGGTACTGAGCAGAAAATTAATTTTTTGTGTTACTTATGATAGTAGACAGCAATTAAGGATATGTGGTTGCTGTGTCCAAATACCCAAAGGCAGAGGGAAGATTCTAGAAAGTACTGGATATATTTATTTCATTTTTATATTTTTACAACTAGATTTTTCTTGAAACTAAAAAGTGACTTGTACTTGATAAATATGTATATAACACAACCTAAGTATATCAAAATTATAAGGAATAAAACATTTTCATTATTAGTTTTTTATTCTGAAGATTTAATGTATTGAAAAATCAGGTGACTGAATTCATTCCATATGGACAGTCACTAATACTTTAATTTAGACCACCATTCACTTCTGTAAGCATATTGGGAAGGTTACAAAATATAAAGTAAATCACTATCTAGTTTGATTCCTTTTTCATAACTATTCCTGACACGTTTTAAACTTCAGTAGAGAAGAAAGGGACTATATTAATCTTCACCATTTTGAAACATGATAGTTTTATGGTAAAGGACAATTTAACACTATTAGTGTGCTATGTTTTGTTATTCTTAGATGGGACACATATTGTTAAACAAACATGTGTATGTATAAAGTTGTGTTTCCTTAAAAGCTGCAATTACATATTCTAATAACTTTCTATCCTTGCTGTTCAACATTTTAGCAATTTGTTTGTGAAAATATAAATAAGTATTGTGTTAGCCTTTTCCTTTGCCTGATGCATACAAGATAAGTTGATCCATTTATTTATAGGCTCAACAAGGGCAATCCATTTCATGCTATAGCCCTGACCCTTCACAAAGATCTTGTAAATGAGTAGCCTATTACAATATTTACAAGTGACCTTTAATTGCACAAAAAGATTTTTTGTGAGAAGCTTTTTCAGTGCTACACCATAGCTACAGTATAAGTTAGAAAAATATTTCTTAGGTTATTGAGCAGAAATGGCAGAACAAAAAATATACTCTGTTTCAACATACACAAATGAAAAGTTTGAAGCTTTTAAATCTATAATGCAGTAATGCCTTTGAAGTAACTATTGATCAGAAAGATACGTTTTCCCTCCATCATACAGGAATTGAGTATTTGGAACATTTATAAACAACTAGCTAAAAACAAAAAATTTAAGCAAATACAACTTTGCTTTTAACAGTCTTTGGAAATGGACAATGACATAAAAATTAATATTAGCTTCATTCATAATAGAAACATTTAATGTTATTAAGATATTTCTATTTTTTCTAAATGGTTATATTTCTAAATGGTTTTATTACTTTACAAGATTCAGCAAAGAATCCTGTAATCCTCCCCTCTACACTCATATATATTCTACATACTATTTATATTATATTTATATATTCTAAGTATTATTTATATTAAACAATGACATTGAGAATACTTCTTCAACAAACTATAGGGTAAGACATTTCAACTGATTTATTCAGAAATTTCTGATAAGTATAATATATTTTGGATGGTCTTACAAAAAAATTGAAACCAAATACTTAATTTCATTAAACCCTTCATATTGGGTGTCTTATTTCTGGAAAGCTCATGCCAAAATGATTTAGTTTGATTTTTTACAATAATGGTGGGTTGACTTGACAGCACCTGACAAAACAGTTCAGTGAACTTTACTATACCAGATACAAAAACTAAACTGGCTACTCTATAATACGTCTACTACGGTATAGTTATGACAGTAATAACTTTGCCAAAATTCTAATTTCTATTTAAATAAATGAATAATTTATATTTAATATTATATTTACTTAATGAGGGGCATGATTTGTTCATATTATTAAACTGCAGGAAATACTTGGCATTATTAATCAATAACATAGGAAAATAATTTGCAAACATAAGAGTTACTGCTTAATTTTCCTTAAATATAGTAAAAAATTTTCAACTAGAATATTTGAAAACAAAAAGTAGCTTTTAAAATGAATGAATTAAATCTTCATTAGAACTACCTATGAAAAAAAGGAGACACAAAAATTAGGAATTGGGAAAGCTGAATTTAGTAGGTCCTAATTGAAAAGTTATATACATCTTAATTATTTCACAGGGTAATTATTGATGCTCCAAAGATAACAAATGGCAAGTAAGAAAAATAAGAAAGCACATTAATTAGCTATGAGAAAATCAATATTTGCAAAGTCACCCAAATATGGAAGTGAATATAATAATAATATATTTTAATAAAGTCTGGTTTTCTTTTGAACCATATCAAAATATTTGATTGTTAAAAAGGAATCACATATCTTTATACAGACTACTTTCTTTGCCCTATGAATTAGAAATTCTATATAAGTGGATAGTGTGTTATGAAATGGCTTTACATTTTTTGCAAAATAATTTTTTCACAATAAAATACCTGCCACATACTAGGAATAAGTAAAAAGCAATGAAAAAACATTGCCACCCTAATATATTCATATATATACATGAATATATATATGGTTATATGAATGAATCTCCCCAAAATCCAAGGAAAATACAAATTATCTTAATGCCATTTTTCTACAAACTTTTTGAAGTCCTTCATATATATAAAGTATCATGTTATGTAAGGGAGAAGGTTATGATTAGCCTAATTTAGATTTAAGATACATTTAATAAAAATTGAGTATGATGCTTGTTATGGACAGAATAATTTATTTGAAAGGCAGAGCAACAAGGAGAGAAGGAGAAACAGAGAAAGAGAGAAATATTCCATCCACTGGTTCACTTCCCAAATGGCTGCAATGGCCAAGGCTGGGCCAGGCTGAAGTTAGGAGCCAGGAATTGTATCTTCGTTTCCTATAAGGGTGGTAGGGGCCCAAATACTTGGGACATCTGACATCTTCCACTGCTTTCCCATGCGCATTAGCAGGAAGCTGGACTGCAGGCAGAGCAGCCAAGACTTGAACTAGCACTCTGATATAGGATGCTGCTGTTGCAGGCCTGGTGGTTTACCTATGTCATTGTGGTGGCCACAACAGAATTTTTAATTGAATATTAAAAGAACATATGTATTTGGGGCTGGTGCTGTGGCACAGGAGGTAAAGCCACCATCTGTAGTGACCGCATCCCATATGGGCATGGTTTTGAGTCCTGGCAGCTCTACTTCCAATATAGTTCCCTGCTGGTGTGCCTGGGGAAGCAGCAGAAGATAGCCCAAGTGCTTGGGCTCCTATACCCACATGAGAGACCAAGAAGGTGCTTGTGCTTCTGGCCTAGTCTGATTGTTACAGACATTTGGGGATGAACCAGTAGATGGAAGATCTCTTTCCGCTCTCTCTCTGTCTCTCCCTTTCTTGCTGTAACTCTTTAAAAAAAAAAAAAGAACATATGTATTCTTTGTTTTTCCCCAAAGAAACTTTTTATTTAAGTAATACAAACTTCAAGCATTTCCTAAATACAATTTTAGGAACATAGTGATTTTTCCCACCATACCTGCCCTCCCACTCCACCTCCTCCTCCCTCTCCCAATCCCAGTCCCATTCTCCATTAAGAAAAAAAAAGACAACTCTTCCTCGACAGTCAAGACAAGGGCTGTTCAAGTCATTGTTTCTCAAAGTGTCAATCTGACTTCTACAGATTTCCTTTTAGGTGCTCTATTAGTTATCACAGATCAGGGCTAACTGTCATTTCTCCAAGTTATTAACTCTGTGACTTCAGGTCTGTATGATCTGTTTTGTAAAATGTTGATAATAATGGTAAAAAGTGGTTGTGAGGTCTGTGGCGAAATGCCTGTAACACACTTTGCATAGTCCCAGGACCCAGTTAAACACTTACTAAAACTTATTTTCTTTAGTAATAATAAAAGTTTCTGTATATACATTAGCATGTTAATTTTCTAGTGTATATTATGCGCAGGGGTCAGAAGACTTGGATTTAATCCTGGCTGTAACCATGGATGTATGACTTTGGTAATGTTATGTAATTCCTCATATAACTTTACAGAAAATATGTGTAAAAGTGTGGATCTGAGGAGTTCCTAGGAGGATCAGATAAAAAGAAAATATGCTAATAGTTTTTGAAATCATCCAACACAACCTCTCAAACAAATGAGGTGCTGAATACATGTTTCTAAAGAAACCTACTGTAAATATGAGTTACTTTAAAAACAGTACTTTAAGAATTTAACAAATATTTATGGGGCACCTACTACATTTGTTCAGCATTTAGCTGCAAACAAGACAAACTATGTCCCTGATCCTGTAGAGCTGACACCTTAGCGGTGAGGTTGGGAAAGGAAACAAATTAACTGATAAAAAATTGGTTTAAACTGGATATTAACAATTAGAGTAATATATAAGTATTATACTGAGAACTAAAATAGCATATGTCATAGTAACTTAACGAATATTTCAGACAGACCAATCAGACTTCACTAAAGAGGAAACTGAGGTAGCCAACCCACAATCCAAATGACATGAAAAAGCCTTGAAAGAACCAGAGGGATGAACATTCTAGACATTTGCTGGGCAAAGATACTGAGGCAGGACTAACCTTGGAACATTCTGGGTACAAAAATATCTCCAAAGCTACCTACATCACAAATTCAAGGAAACGTATTTGTTAAGCATTAGTATTCCAGGTATATTGCAGGATATACTTGTAAAATATGTTCTTACCCTCCAGAAACTTAAAAATACACTTAGGTGAGGAAGTGGGACAGCTATGATTTGTCAGCATTTTGTTTTCCTTTTCTATCTTCCTTAGACACCATAAATGATACCTTGTGGGAAGAAGTGTTTCCGAGAGTATTGTGTAAACTGGGTAAAATCTGCTACAGCAGTTCTACAAAGGCTCCAAGAAAATTCTTCAGGTACTGCAATATAATTTTCCTGAAGCCAAATCACAGAGCACATAAATAAATGTTTCTAGAAACAAGATTTAGGAAGGAGGAGAAGTGATCTTTTTTTCTTTGCAGTTTCAGACGATGCTGAGTCTGTACAACTCTGATCTCAAAGTCCAGACAAATGTGCTACAGACACCAGTGTATCTTTATGAGAGACTCATGGACTGGAAGACTATTAGCAAGACTGCAAATATTTGACCTTTGGTTTTTGCATCCATATTGTTATTCAAATATATACTTTCATTTCCTGACTAAAATGCAGTTATAAATAAGTAACAAACATAGTGCAATGTGAAATATTAGATACTAAATGCTATCTGTAAAATGAAGTTTATTTATCATTAAGGCATCATAAGATATTTTAATAATATGAAAAAAGAAATAGGGTCATTGCATATGACAACATGTAAGCTTAATGTCCTAGGTGCTGGTGTCTATATAAAAACTTTTAAAGGTATATAATAGCCAAACCTGAATTTACTCTTCCTTGCCAAATGAAGCAAAGATGTTCTGCCAGCCAGACTCACAGGAAGCATGTGAAATGAACACAAAAGCAAACAGGCCTCACGCTGCCCAAGGGAAAGTCAGCAAGATGGCAGTTTCAATCATTCGGAATAATACTAAAGCAGCCTTAGGCCTTTCTCAGAATGGAAACATGTCACTATTACTGCAATATTTCAACAAATCAGAATGCAGAGAAAAGAACACTTATGCAATCACATCCTGGAAGGGCACTTTACTCAACATTTAAGTGGAAAATAATTATAAAGAAATTTCAGAAAAATTGTCAGTCAACATAAATGACTCAGGGAAAAATTTTTTTTTCAATGCGCTTAATAGATTTTTAAAAAGCTTACCACTTAGAAACAATTTCCTTTTACATTCTCCTTAAGGAACTATTAATGTGATAACAAATTTATATGAAATGGTAAGTGAAAAGTTAGGTGTTTAGGCTGCAAGGAAGACAATACTCATTTTTTTCCCAATAAAGTACTATAACTTTGGAAACTTTGATCAAAGGGAGTAAGCTTTCACAACATTTATATAGGAAGTTAAAAAATACTTCAAATATTTTGGGAACTTACCTAATCAGTATACTTTTAGCATGTGTCTAGTCATGTAGCCATCTTTGGTCAATCATCAAAAAATCAAAGGCAAATTGGCATGACTCAACCCTAACTTTAATACCGCATGATTGTGTCGTGTAAGCTTGTTTTGTGTGAGAGCTGCTGTGGTTTTAGCAGAGAGATTAACAACCGGACCTAAGCTGGCCTCCAAACCTTGCCCTGCTGATGCCTCAAGCTCTTTGAAGTCTGACCATCATACCTGGCAAAACAACAGTGGGAACTAGGATGGTGTCAGATCTAATCAAATTGTTCGCCACAGCATAGCTAACTAAGGGGTTCGCTAATTGGCCCAATTGCGGATTATACCTTTTGCTACAGATTCAAGACAATAATTTAGTTAAATGATGGTTTTTTTTCTTATCTCTTCTAATTAAGATTCCAAAGTGGGAAGAAATAGGATTAGACAGAGTCTCAAAACTGTGTTCCCCTTAAGGTGGTATGCATTTTTGATACATTCACTATGGCATGTGAAATATATAGTAAGTATTAAACCAACTTCTGGAGATTCCCTATGTGACACTACCATAAGTGTATTCATTGGGAATTAAAGTGTTTAAATCATTATTTTTGGGTTAAATCCTATATTAAGTGTTAAAATATGGGTATAGTAAAATAATCAATATATTAAAGTATAAATAGGTAGAAAATTGCATTTCCATTGCTAAAGAATATTATTTTTTGTTTACTTTTGACAAATAATTTCATCCAGATAAACAGGTGCCTATATTCAACTTAGATTTTTTAAATTAACTGTAGTATATCTAAGAATAAAACTGAATTTAAATAGCAACCAATATTTGTGGAGGGCATCATTGCCCCTATGTCCATGATGCTTCAATTCAGTAAGGTCTCCAAGACAGACATTTATTTTTCCACTATTTTATATTGGTGACATAATTGTGAATTGACAAGCAAGTTAACAACTCCTCTCCCTATCTCTAGATTGAGTAAACATATATTTACCTTTCTGCTCTTCATTTAAGAGGAGGAAAGGCTACTGAAAATAAAAGTAGGGAAGAAAGGCTAGGACCAAAGATACCATGCAATACTTCAAACCGCTGAACAAGATCATCATGACTAGTACTTTTTCAGTTTGCAAGAGTATGCTTTTCCAAGAAGTAAAAATTTCAAATACTGTGTTTGAATAAATAGTGTGCTGAATCAAATCAAGTAATACTGTAAGTATTATAAATTTACACTTATGAATCTTACTTGTTTGATCTCAATACTTAATGAAAGTGTTAAGTAAACACATTAAAAAATAGTTACTTAGGAAAAACAATTATTAAGTGAAAAAAAGTTCTTAGTGATTAGAGAAGTACTGAAGTCCTGTATACTGAATTAGGACCAAAGGATCAGAAGATAACCATGAGTAAAATCAATTTACTATGATCTTTTCCACTCTCAATATTCATTTAGTCTATAAGAACCACAGATACACTATGATGATCATTATTTTTGGAGTAAATCCTATATTAAGTATTTTATCCTTATGTTGAAAGTTCATAATAAACGGTGCATGTCTTTTGTGTATTTCAGTGTAATCTAGTTATCATACTTTCTGACTTGAACTTAGAAACACTGAATCTTACAGAGCTGGAAAATCATCCCATTACTAAGGTGTCCCATTATGAAATCCTCTTTGTAATAACTTTATAGATATAATTAATATAATAATGTATTATCATTCTTACAGAAAATTATATTGTAGAATGTGATAAGATATGGTCAATTTTAAAATTTATAATCAAAATAGCATGATACCATCAAATTAAATATAGCCACATTTCAAATCCTACCAAATCTTACTTGTTCATGAATTATAATTATACCAAAATTACTAAAGAAAAAAGTGGCTAATAATAATTCCCACATTATAGTTACAAAAATTATAGAAACTGAAACAACAGAAGTAGTTACTTCAGTATGGAAGTAAAGGTATGTACCCAAGTTCTCAATTTTATACCTAACTAAAAATGCAGTGTATGGGGGTCACTTGAAAAGAAGAATTATATTTGTAGTTCTATTATTTGAACTATTTAGAAAACCTCACTTACAACTTACCCATATTACATATATTTCACCAAAGATTTTTTACCTACTAAATAAGTGACCTCCTTCTTAGTTCTGGGATAGATACACACATGAAAAAGATACATTTTATATATTGAGTCTACCAGTACATCTTAGTAAAGCCTTGTTTGAAATACTTAATGACTACATTAAATATATAAATAAGGCAGGACAATGCCTGATACTCAACAAAGGCTTAATAAAAATTTTCTATGACTGAATGGAGGTTAGGTAAGACTACGTAACCTTGATCTGGGTGAGACCAAGAAATAAACAGTATATTATGGTGGTAACATGTAGAGCTTATAGGAACTAACAGTTTTCAAAGAACTGGAAAGTTTTTTCTTATAACTTGAAGACACAGTTAACTTTCAACTTTGTCTTTTACTTAACTAGAATATATGCAGGGATTTCAAGGTCATTGGTATACATATGATTCTGCTATGGTTTTTATAAGAATGCTAATTTATAGAACTTTATGGCTGTACGTATGAGTAAAAGTGAACTGTGATTAGATAAATATTTCTACTTAAATCTAGACAATACCAACACATACTACAAGAAGGAAGAAATATTTTTTGCTTTCTTCAAAGCACCCACAGAAATTAGACAACACTGAAGTTGCAGTCTATGTTAAAGGCCCTTAATGTTTCCTAAGGGCAGTGGCTTAACAAATTGAAGAAAAGTTAGCCTAAAAATGGAGATGGGCGTGCTTGTCTGTTTCTTTTTGCCCATCATTTTCAAGCAGCCCATTTCTAAGATCAGGACTGAGAGTGAATTCCAACACGTAACAGATCTGTCTGCAAGGAATCAGAAAAGTTATTTCTGCTTTACCTGCCAAATCATCATTTCCCTCTGAAAATAACTCAGATTCAATAATGTACTATAGATTAGTACAATACAATATCAGGCCATTAAAAAAATTGATTAGTTGAACCTAAAACATGGGCACTTGATAGATGATTTTTTTTCCCACCAAAGGAATCCTTGAAGTAATTATTTTCTGGTCATTTCCACTCTTGTTTCTAGTCCATAATATATCACCAAAGACTTTCTATCTATTTGAATATGCATTTTATAATGCACAATGGTATATTTAAAAAAATCACCTATGGTGAACCTCATGATTTTATAATGTTCTAATTATATCCATATGACTTCTGTTAGGTTTGATTCCTTAATTTATTTTTTTCTGATCACCATATTGGATATTATGGCATAAATCAGAGAGTTATTTAGAATGCGTTTTGCCTATATGTCTTCAAAAATGAAAGAAAAATCTTACTAATTAGGTTAAGCCAAAAAAGTATAAGATTTGATCAACTATTCTGAATATTAGTTTTTGGAAAAAAAAACCCATCTATTTATGATTTGTTTTCAAATACTGCTTCTAACCTACAGGGTAACCAATTATAACAGTTCTCTTACATTAGCATATTGGGAAGAAGAGAGAATGGTACAGAAATCTGTGTAGTTAATAAAACAACTCCAATGGTAAAGTGTAGTCACTATTAGAGTCTAAAGTTATTCAAAGGAGAGGTCCTGCTTATGTAAGTACTTTATTTCTTCCCTCCCTTCACCTCTAGCAAGCCCCAAAGAGAGAAAGAGAGAGAGAGAAAGAGAGAGAGAGAGAGAGAGAGAGAGAGAGAGAATAAACACATTCACACTACATTCTTCTCTGGGTACAATTTTTTTTCTCCATTGGGAACTGCCTTGCTAAATTTGAAAATAAAAATGATACTTTAGACCTTATTGTCATAATACTGATTTTGGAGAAAAAGCATCACATGGAGAAAGAAACTTTCATTTTCATTAAAAATATACATTCCAGGTAAAGGGAAATGATATGCATGCCTTCCTTGTTACACTACACTGCAACTCTGTCCCTCTAAAAGTTTTAAGTAATATGATGAGAAATTAGTCAGTGTTTTGTCAGAAAAACTGAAATAATGCTTTAAACAATTACAGTGTTGGGTTCCATTTCAGTGGTTTCCTTTGAGAACTAAAGCAAATTAGCTCCAGAATCACTATTTCTACACTCTCACTCTTTTGGCTTTCGATGGCTTTTGAAGGGAGTATCCCCAGATGAGAAACTTCTAAGACTCCTGCAGAGATGACCTGCTTGAAGAACTGGCTGCCTGATTAACTATTAACTGCTCTCAATAGGATTAGATAATTAAGGACATTGATGACCATTAATTAGGAGGAGGGCACATTAATTTGTCACTGGATAGGGCCCTTACAATGATTTATAGGTTAGTGCTACTTGCAAATGTGAAGAGAAAGAGAAAAAGAGAGAGAACCATTAAGTTACCTTATCAAGTGGCCAGCTTAAAGAGGGCAGAGGGTCAAAAAAGGGCCAAAGTGGTCACTTAAGGGTGAAGTCCCAAACACCAAAGCAGTGCCAAGCCACATTGACCATCATTTGGTGATGAAGTTAAAAATATGCTAATTTATTGGTGGCAATTCTCTCTTTTTATGGTTTCAAGCAGTTAAGACAAGTGGCCTGCTTAAGAGCTTTTCATTTGAAAAGAGATTAAACAAAATGGTTTGTCAAGGCTGCTTGGCTGTTTTATGTCTTTGTTAAAAAAAAAAATTGCACCGGCTATACTGATAACTATCACATCACCCAAAAGCCATCTCTCTCTCTAAGCATTTACTTCGTTAATAAATACGTCAACTCTAATTGCTTAATAGTTCTATGTTCATTTGCTCTTTAGCAAGATTAAGTTGGAATAAATCTTTTGTACTAATATTTTCTGTCATCATTGCTTGCATAAAGGTCACAAGCAAAGTTTAAGTGTTGTAAAAAATTTACTTAAAGACACTAGTGTGAATTATTCTTTGTTTAATTCAGCACATAAAGTGAAAGGTAATTTCACTAATAGTAAAGAAAAATGCTTTAGAATGTAGATAAAAAATCCTCTTAGCCATACACAATTGTGGGTAGCACTCACATTCCACACACAAGTAAGCACAGCTCATTAACATTTAATTAAATATGCTTCTGAAAGCCTTGGAAATATGCATGTCATATTTATCATGTAAGTTAGGCGCATACTTTTCATAGACATTTAAAACAAAATCCTTTTTTGCTAGCAAGAAACATGTCATAAGTATCTCACTGAAGTTTTAAAAAAAAAAGAGGGGGAGATACCATTTACCTCAATACTATAAAACACAGAAATTCTCTTACCTCAATGGTGAATAGCTTCCTTTTTAATTTAAAAGCTAAGTCTTTGACATCTGATTCATCACAAATCAAGTTATTAAGCCGAGGGATCTGCCGTATATGGATCAAACCTTGTGAAAAGGAAATTAAAAGGAAAAAAACCTGAAAAACGCTGTCACCAGATGCATAAATTAAAGAGTCTTACAGCAGAATCCTGTAAATTTACACACAAGCATCCTCCCCTTTTAAAACTGGAGCTTACTACCAGGAGCAATGAAGCAAATGGTGTGATTATACTCAAGTAATCAAGCAGAATAAGATAAACAGAAATCCTTGTGCGAGGAAAACTAATTGCACTTTGGTAGAGAAGTACAGATGTAAAGAGGGATCTTAATACTTGTCAAAACTACAGCCGGTTTGTGTGTGATTTTCTCTTGTATTTACAGTAAGCAAATATGGCTATCACCTTGCATGCTGCCCACGGCACCACTGAGTGATCTTTATTTTATTAAATGCACCAGTAAGCAGCCAGCAAAACAAGGCTTATGGGTTACTGACAATGAAGCACTAATGAAAAGTATTTCATTTTGTGCCTTATTAATGACTTGAACAAACCATTGCAGGAAACTACATTTCAGAGCACACTCAAGGATCAAACATGAGCCCCTATGCCATCCCGAGACACTTACTTCTGTGGCACGGTAGACCTTCATGTAGCTGTTCTAAGCTTTAGAGCAGTGCTACGTAAACCGTGAGCTTTGGCCTCTTGTCAGTAGAAACACTTGCTAATGTTTTCTGACAAGGGCACTGGGTGGCTTTTGTGCAGCCTAATGTACTTTCTGACTAAACTAGGGGTCATTTCCCACAGATGAAGACACGGACAGTTCTTCAGTGCATCTTTATGCCTGACTCAGCTCATGTTTAAAATCATCATCCCAAAGACACTGATTCCTAAACATGGGTGGGAAAGGCAAATTCTAGATTTGAACACACAGATACAGCTTATTTATGTGTATAGAACTGCTTCTTTAGTACAAGGTTTTATGTGTGGGTTTGAATGTTTAGTAATGTATTAGTTTTAGCTGCCAAGGATAAAACCTCCAGTTACTTTCAAAACAACTCCTTCAATAATAATTTACTAAAATATCTACTTGATTTTTTTCTACTTAATAAAAGCAAAGGTGTTATTAAAAAGTAAGCTTTTAGTTACAAATTTAAAAATCTCACACACAGCTATTTAGTCAAATGTACTTACCAGATATAAGCACACTGTATTTTTAGTTGTACTTTTCTCATTTTAATCTTACATATGCTTATATAGCTAATAAATCAGCAGGTTTTAGAGAATGAAAGAATGCTTTTGTCATCAGGGCCTTCTTATTAACAGAAAGTTTATACAGCTCAGAACTACTCAGTATTCTGTGGTGAATAATCTATAAATTCACAGATTTCAGTACAAATAATCATAGGCTTTTAACCTCTGAAATGTTTCAATCAAAGTAATTATATTTTTGAATTCAAAATATACTTTTACTAAATTTATAAACTCATAATACTTATAAATGATACTCAGTGTAGATAATTTACTATGGTAACATCTGACTTTCTAAAAGAAAATGGAAATAATAAATTACATGAATAGTTAACACTTTTTTTGGTAGACTCTAATATGAAAACCAAAAAGAACCTGCCAGGGTCTCATAAAATCAGTCTCAAAGTCTAGAAAGGACTTCTAATAAGCTAATCAGTCTTAAACCAAAGTCTCCAATAGAAGTATTACATTTTACAATAATTATATCCTTAATATATACTCAGACTATGTAAATCGGTAAAAAGTTATTACTCACTACTGTAAGGGTTGAATATCCCTTATCTGAAATCCTTGGTTGGGACCAGAGGTATTTAAGATTTTGGAGTTTTTCGCATTTTGGAATATTTGCATTGAATTTACTGGCTAAGCATCTCTAAAAGAATCCAAAAATCCACTCCAAAATTTCGGATTGGAGATATTTCAGATCTTGGATTTCTAGATTAAAGGTGCTCAACATGTATTATTTGAATTAACATTATATTTATTTCAAACATGACTAAAAAGCGTGACTACCAAATTTAAGCCACTAGGAAAACAAGATGTATACCTAAGCCCATGCTTATTTGGGTTTGACTCTTTTCAAGCAATTATCATAGTCTGTAGTCTTCATGTAGTTTGGTAATAAAATACTATGGAAGACTGACAAAAAATGGAAAACATCTAATAGGTATGTAATAAAATTCATGCTACTGGACAGTAGATATTTTTATTGGACAGGATACTTCCAGGTACCCTAGAAGCAGCCAGAAATGTTCTTATTATAAGAATGCTGCTTACCATGGTAATCCTTATACAATGGGTTGGTTTCTCTCTCAGAACCAACAAATGATTCCAGAGCAACAACTGTATCTGACAAGTTTGTAACACGAGCAATAATAGCTTTATTCTGTAAAAGACAGAAACAAAACATTCATGTTATGGTTAAAAGTGACATACATCACTATAGTGCCACTAAGCCACCTCAACTTAAAAATTAAAGCTACTCCAGGCTGATAACTAGATGAAATATGCCTCAATTGAAAAGTCCAACCCATGTAGCTATGCTACTCTAATCTAAAAAGCTGAGGGAAAAGTAAAAATTGGTAGAAAACATAAATCAGTTATTTTTCACTTATCTTAGGGGCAAGGCTACTTTTATTCTTAAACAGCACTTTTTTTTCCAAACTACTTCACTCATTACACACTGGAAAATCTGGCAGACAGCAGGATTCAGAAGCAGTAGATACCCCAGTATCATAAGGCAAAGGTCCCAGTTTGTACTAGGTTTCAGCCCTATAACAGCTGAAGTCCTCTGTGACATATTAGAAACATAGAAGGATGCAGCTAAGAGGCTGCAACATGCCTAGCTCTGGAGTCTTCTGCGTTCTTTCCAGATGCTGCCATTTGGCTTTGGAATAACAACAAAGGCAAAGAAGATTGGTAGACGAGTACTGCTTATACCAGTAGCCTACTTTTTCTTTCCCAACAAACCCAAGATGAACAGAAAAACAATCCATCTTAAGAAATGTCACATTTTTCCAGATTAAAACAGTGCATTAATATGTTTCCAAGTATAGTATGCCCAGCTACTAAGTATCAAAGGTTCTAACATACCCAGAAATTCATGGCTATAAAAAATATAATCATCAAATACCAAGTAGGCTCTTTGCCTTATTTTTTTTTAATGGAAATTCAGTATCCCTTTTAGTCTCTGATAGTGTGGTAGGTCAGAAAACTGACTATGTGCTACATCAAATTATTTTTTGTACTGAAGATCTAAATAAGTTGAAACACTGTTGTTTATGAAATTTTATAGTTTTGAAACTCTCATTTTATTTTCTAGTAATGCCCATTACTTTGAAACTAATCTTTGAAGTAAAGTGTGGGAAATGGGAAATATAAAACAGTCAAGAAAATTTATCAATGTGATGCTATGTCCCCTGTTAGAAGAGAGACCACTTATAATCAAAGATTTTCATTTTCTTAAAATAGGATTGACCACTGAGCTCATTGTTATTCTATTTCTTAAGTCTCTTTTTAAGAATAAGGATAAAAAGGAAAGAGAGCTAGTCAGTGTTACCTGACTTGGTATGAAATGCATAGTAGACTGTGTTACCAAATACTCTGCTGAAATGATTGGTAAACTCACACCTATGGTGGTATTTGAAACTCTTCCATAAGTAGGAATGTGTGCTAAATAAAGAATGCTTCTCTCTTTGAATCAGTGCTCTCAAAGGAACCAGTAACAATAAATGTTCTTAGCTGTTTTTCATACTTTCAATCACGTGGGCAAATGAGGTACAGAAAAACAAACATAACTTGGAAATGCCTGTTTTCTTCCAAGGTTATTTTTCATTCAATGGTGAGAAAATAATCCAGATTGATTCCTTACTTTCAGTTCTGTGCCACAAGGGATGGTTCTACTCCAGAAATAACAGGGGCTTCAGAGGCCATAAGCATGTTCCTCTCAATATTTCTTTAGCCAGAGACCATTATATCAAACTCATCCAGGTTGGGTTTCAGCCAGTTATTCTTCACCCAAACAAAAATGTCTGCCAGACATTCCAACAGCTGGGAGACAGTTCACAATGAGTCAACTTGAAAATGATTCATTGTGCTGAGTACTGAACAATGTTGGGATGGGGGCGGGGTGTGGCTGGGTTGGTAGTAAAGGGTGAGAACAAGTGGGAGATGAAGAATAACCATGTGGTTCCCCCATTAAGAAGAATCTTGGATAAAAACCAGCAGGCTGTTATCATTTCATTTTTAGGATAAACTCAACTGGGAAGAGTTCTCCTGTCATGGACCCTCAGATGAACAAGCACTTATAATGGCTACAGACAATATTTCTTTATCAAAAAGGTCAGATTTACTTTTATCTATAAATAACAGACTAAGTCTCTGTATCTAAATATCTGAAATGATAAAAATTTTTGTTATAACTCAGCTATGTAAGATTTCAGTGATACCAAGTAGTTCTTTCTCAATTGCATGACTAAGAGAAATTACAATGTTTAAAAATGGGATTCATTTCCAGTCTAGTAGTATATAAACTAGATATTGTGCATTTAAATAGTCAACCTGACATTTATTTCAAAGAAGGTTTTATTTATTCATTTAACCTTAAGATTTGTTAATAAGCCATTTAAGTTCCTATAATATTTACTAACTTTAAATCCTTTGAAGATAGTTTATGGGAGATAAAAAATTATTATCTACTTGGAAGAGGAAAATGAATGAATTCCAAACGTAAGAGGTATGTGAAGCCTTGATCTCAAAATTTCTCAGAAACTCATTCAGATAATTTATTATATTCTAAGTTCTATAGGCTTATATCATTATTTAACTACAAAATAAATTCTATTTTAAAAGCTTTCATAAAGTATTAGAACAATAACGTTTATTCACACTATTATAATAAAATAAGTTATATTTTAATGGTGACTGTACTGTATTCTGCACAGCTTTTTGCAAAGTAGTTTATAGGATGTGGTAAGCCTGATTAATTGAGAAATTATACAGATATCTGAAAACACCTATAGAATAAAAAAACACAAAAAATATATAAGAATAACATCTAAGTTTTTGACTAATTCTTTATTTTGATTAAAACTTATTCAGTCTTCTAGTTATTTATAGGAGCATAAATGATATTAGGTTTGTTAATGTATACAAGTTAAAGGTGTTAGTGATTACATCAGTATCTCCAAGATTCATAAGGAATGTGGCCTATTGATGTAATCCTACTTTAAAGCCATTCCTGTCAAAGGTCTTAACAAATCATGATAGTAATACAAGGAGGCCTGTTAGATAAAGGTAGCTGAATTTATTTTCAAGAATCTAAAATTAACAGCTGAAAAAACTTCTTAAAAGCATAAATAATCACAATTCATTTCAGTAAGAATACACTATGGCTAATAAATTGTCACAGTGTAACCAGTAGTGTTCAGTATGCTTTAGCATAATGATCTGAGCAGAGGCCCTGAAACAGGAACTCCTATATTCTCGTCCTAACAGTTTGTGTTTTTATGTTACTAACAAAGATGGGGAACCTATCTGATCTTCAGGCTACAACAGGCATTGTAGAAGTAAAGGCATTTGTGCATCAATTACTTAAGTATAAATTTGAACATAATTCTTGTGTTAAAGTTGTTATATTACAGTTTCCAATAGGGAACATTTGAGTAAGGACATTCAGAATTCACCAGTATAAGAAAATTAATGGTTATAGTGCATGTGTGGCATAATGACATCACCCAAGAATGCACAATGATACTGCCGCCCCTCCTCCTTGCCCATCTGGATATGAAAATCCAGGATGGCTCAAAAATCCTTCTTATACTAGACAAATCTCCCTTCGCTCCTGGGTGAAAGTTGTCAGCTCTGGATAAGAGCCAAGACATAACTAGGAGGGAAGCCAGAAGGGAAGAGAGCCAGTGTCCAGGAGTTTTAAGAGTTTGCTGGCAGTCTCAAACAGCATTGTAATAAGTTACATAAAGGGCTCTTAAAATGTTCTGTTGTAGCATAATTTCTTATTACTTAAATTTAAAACATGTCAATGCTGTTGTAAAAAAAACAAGGCAAATCAGATTATCCAGTCTCCTACCTTCCTATTCCAATTTTAGTTTCACAAAAAACTTCAGAGTTTTTGTTTGTTCCCTGTTTGGTTACATAAAATGTTTCCTGTTTGCTTTTACAGAATGGTAACACATTTTTATTAGGATACTCCAAATCCATTAAATGGATTTTAAATGGAAAAAGATTAATTCAATGCTCCCTTTCAATTCAAAGCTCATAAAGTCAAACTATGAATTTGTTAAGAGATAAAAATTTAACTGCTACCACATAAAGCTCTCACAATTTTCTAATAAAAATACTTCAGAAACCTAGTTAGAGTTACCAAGTAACAATTAGAATACCTCAAACCCTGAATATTTCCTTATTTTCTTGTACCTAATTATCTCAACAATATAACAAAACAAAATGTGTTTCCAGGAAAGATTTTTTTTAACAAGAGTATTTAAGAAGTAGTCAACCCATAATTTAATTATCAAGAAACTTGAATAGAATAAAGCAATTGACATAAAGCATTTATGTAATGTCTCACATAGGAGTAAGTGCTTGGGTTACTCAATTCACATCCTTTAGGCAGGACAGCAAATACAGTATGAAAGGAACCTCTTCCATTTGACTATGGCACAAGCATTTGGATTTGGGACTACAATAATATGAAAGTACTATTAATGTAATGTTAAAGAGTTAAAGAAATATTTAAGTTACTTTTTGCTTGACTCTAGTATATGACATGATGTATGTGTGGGGATGGGCAGAGGACATCACAAGAGAAGCAAATATAATAGATGCACCAACTCAATTTGTAACATTTTATGAAAAATTATACTCATAGAAGTATAAACTATAATAGAACTAATGACATTTCTTTGTCATATAATCAGAACAATGAGCTTGGATCAAGGGATACATTTAGGAATATTTGATGAAGTATTGGGTTTTCCAAGCATAAGTTCTCCATTTCATAAAAATTAAAACTGTAAAATAAAATTTAGTTATACTGCTTATAATTTTGTTCTAACATGCCACATCTTCTCTAGAGTTGTTGCTCTGTTCTGTAGATGAGGTTTTATTATATTAAAAATGTCTGATGGTGGGAAGATAATTGCATTCATAATCATTTTGTATTTAGAAAGAATACAATGTTATCAAAAATTGCATTAATTCACATTTGCAATATGTTAATGGTGGTATTGGATTAAATATTTTTCATATTTAACATTGAGCTTTATTCAAAGTTGATTTTAGAATACAGAGGGGCTTTTGTTAAGTTAAATTCTCAATGTAATATTCTGATAGCTTCCTATACTAATATTCATGTAGTGAAAAACACAAACATATTTTGAGTTTTTTCCCCCTAAAGCTTACAACATATCCACAAGGGAATTAATGACAAATAGACTTAACCTTAATGGCAAAAGAAATTGCTGAATAAGTTGTCAAATTTTCCTAGGAGTAAGCAATGGAACCATTATATTTGTGTGTTTTCTATATGATAAAACACTTGGTAGCTAAATTTTGCTATGAAAATATTAGTTCTTTATAATAGACTTTTTTTTAAGAACACAAGATTTTATTTTCAAAAGTATTATTTACATTTACATTTGAGGACTGTAGTATCAAGAATAGACTCTAAGGAGTGCCTATATCAGCTGTGTTTCTTAACATTTTAAAAAACTTACTATTCTGAAAAACTCATAAATGGGACAACAAAATTCTGTAATGAATAGACTTCACAGAATAATGGTGTTAGTATTAAAAATGAATGTTGGGTATTTTTCATAACTATACATCATCTAGTTACATATTATGGAAAGTATTCATCAAGAAATTTGTTTATATTTTGTGCTTAAAAATGCTTTTTGGGCAACTTCTTAAATTAGGAATTTTTTGCTACTACTTTGTACTTGAAACCCTTAAGATGCAATTCACAGATGTCCAAAAGCTCATGCCCTGCCTGGAAAAGGAATCACTAATATCCAAATATCAAACTGAGCATCCAGCTGATGTTGGTGATGCAATGGCAGGTTAAAGATACTAAAGTTTAAAATCAGCTTAGAATAATCCCATATTGAGTATAAAATTATAGCCTGTCATCAGGAACAGGCTGACAGAGCCAGGTCCAGATGGGAGACTGGCTGGGAAAAAGGCGAAGGCAGGTGGGAAAATGATGGGAACCTGACGGAAGACAGGACTACTCCCTCTGCTGGCAAGGTCCTCACCTGCTTGAATTTTTAACTAATGACTAGGTTTTCTTTAATTATTTAAGATATAACCAATAAATTATGTAAGGTGTGGCCATTTTAGTTTTTGGTTTTATGTTTGCACATTTTCAAACTCATGGTATTCTGTTTATACCAGATTAATCCATCAGCACTATAAGGATCCAATGTTTCACCAGGAGGTCCAATTATTTATCTCGTAATTAAATTGCATCATAAGCATAAGAAAATGTAGCACTGCTTTTTATAATATATAGCCTTTAAAAATTAAGAAAGTGTTTGAATTATTTTTATTGATATATATGCATTTTTGAAGAAATAAAATTCTTGGGCTATAGACTTCATAATTTCTTTCTCAGGCTCTGCATAATGTCCCGTAATGAAATAATATAGAAATGAACCATATAAATCAACTATACAGGGAACAAGGAAACAGCATGTCACAGCAAAACAGCAGAGATGTACAGCGCCAAACCTATCTGATAATCTAATGATCTGAGTTTACAGATATTATGTCCTAATATGTAAGGAATTAAGAATTAATGTTTACACAAAAATTTGTTAAATTTTACAGAAAAATTATTCAATATTTGATTTTCAATGTAAGCTAATAGCTGCAGCAAAAACATTTAGTAAAAATCTGTTCTAAGATTTTGGCCTACAACCAGAAGCTCCCAGAACAGGAGGGATCAGCTTTTTCACCCACTGTTCTCATCTGAATCCTGGCTTAAAAGCTATTCCAGCTCCCAGCTTTCCAGAAGGCTCCATCCCAGGAATCCTTGCCTGCCATTTGGTTTGCTGATTTTAATCTCTCAGGACTTTCTTACAGTGGCTCTACTATGCTGAACTGGCACTTGCTTCTAGAAGTGAGTTATTATTAAACCTGTAGGTCAATTGTGGCACTAACAACTCTTTGGAAGCTTTCAGCCACAGTGTACAATTTGCTAGTCTAATTAAATATTAATTCTAAGTGTTACATTTTGTGGCTAAGAGCTTTTATTTTCCATCATCAGCCTGGAAGAGAAAGAGGTTACAAGGCTAATTTAATCTCTCCCCTTGTCCTCCCCAACATTAAAGATTAACTACATAGGGTGTGAAAACATTATTAAAGAAGCAAGGACTCTTTATATAGTAATAATAATATAATTAATAGCAAAGAGTCAAAACATAACATTAGGACATAATATTTGACCTGGCACTTAAACAACTTTAAATTATAATTAGTTACAAGCAAGCTTTGTCTCGATATCAAGAAATATGTGTCTCCCTTTATTGAAGACAGTAATCTTTCTTTAAGGGAAGGTATGCATCTAAGTAAATAAATCAAAATAATTCAAAACTCACATTTTCTCACACATATTTTTCAGATTGCATGTAACATCAAAGATTAAAAGCCTCATAATTTTATTTGTAAAATAAATGCAGAATTAAGTTGTGCTTCTTTCCTGTATATAATAAGTGATATAAAAAAGACAGTCTATAATTTAAAAAATAATGTAAAAGATTCTTCGTTTTTCTTCTACCAAGTTCAAGTAGACTGAACACATAGGTCCCTCCCTACTTAGGTTCCCAGAACAGTTGTGCCCATGCCTGGACATTGGGCATTACAAAGACTCTCTGGTCCAGCAGCCAAAGATTCCATATGCGCAAACAGATGACTCAATCTCCATACCGTGATGAGACATTTCACTGTCATTGATACATTGAAAAGTTTGGCCTTATATAGTCTGTTAGCTGCAGACAACTACCACCACTAAAACTATAGTATGAGTCAGAAAATGATCTATAACAGCACAAAGTTATGTTAAAGAAAACAAAAAAAATTTAAAACTAAAGTTATTATTATTTTTGTGGCTTACCAAATATGCATTGGTTAAATTATGTGTAATTAAAGGTTTCTAAATAGTACTTTTTCCTTTTAAAGATGCACATGAATCTTATTGACAATTTAAATATATCCTGCTCTTATTTAATATGCATATTTTCAAAAAGACAAAATGATATGTATATTGCTACTAGTGCTCTACACAGAAAGAAGCTGTAATTTGGAGGCTATTTGTGTAAAAAGTTTCAGTCACCTTAACTAAGAAAGCAAATTCAATATATTTATTAATATATAATGCATACAGGCTATCATTTCATTTTAAAAATTAACAAGCAACATATGCAGTATGAAAAGGAAGAAAAGAATCTGAGCTGTAAGAATTTATAAATTCCAAGCCTATGGTAGAAGGACTGAAATACAGTTCTATTTGTTATTTCAAGGAAAAAGAGATTGTGTTGACAACTCACTAGACTTACATGAAGTTACTAGAATTTGACACATATGATATGAAATTCAAAGTGGGCTTAATATGATTCAGTTCATTTTAAAAAATGCTTTTCACATATTTAAAAACATCAATTTCTTATAATCAATTTCAGAGTTTTAAGAAGATCTAGAAAAATGAAAGGTAGACTCTTAGTTGTGGATATCTTAAGGAAGGAATTAATGAAAAAAGATAAATAGAATACCTGGCTTTATCTTTAGTAAATTATAGATATAAGTGGGAGATTAAACATTTAATTTTAGTACTTAAATAGTCTTCTTAATAAAGTATATTAGAAAAGGCTACTTAAATAGACTAAGTTATATAACAGAAGGTGGTGTTATGTCTTACTATGTTTAAAATATTTTCAAAAAATTTTTAGTTGCAAACACACAAAAGTCTGTTGTTTCTTCACCATACAATTATTCTAGTTCTTGTTTAGAATAAAATATTTCATATTGAAATTCACAAGGCCATTGGAATCCATATTTCATAATCTCATATAAATAGTTTGTTCTAAAATAGTCCATTGCTTGACTTAGAGTTAGGTGCTAAAATACTCAGCATGAACACAAAAGTTTCAGATGTGAAAAGGTTTGTTTGTAATTTCTCTCTCATAGACATAAATTTAAAGTTCTAATACATTAATACTACAGAAGCTTAATTTAAAATCACATTAATTTTAATAATACACTAAATAAAACCTTATTTAATTTTTGAGAGATATGTTAAAACAAGGCCCTTTCTTCCTAGTTTTCATCACAAAATGAATTTTTATTGGTATTAGTTAACTAACATAGGTAATTTTCTTCAATGAAGCTTATGGAAAAATTCTATAGATCAAATTATTATAAAACAGTAGTTCTAGTATAAAAACTGAATATGGTTATTAATTAAACAAGTGTCAATGATGACAAATATAAAAAGGCAACAGGCTACTGGCAAATTTGCAATCTGTCCTGAATAACAGAAAGTTTAAATAGCTTACCAACTAATATCTCTCTGAATAAATACAGTAAATGCTGGCAATATTTAGAATTATTCTAGAAGGAAAATCTATTTCATATTTTATTATCAATAATGGAAAAGAGGTTTTTGTTCTTGCATTATTATCATTAAGGAGAAATTTATTAAGCTGCTGTTTATGCTTTAAAAAATCTTTAAAACTACAGAATATGACTGCTTATATAAATTATCAATAATAAAAAAATTTCTTTTGAAAGGAAAGTTCTGATAAAGGTAGAGAATATTTTTCCTAATTCAATGATAGATGTTGTAATGTTTATTTCAGGTAAAAGGGCTTTTAGTCAATAAAAAAAATACAAATCAAGAACAGTGTCACAGATTCTGTTAGAAAATGTAGAACATTTCCTTCCATCACTAATAAAATCCTAAAATGCAGAAAACTAAACTTTTGTTTCCAAAAAGAAAAACTGTTATTGGTAGCTAATTTTCTCAAGCAGGTAACTGTTACAGGGAATTTTAAAAAATTAATTTTAAAAGCACAAAATGTATAATTTGAAGGTGGATAACACATTTCATCAGAAGGTAGCCCATTCTCATTTATAAGCCAATAAAAGAGAGTTCTATTTTGCTAGATACAGAAATCAAAATTTCTCATTGAAAATGACTTAAAGTTGTCACTTTATAAAAAATTCTCCTTAAAAAGTTTTGAAGGGTGCAAAAACATTTCTAACAGTAAATGAAAAGAAGCAGTAGTGTTTAATGTAGCTGAAATATAACAGCCTTTATTATGGAAACTTACATTTAAATTTTTTTTAAGTTGAAATAATATTGTTACAGTTTAATATGTAGAAGAGGTAAACATAGGGCTTTAGTTATTTTTCTGATATATATAACCTTCTCTCTCTCTCTCTAAACTCCAACAACCTTCTCTCGACAACAGAGTTTAGAACAGTTGAGTTGTGAGAATGTGAGCAGCTGCTGTTATTATAACTAAAGGTCTGTCTACTGCCTGAGCCTGAGAGACCACATGTTCGGCTGTCCTCTCATCTTGCCATCCTCACCAATTAACTATTAACATGGAGGGCTGTACACATGCTCTTGGGGGCTCTTTAACAGGCTTCTTGGCGAGTGGAACAACTGCACAGCAGGGATCTGGGAACTGAGTAATGCCGGGATATAAGGGAGCCATCCGTAGTTCTGCTCCTTCTAATGACACTTTACTCCACAGTTCAGCATGTAACAAAGTCTGTATTTAACTTAGGCATTTTCACATACATTTTTTGAACAATGTCATTGGGCAGAGATTAGAACTATATTCTAATAAGAGATAATATGAGTAATACTACTGCTTCACAGGGAAAATTGTTTAAGGCTATCTCTATATGTTTAAGACATTAATAATATATTTACTGAATAATGTTAGTATTTTCTTAACAGATATGTAGGATTTACTTTTATAAATTTGATTCAAAGTATTCTTATTATTTTTTTCTGTGATGTTATAGAAATAGTCTTTAACCCAAAGGAAAATACTTCAAGTTCACATTGTGAAACTGAACATAAAGTTTTCGAAGGCAAACTTAAAAAAAATTCTTATTTACTTGCAAAAGTCTCATTCCAAAAATAAGCTAAAATAATCTTTGAATCTATGACATTATTTTTCCTATTTTAACTTTACCTCTACTTTGCACTTTCCTGAAGTATTTGTTCCTTCACGACAATGAAATTAAACATGGGAAGCACGCCAAAAGTACAACAAAGGGTAACTAATCATTACTGTAGAAGTCTGACAGAATGCTAATAACTTAAGTCAGAACACCCATTGGCTGGTTTATCACTCTAAGAGATGAAGATATTTTATATACTTTTAACCTAGTGTTATTTTTTAAATTACATATTCAAATAAATGTATCACCATTATAGATGTTTAATTATATGACAAAATTTCCAAGGATATCAAACTTCATTTCTGTTTCCTACCATAAATCACTCTACTATCACCTCCCAAGTTCAAGCATCCATATACCTGCACATACTACATAGGATGGAGCAAAAAAGCTCCATCCTATCTTTTACATTGCTGAAAAGTCCATGGGGATAAGGATCTTGTTTGTCCTGATCACTACCATATCCTCATGAGTATCTAGAGCACTGCCTGTAGGATTTGTTGAATGAATGAGCAAATAAGCTAAATTATCCTCATTCATCCAATCCCAACTTAAATCCCAACTTAATAGCCTCCAGAGATGCTACTGGTTATAATGGAAAGGAAGTTGACACATGTTGGTAAGTTTTTGTTATAGGGGCCAGTACTGTGGTGCAGAGGGTTAACGCCCCAGCATGCAGCGCCAGCATCACGTATGGGCGCCAGTTTGAGTCCCAGCTGTTCCACTTCCCATCTAGTTTCCTGTTAATATGCCTGGGAAAGTAACAGAAGATGGCCCGAGTGCTTGGGCCCTTGCACCATGTGGGAGATCCAAAGGAAGCTCAGGCTCCTGGCTTTGGCCCCGGCCATTACAGCCGTTTGGGAAGTGAACCAGCAGATGTCAGAAATCCCCACCCCCCTTCTCTCTGTAACTCTTCCAAAGAAATAAAAAAAAATCTTAAAAAAAAAGAGTTTTGAAGATTTATTTTATTTATTTGAAAGACAGAGTTACAGGGAGAGGTAGAGACAGAGAGAAATGTCTTCCAACTGCTGGTTCACTCCCCAGATGGCCACAATGGCCAGAGCTGTGCCGATCCGAAGCTGGGAGCCAGGAGCTTCTTCTGGGTCTCCCACATGGGCGCAGGGCCCCAAAGACTTGGGCCATCTTCTACTGCTATCCCAGGCCATAGCAGAGAGCTGGATCGGAAGATGAGCAGCCAAGAGTTTCATTACAACATATTGATGCTACTAAGATCTGAATGGCCATCTGAGTTTATGTATGCCTCCTGGTCTGTGTCAGACCTAAGCTGGGAGAAGACTTTATCAGTGTCTTTCAAAAAAGAGTTCAGAATGCTGAAGATTTCTACTGCCTTGATAGTTTTGTACACCTTAAAATTTGCGGCCTGACCCTCTTTCAGATTCTTGGTTTTGGAGGTCTGTAGCCTCAATACATGTTATTTCTAATTCTTTGGTTCTTTTTCACTTCATTTTTACATTTTATCCTAAATGTTTTGACATGAAAATTTAGATAGTGAGTTACCATGTTTAAAGAGTGGAGGAACCATTTGTTTCTCAGTTGGTAGCATGGTCAGAAGACCACTACAATAACTTTGAACAGCGGATGAGAGAAAGAGTATGAAAAATGGGAAAATTTTAGAAAGTTGTACAGTTTCTCCAAAAAAGACAGTTTCTGTTTTGAGGAAGCATGTCTTAATTCTTAGTCACACTGTATACCTTGATACTTAACACCAAAGTCTTTCCCTGTATTTTACTATCTTCATTACAAAGTAGTCTCTTTACTGACACTAAAAAACATACATTTAAACTGTATTTCTTCAATTATAAAAGGGCTTAAATACATCTGTAAAGTATCAAAATTGAAATATTGTTTCATGCTCAGACATCCAGCCTACCTCATAATTTACTCATTAGATAATCAGTGGTGTATATAGACTATCTTGATATCACTTGATAGTATCACTGCTGTTACCTCAAATAGGAGCTCCAAGAAACATGGTCACAGACATCCAAAATGAGGCTGGGAACTCTGCTCTAGGTAATGAAGAAGACAATCCCTAACAAAATGGCTATTTAGAAGTATTTTTATTTTCTTTCCTATTTTCTTTCTTTCTTTTTTATACAGACTCCTTCAGAATAACTTTGGAAAATTATATATATAAATATACATTATTTCACAACTATATTTCTTCCTATAAAACTATAAAAAGGAAACATAACTTTGTTTCCCCCTCACTTTGTTTGGAACTTTTTGCTTAATTTTTCACATGTATTAACTTGTTAAAAATTTTACAATGTTAATTCTATGTATAAAAATGCTGACTAACAGCACTGTTTGCCTATAACATTTTTTTTTCTAGTGGAAAGTTAGTGTCATCAAAATAAGTTAATAATTCAAGACACATAAGGATGCAGTGTAATAGTATGGGGAAAAAAATCTCTGTTTTACAGTTACACAGATCTGAGGTTGAGCATCAAGTTTAAAAGTGTGTAAAAGACATTTGACATTAGAAAATCATTTAACTTATTTAACACTGGCAATTGACATAGTAGTCACATTGGGGTTTTGTGGTCCTTTGGTAAGCTATAAAACCTAACAGTGAAGATGGTGGAGTTTGGGGTTAAGGAAAGACACTGGCCCATCCACTTAGTAATTGGAGGACCTTGTGAGAACCAACTATTTCATAAAGTTGAGGAAAAGAATCAAGCACATAATGCTTGTAAAATGTTTGGCCTGTAGTCTGTGCCTCATAAATAGTTGTAGTAATAGCAGTATCTTCATCAGTATCTGATAATTCTGTTTCAGGTTTATTTATCATCAAAGTCAAGATGCTTATTAGGTCTAAGCTAACTACTATTAAAGTATGAATTTTATAATAATTCCATAATTAAACAATAAAAACAATCCCAGTATGTGAGTAAAGTCTAAAATAATTACAGAAAGGATTTCCCCAGGATATTCATACAATTTTAGCCTAATTATAATACAATAATTTGTTTAGGCACAATCTGATTAAAACTTTAAATGAAAACTCAGTTATTTTCTCATGACTATTATAAATAAATTCTTATCAAGGAGTCAAAATTCACTCCTTATTTATGTTAAACTTTTCAGTCTTTGTATTGAAGTATGCTGTATGAAACTAGTACAACTAAATGACATTCTAATAAATTTTCCATTTCTTGGAAGGATCTGCATATGTCAGAACAGAAGATTCAAGTAGTTTCAACAATTTGGCATTAGTAATAATTTTCCAAGTAAGAATCAATATTCATTTAATTAACCTTTATTTAACATCTAAAAAGAGCCTAGGTACTATGCTAAGAAATTTTTGTCACATTTAATATTATATTACTATCATAAAGCCATTTAAAGAAAAGTATAAATATCTGGCTCTGCCTTCATGGACAGTACAATGTATAAGATATACATAATTATATGACATCACATATTTGAGACAGAAAATAGTTCTTTAATAAACAGTACTACTAACAGAGAACGAATGAATGTAAAGTACATTAGCAAACAAGAAATCAAAAGCTGTTTGATAACATGAATTAAAACTAAAAAATTCAAATGGGAATATATTGACCAATTAATAAAAGATTAAAATGATAGAATATTTAAAAGAAAACATCGGAAGACAACCTAGAAAAGGACAAAGATTGCTAAGGTTGGAAGGGCAGGGAGAAAAACTATTAACCAACACAAAATTGATAAATTTCATCAAGATTAAAAATTCCAGCTCTTAAAAAGACATAGGAAAATAGAAAATGTGACTTGTAGATGACAAGAAAATTATTGCAAAACTTTAGCTAAAATATAGAAGGAATTTTTCAACTTGGTCTTGGTGAGGTTAATCAATTAAAAAAAATGGACAAAAGACTTAGACAAAAGAAGATATGCAATGGCCAAGAAGCACATGAAAAGATGATCAATATCATTAGTTATCAAGAAAATGGAAATTAAAACTGCAATGTTACACCACTTTACCACTAGTTAGGGAAAAGTCATTTTCCAAAATACTTACCTGGATAAGATGTGTTGGCATTGTGATGATACAGGCTGAAAGAGAGGTTCGCAGCAGGCCACGGAGAATGTAGAGGAACTTGCTAAGGCTGTGACTGCTGTCACAGTTTTCTGAGCAACAAACGTCATCTCCCCATAACGGTAAGCCAAGACTCTGAATTCCTATTCTTAAGATATTTCTCTGCTTTTTCTAAAGGAAAGTGGAAGGGAGGTAAGCATTTTTGTTCCCCAAAGAAACCTTTTATTTAAGGAATACAAACTTCATGCATTTCATAAGTACAACTTTAGGAATATAGTGATTCTTCCCACCATATCTGCCCTCCCACCCACACTCCCACACATCCACCTCCTCCCTCTCCCATTCTCATTCCCATTCTCCACTAAGATTCATTTTCAATTAACTTTATACACAGAAGAGCAGCTCTATACTAAGTAAATAGTTCAACAATTTGCACAAAAAAACAAAAAACAACCTGTTATTCAACAGTCAAGACAAGGGCTGTTCAATGTCATTGCATCTCAAAGTTAATTTCACTTTTTTTTTTGTTAGAAACTTAATTAACTTTAAAGAAGTATCCAAGAATGATACATCTTTTGTAAGCACTCAGACATAACTACAACTTATGGGACATAAGAATTTCCTCCATTTAATACATTAAAAGAAAGTAAGTCCTTGAGAAAGAGTTTTATCATTAATTAAGGAAGCACCTAAGAAAACAAGCAATGGAATTGGACAATTAGGTATAACTAAAACTTACGTGACATAAGAATATGGGAAGTAAACATTTAAGATGTTGATAATATCAGGAAGATAATGTTAATAGATGTAAAAATTATTATGTGCTATAAACGATATGACAATATAAAGAAAATATTTTAGATTTTATAATATAAAAATAACAGAATGTTTTCCACTGTTGGAAAATTTGAAGAATTTTACAATGCTTGATTTCAAAACTGTGTCTAGGGCAGGCATTTGGCCTAACAGTCAAGATGGCTGCATCCCACACTGCAGTGACTGAGTGGGATTCTTGGCTCAGGTTCCTGACTCCAGCTTCTTGCTAATGCAGACCCTGGGAAGCAGCTTAAGTCAGTGTGTTCTGGTCAACCACAAGGAAGATCTGGATTGGGTTCCTGACTCCTGGCGTAGGTCTGGCTCAGCCTCAACCATTGCAGGCATTTGGGGACCTTTGCCTGTTTCTCTGCCTCTTCAATAACAATAAGAATTAAAAGAAAAATTGGGCCTAATTAAGAGTGACTAAGAATTATGGTTGAGGTAGCCTAATAATATGTAACAAACACAAGTAATAATAGAGAAAGTATGAACTAAAATGTTGGTATGCAAAAAAAAATTTTAAGATTTATTTTTTATTTATTTGAAAGGCAGTTACATAGAGAGGAAGAGAGAGAGGAGAGAGAGAGAGAAATCTTCGATTTGCTGATTCACTCCCCAAATGGCTGAAACAGCTGGGGCTTCTTCTGGGTCTCCTACCTGGGTGCAGAGGCACAAGTACTTTGGCCATCTTCTGCTGCTTTCCCAGGTGCATTAGTAGGGAGCTGGACTGGAAGTAGAGCAGCCAGTCTTGAATCCATGACTATATGGGATGCTAGAGTGTCAGGCAGAGGCTTAACTTGCTAGTCCACAAGACTGGCCCCAGTATCCAAAAATTTTGTCTTTTAGTAAACTATATTGCTCAGCATTTCTTATTTAACTTTATCCTACCCATTGCATGATCTATTGTTTTAAAGATGTTTAAATACATACACACTTTAAATTTTACACTAATATGCACCTCTAGTTTTTAATTTAAGTTAAACACTTTTTATACAGTTTTATAGGTGAACATTTAGAACTTAAGCCTTCTGACATTAAAGTCATAAAAATAGTGATACATATTTCTAGAGAAAAAATCATTTTAAAACACTGAAGAAGTCCTAGGATGACTGTCACTTATGTTTCCCAACACATATATTTATAATAAATTCTACTGTTTGGGTTATTCTAACTGAACAATTTTTTAAAAGATTTATTTATTACATATTTGAAATGCAGAGTTACAGGGAGGCAGAGGCAGAGGCAGAGAGAGAGGGAGAGAGAGAGGGGGAGAAGGAGAGGAAGAGGGAGGGAGGGAGGGAGGGGGAGAGAGAGAGAGAGAGGGAGGTCTTCCATCCACTGGTTCACTCCCCAGATGGCCATAATGGCTGGAGCTGCGCCTATCTGAAGCCAGGAGCTTCTTCCAGGTTTCCCAGGAGGGTGCAAGGGCCCAAGGATTTGGGCCATTTTTTACTGCTTTCTCAGGCCATAGTGGAGAGCTGGACTGGAAGTGGAGCAACTGGGTCTTGAACCAGTGCGCATATGGAATGCCAGAACTGCAGGCAGAGGCTTTACCTGCTACACCACAGAGCTGGCTCCTGAACAAAAGTTTTGTAAATGTTTTCCTTAGCAATCAAAATTTCTGGGCAAAAGAAGGAGGCATTAACAAAATCTGGTTCATGCCAATAATTAGGAAATCATTATAGCTTCAATGGAAAAAAAATGAAATTCTCCTTTAAAGCCATCATTTGGAATATGTGCCACTTTAGAAGCAATTTCTGATGAAACAAGATCACTTGCTATTGCCTTAAAATATCATCAATATCACCAATTTATTAACACTAGCTATTGTTCAACACAATACTCATTATCTTTTTCCCTGGTACTACAGTTGAAACTCTAATTTGTATATTCCTATTTCAAGCAGGATTAATTGACAAAGGTAAGTAGGCAAAATGGATAAAATACTGAAATATTAGAAGAAAACCTAAGGGAACAAGAGCTAGTAAAATGATGAAGACATAGACACACTTTGGACTACAGAACTAAGAAGGCACATATAGTCATCCATTGATGTTGGTGGATTGGTCCTAGGACCCCTCTACAGCCCATGAATACCAAAATCTGAGGATATTCAAATCTCTTATGCAAAATAGTGAAGTACTGGGGTGAGTGTTTCACACAGTGGTTAAGATGCAACTTGGGATGCCTGCTTCCCATATGAGGAGTGTCTGGGTTCTAGTCTTAGCTCCACTTCTGACTCCAACTTCCAGCTAATGTGCAGCATGAGAGGTAGAAGATGATGGCTCAAGTACTTGGGCCCCTGTCACCCACGTAGGAGACCCAGAGTAAGTTCCAGGCTCCTAGCTGTGGCCTGGCACAATTACAGCTATTGCAGGTATTTGGAGAGTAAACCTACAGAAATAAGATATTTCTCTGTTTGTCTCCATCCTTTTCTCTCTCTCCCTTTCAAATAAAAAAAATTAATGGTGACATATTTACATATAACTTACACATATTCTCCTATATACTTTAAATCATCTCTAGATTCTTTAAATTAGATAACAATGTAAATGTTAAGCAAAGAGTCGTTATAGTTTAGGGAATAATGACAAGAAAAAAATCTGTAAATGTTTAGTACAGAAGTAATTCTTTTCTTGTATATTTTTGTTCTGAAGTTGGTTGAATCCATAGACACAACAGAAAAAGGGGCTAACTGTACATTACTTAGGCCATTGTTCCTTTAACTCTAAAAAGATAAAATAGAATATTGCTTTGTGATTTTATGAAATTCTCTGAATATACAAAGGGACCTAGTGGTGTGGCTAAGAGGTTAAGAATGACATTACCCAAAAAATAATCTAAACTAAGTACATTTGAAAAACACTTCTTGACTCCAAGGACCTGAAACGTGATAATACAACAACCAAAGTAGCTAGACTTTTTTTTTATATTAGTTAAAATAGATGACTTCTTACATTCTGTTACAATTCTTAATAATTCATAAAAATTATTTTTGTTTATTTCTTCACAAATGAAGTATGATGATGTACCAGGACATTTGTAAGAAGTATAGGTATGTTCCCGGCAAATTAGTATAAAGTTTCTGTGAGCTATGATAGGTTGTTTATTTTCCTTATTTCTTATAATCTTAGAATTTCAGTAAAATGGCAAAACTTGACTTTTGACATATCTAAATGTGTTATATCACAGTAACAAACTTAAGCTAGAATGCCAACAGAAAGAGTATCCCAGAAAAAGTGAACAAGAAATTTACATACGCACAAACACAAAATCCAGATACTAGAATGGAATATAGAAGTAGAAGTAGAGCAGCACCATATTGTTTCCCTTGTTCAACATTTCAGAAACTAAGGATGAGTGGTATTTTAACCAATGGTCACCATTTATCTAGTATTGTTGTATCAAAAAGTTTCTGCTACAAGTTTATAATTAAAATCTTGATAGGCACAGAATCAGAACTACCAAAGTTAGCAACTTTGACAGATACACTGACATATGCGTACAGAAGGAGGAAAACATTAAGCCAAAGATAAACGCAAAATGATTTTTAAAAGCTTATTTATTCTCTTTTTATTATTTCAAAGGCAGAATGACAGAGAGAGGGGGATCCACTAGTTCACCCCTAAATGCCTGCAACAGTCAGGGCTGGGTCAGTCTGAGGACAGGAGCCAGCAACTCCATTGAGATCTCCCATGTGGGTGGGAGGAACTCAAATACTTTGGCCATCACTGGCTGCCTTCAGCTGTATTAGCAGGAAGTTGGAAGTTGGATCAGATCGGGTGAGACTTGATCTCAGGCATTGCAATATGTGATGTGGGCATCCCAAGCACTGGTTTAACCTGCTGCACCAAAATGTCTAATGCAAAAATGTACAATGTTTAAGTAAGGTGGGTGCACAGCACATTAGAATATAATTGAAATTAATGCTTCAACACAAGGCATATATTTATATTTTAAAAAATATGGTCATAATTGCACAAGCAAAGATTGAACTACAAATATCTTGTATTATTTGGGACATATAGGACTTTACTATGCCAAATAATAATCAGAATGCTGTGTGGGTATAATAAAAATTAAATCCTTTAACTATAATGTAAATTAAAAATAGACTATCTCAAAAATTAAAAAAGAAAGAAAAGAGAAAGGAAGGCAGGAACTAATGAAGGGAAAGAAAGGGAAAGGAAAGATTTGAGAACAGGAGGGAGTAAGAGGATATCATCATATTATTAGAATTGTATCTATGGGCTGGCGCTGCGGATCACTAGGCTAATCCTCTGCCTTGCGGCGCCGGCACACCGGGTTCTAGTCCCGGTCGGGGCGCCGGATTCTGTCCCAGTTGCCCCTCTTCCAGGCCAGCTCTCTGCTGTGGCCAGGGAGTGCAGCAGAGGATGGCCCAGGTGCTTGGGCCCTGCACCCCATGGGAGACCAGGAAAAGCACCTGGCTCCTGGCTCCTGCCATCGGATCAGCGCGGTGTGCCGGCCGCAGCGTGCTGGCCGCAGCGGCCATTGGAGGGTGAACCAACGGCAAAGGAGGACCTTTCTCTCTGTCTCTCTCTCTCACTGTCCACTCTGCCTGTCAAAAAAAAAAAAAAATTGTATCTATGAACTATGTTAAATATAAATGTTTTTACAATAGATAAATTTATTTCCAAGAGAAAATCTAACATTTAATGATACTCTAAATAAATTCAATGTTCAAATTTCCTTTTTACTACATTGCATTTATATATTTGAAAGACAAAAACAACTGTCTTCACCAAAAATATCTTAACAGATGAGCTATTACTCGCTATTCATTATCACTACATACTACCAAAGTTACTTAAAAGACAGATTTTATTTAGTTTCTAAGAGTCTACATATATCTATTGTCTCTAATTAGTTCTTTGAAAATGTGATAAAGAAAATAACTTTCCTTTTGAAAATTAGGATTTATGTCAGTGTCTGAATATTATTTTATATATTTTTTAATTTTTTTTTGATAGGCAGAATGGACAGTGAGAGAGAGAGACAGGGAGAAAGGTCTTCCTTTGCCGTTGGTTCACCCTCCAATGGTCACCGTGGCCGGTGTGTGGCGGCTGGCACATCGCGCTGATCCGATGGCAGGAGCCAGGTGCTTCTCCTGGTCTCCCATGGGGTGCAGGGCCCAAGCACTTGGGCCATCCTCCACTGCACTCCCTGGCCACAGCAGAGAGCTGGCCTGGAAGAGGGGCAACCGGGACAGAATCTGGCGCCCTGACCGGGACTAGAACCCGGTGTGCCGGCGCCGCAAGGCAGAGGATTAGCCTAGTGAGCCGTGGCGCCAGCAGTGTCTGAATATTATTATGACCCAGGAGTAATTTTTGTTGAGGAAATGCTTGACATATATTTTTGTGGCTTCCTAAGTTCATCTAAAGTTTCTGAAACAGATGTATAGACTAGACAATTTAGCAAACAGTGTAATCTATAACTTAAAGATATGGAAAATCATTTACTATATTTTAGTTCCAATAATACTGGAAGTATATTTTTGAAATAACCTATTGGCATATTTTAATTAAAAACATTTTTAAAAACATGCTTAGTATTTACCGTGTAAGTGTCTACCTTAACCCTCTTTACTTTTTATAAGGCTCAATTGTTATATAACCTCTGGTTCAGAGAACCAAGCCAGCTCCAATTAGTTTGAAAAAAGGGATTGTTTCCTGAAAATATTCAAATATTATACAACAAACATTTCATTCCATTCCACAGTTAGCTTACTTATATAAAGGACTTTTATGGTGTGTGTATTTGTACATAATATATCCCTTTTGCCATTGCTTTTACTTTTTTGCATTCCATAAAATTTATTGCTCACAGAAGATGTGCCATCATCTTGCAAGAGCAGCCGATCTGCACACTGTAACATAGGAACTGTTATGACATGTCCGTTTCCATAGTTACCACAGCAAGTGGGGAGAGGTGTCTATCAGGGACCAATTTACCTCTCCAGATAGGCACTGGCACCAAGGGGAAGGCATGGTACCCATAAATCCTAGCTAAGACCAAACATGGAGCAACAAAAAGCTAAATCAAATTGTATTAAAGATTGAAGGCCCTCACAAAAAAACTGTAATACACATGAAAAGTTGTCTGTAAGTAAATGTCTGTGCTTTACCACACACATACATGTATTTTTAACTTGGTGTTAAACTGGCAATTAAAGCAAATTTTAAAATTATTTGTACAGGGATAAATTGTTAAATGTAGCAGTAAAGTTTAGAATATTTTTAAATCTATGAATTAAGAGCAAATGTAGAAGTAGGTAATAAAGCAAAAAATAAGATTCTTGGTTTTTGTGTCTTCTTCAATTAAAAATCAGTGATGCTCTGGACATATTTCTGCTAAAATAATATAAATGTAATAAAAATATTTTAGTGGAAAAAGCAATTAATCATTGAGAATGAATTTTGAAAGGCATGAAATCTGGAAATAAGACTTTCTTGTTCTGTTTAAGTTAAAATAACCAGAATTTTTTTAAAACGGAAATTTGGAGCAAGTTTTAAAAATTAGTTCACAGAAATAGCTAAGTTATGAAATATTTTAAGATAGCAAATAAGAAATGCATCCTTCATTCAATGAAACTACTCAAGGTATTATAAATACAATCTGAAGACAATTCTTACATGTAAGTAATTTGAAATGAAATCCTGAATGACAGAAAAACATAAAAAACTAAAGACTTAAGATAGAAAAGTATGATATTAGATTTAAAAATAATTTTTGAAATGTCTCTGTTTACCAATCCCAGAAATTTAGAAATAATTAATGTCAGCAAAGCATGTGTGTATGTTATCTACATCCACTGAGAACTTAGCTAAAACTCCCAATACATAATAGCAGTCAAGCTAAGGCTGCTGTCTCTGCTTATTTACATCGTGTGTGCTTGAAAGCAGCTTGCTCACTGTTGATTATTCTAAGACCTGCTGGGTCCACCCCCAGAGAGTTTGAAAACAACATTACATATACATGATTATAAAAGGCTATGAGAATACTTTATACCTGAGGATTGGATCCATCAAATCCTTCCTCATAAATGATGTTCTGGATAAAATGAAGCAGCTTCATGTAGCCAGGGGTCAAAGAACTGTTGGTAAGAAGTCATTTAAATACATAAATGAGATTATTACACAGGAAATACAAAATCTACACTAAAATATTAAGTAAATAATTAAAATATACATTTATTAGATTAAGTACAAAAGCAAATGTCAAAATAGTATTAAATAATCTTAAAGAATAAAGTCAATACACACAGGGAATAAGTTACAATGCCTTATATTAACTTATTCCATGTTCTTGACATTATGGGAAGACAAAAATCTGTGGAGACTGAGATGACTTAATTATGTCAGGGTTAGTTACCTCTATGAAAATTAATGATTTAATGAAGCAACCTAAAAGATGAAGCCACTACAGCTTTTCAGGAGTAATCATACATAATTAACACATAGTTAATGAACTGCTATGCCAAGTACACCTGAATCAATGTCCCGATCACCTGAGCTCATTTTCTGTCAAAGTTTTAATTTTCTTAGAACAAATTGCTAAAATAATAGTAATTAAAAAACTTGATCTTTTCAGACACATGAAGATAAGTGAGTGCAATTTGTACTAAATTTACTGTTTATCCAGTTACTTTTCAAAAAGATAATAAATGTATGAATTTAAGAAGATAGACTAAAGTATTTCCCACATGAATGTTATAATATTTTATAAGTGCTATGAAATGTCTCAAAGAATATTTAGTAAGAGTGAAGAGAATCTGCTTCAGATTAACTGGAGCTAAAATTCTGTACAATGGACTTCCTGTGCTAAGGCTGCCCATTAAATCTCATAACAATGTTGTGAGCATGCCTGTTCCATAGGCATGAAAGAGCTGAAAAGGCTGTGGTTGATCTTAAAAATACTGATTCTAAGGCAATCACACACGTAGAAAAAAATATCCTAAAGAAAGAATGAAACATAATTTGAAGCATGCATGTATGAATAAAGAATATAAAGTTAGGAAAGGCAGCAGATTGCTTATTATGCATAAGCATAGTCAAAGGTAGGTAGTTCAGCAAAATATGTATGCACATCTCTGTTATCATGTTACTGAACAGCCACGGCTTACCCTAACCCATCTATCTTACTAGATTAAAAAAGAAAACCAAAAGAAAAGAAAGCTGGTCTGTGAAAAACAAATATGGCTCCAGACAATGAAGGATTTGGTAGGATGGTTATTAATCATGTACTTATTTCCTAGTTTTCAGTGAATGTAAAGATGATATGGACACATTTTTACACTGTCATGAGTAAAGAAATGTATCTAGAAATAATATTCTGTAACAGTAATGTTGTGGCTATTTCTTAACACATATTTATCCAGGCAAGTTAACTTTTGGAACACAGAGCAGCTGTTTGAATGCAGTAGACTGAATTCCTATCTAGGTCAATTAATTTTGCACAGGGGGTAAAATATGTTCCAAGATCCCAGATTATGAGATGAATTCCAGCCAATCATTTGTGAATATGACTACAGGTTAAAGGAGGGTGGATTAAGAATATACCCAATGCATCCTTTTTTTAAAATACTTTTATTCATTCATTCATTCATTCATTCAGAAGTAGAGGTACAGACAGAGAAAGGGAGAGGTAGAGAGAAAGGTCTTCCATCTGCTGATTTACTCCCTAAATGGCCACAATGGCTGGAGCTCAGCCAATCTGAAGCAAAGAGCCAGGAGCTTTCTCTGGGTCTCCCATGTGGGTACAGGGGCCCAAGTATCTGGGCTATCTTCTACCGCTTTCTCAGACCATATGCAGAGAGCTGGATGGGAAGAGGAGCAGCTGGTAAAGGAACTTGCGCCTACATGGGATGCAGACGCTGCAGGTGGAGTCTTAGCCTACTTCACCACAGGGCTGGCCTACACTCAGTGCATCTTAACCCATCAATCATACATCTACTCAAGATCATTATTATTTCTTTAAAAAATTTTTAATAATATAAAGAGAACAGATTTCATGTGCTTTACAGATATAATTCGAAGAAGATAATCATATTTCCTCCCTCCCTATCTCCATCTCTCAATAACCCCCTTCCCTTTTTTTTATGCAAAAACGCAATTTCAATGAACTCTGTAATCACAAGCTTAATGAACGATGAACCATACTACCCAACAAGTAAAAAGTAGGAGGATCACAGTCCCACAGGAGTATAAATACAAAGTAAAAACATCAATCTAATCACAAAATGTCCATTTCATTCCTGCACATTTTTCTGTATTCTGTATTAACAGCCACGTATCAGAGAAACTGTATGAAATTTGTCTTTTTGGGACTGGCTTATTTCAATCGTTTCCAGCTGTATTCATTTTGTTGTGAAAGACAATGTTTCACTCTTTTTAGGGCTGAATACTATCCCATAGTGTATGCATACCATACACTATGCAGTCATCAGTTGATGCACATCTGGGTTGATTCCATTTCTTAGCTGTTGTGAGTTCAGTTGCAATTAACATAGGGATAAAAAAAACTTTTTCATATGCTGATTTCATTATATTTGGGTAAATTCCTCGTAGTGTGTTAGCTGCGTAATAGACCTACAGATTTCTGAGGAATCTCCATAATGGTTGTGCTGCTTTACATTCCTACCAACTGTGTCTTAGATTACCTTTTCCCCCACATCATTGCCAGGATTTGTGCTTTTTTGTTGTTAATTTTTTTTTTAAATTTTTGGATGATAGCCATTCTAACTGGAATGAGGTGAAACCTCATTGTGGTTTTTATTTGTGTTTCCCTGATGGCTAGTGATCTTGAACATTTTTTCATGTGTCTGTTGGCCATTTGTATCGCATCCTTTGAATAACACCTGTTCATGTCCTTTGCCCATTTCTGGACTGTATTATTTTGTTGTTGTTGAGTTTCTTGAGCTCTTTATAGATCCTGGATATTAACCCTTTATCAGTTGCATAGTTTGCAAATATTTTCCCTTATTCTGTTGCCTTTTCACTGTAGAGTGCTTCCTTTGTAGTTCAGAAGCTTCTTAGCATGACGGAATCCCATTTATCTATTTTTCCTTTGAGTGCTTGTGCTTCCAGGTTTTTTTTTCCCAAGAAGTCTTTGCCTATGCCAATGTTTTACAGGGTTTCCCTGATGTTTTGCTCTAGTAATTTGATGGTATCAGGTCACAGATTTAGATCCTTGATCCACTGTGAGTTGATTTCTGCATAAGTTGTAAGGTAGGGGTCTTATTTCACATTTCTGCATGTATAAATCCAATTTTCCCTTCCATCTGTTGGTTCACTCCCCCAGTGGCTACAAAGGCTGGGGCTGGGCCAGGATGAAGCCAGGAGTCAGGAACTGCATCCCTGTGGTCTCCCAGGTGGGTATAGGGGCCTAAGGACTTGCATCATATTCCCTTGCCTTCCCAGGTGCATTAGCAGGGAACTTGATGGGAAGTAGAGCAGCCAGGACTAAAACTGGTGCCCAGATGAGATTCCAGTGTTGCAGGTGGCAGTTTAACCAACTGTGCTACAACACTAGCCCCAATACACGAGAATTTCTAATCTACCCAAATCTACTAGTATACATATAAGTTGATTTCCTGTCTTGGCTATTGTGAGGAATCCTACAATGAACAGGGGAATGCAGAGATATCTTTGACTGATTGACTTGATTGCCTTTAGATATATATCCAGGAGCAGGATTGTAGAATATGGTGGTTCTATTTTAAACTTTTTGAGGTACCTCAATATTGAGTTCCATAATGACTGTAGTAATTTATATTTCCATCAAGAATGTACAAGGGTCTGTTTTCTCCATTTCCTTGCCACACTTATCTTTTGCTGTTTTGGTAATAGCCAAGCAAGTGATATGTCATCATGACTTCAATTTGTGTTTTTTCCCTTATGATTAAGCATGTTGATCATTTTTCCATTTGCTTGCTTGTCATTTTGTTAACATTTGTTTTATTTATTTGAAAGACAGAGCTACAGAGAGAGGTAGAGACAGAAAGAGAGGTCTTCCATCTGCTGGTTCACTCCCCAGTTGGCTGCAACGGCTGGAGCTGCGCCAATCCGAAGCCAGGAGCCAGAAGCTTCTTCCAGGTCTCCCACGTGGGTGCAGAGACTCAAGGACTTGGACCATCTTCCACTGCTATCCCAGGCCATAGCAAAGAGCTGGATTGGAAGAGGAGCAGCCAGAACTAGAACCAGTGCCCATATGGGATGTGATGCTTCAGGCCAGGGTGTTAACCCACTGTGCCACAGCGCCAGCCCCTGCCTGTTTGTCATTTGTGTATGTTCTTTTGAGAAATGTGTGTTTAAGTCCTTTGTCCACTTGTAATATAGTATTATTTGTTTACTTGCTATTGAGTTTCTTATATATTTTGGATATTAATCGCTATGAGATGCATAGTTTCACAAGTGCTTTTTCCCATTTCAGACTGTGTGTGTCTTTATTTTGCTGTTTCTTCTGCTGTGAATAACAGAGATAGTCTCTGATATGAGACAAAAACAAAGACATAAAGCTAATACCACATAATCTCTTTACTTATGTTCTTATGTAGCACTGACATAAAACAATCCAATCACCAACAGTGGTTGAAATTTTATAAGTAATAAAATAAATTTCCCAACTAATAAGATTTATAAGAAAATAAACTCTTTTTTTTGGGGGGTGGCATACAAAAAGACAGTTAATATTTATTTTACTCAAGCTTTCCTATAAGAAGTTAAACAAAATTGATTCCTAGTTGAAGACATTCCCGAAAATGTTAACATTGTTTTATGTATCCCTTTAGTGCCCAGATGAAGAAAAATTTATCTGAATGAAAGAACAACTATCTTTACAATGGGTTTACTTAGGTATACATATATAAAAAAAAATCCATGTGGGTTAAACATCAAACAACTCATTGTCTACAGGTGATAGGAATCCCATGGCTATATGGAAGCCTCCCAAAGCTCCCAAGATCTGGGGACTCATCTTTCAGCAACTGTAAAACAACCAGAGGTACTCCCACCCTGCCACCTTTCCCCTCAGCTATTTTACTGCTGAAAAGGTGAGCGTAAAAAAAGAGAATCTTCGCTGGCGCCGCGGCTCAACAGGCTAATCCTCCGCCTGCGGCACTGGCACACCGGATTCTAGTCCTGGTCGGGGCGCCGGATTCTGTCCCAGTTGCCCCTCTTCCAGGCCAGCTCTCTGCTGTGGCCAGGGAGTGCAGTGGAGGATGGCCCAAGTGCTTGGGCCCTGCACCCCATGGGAGACCAGGAGAAGCACCTGGCTCCTGCCTTCGGATCAGCGCAGTGCATTGGCCGTGGCAGCCATTGGAGGGTGAACCAACAGCAAAAGGAAGACCTTTCTCTCTGTCTCTCTCTCACTCTCTAACTCTGCCTGTCAAAAAAAAAAAAAAAAAAAAAAAAAAAAAGAGAGAGAGAATCTTCCCACTCCCAAGCTACATGACTGTTAGTATCAGTAGTTTACTCGCGGATTTCAAAGGATTCTCCTTGTTGCCATCGAAATAGACTGACAGGAAAAAATGGGTTTGGCTGAGGCATTGTAAGTGGTTTTGCTTCTCAGAACTATAAAAGTTAAGGAAGTTATCTTATTCCTACACAGGAAAATCAAACATTGTTTCCACTGAAGAGTACAACATCCAGTATGGCTATCTCCCAGCCTCAATTGGACTTCAAAAATAGAAGCACAGTAAGGAAAAAAAAATCAATACTCTTAGTAATTGTGAATATTGATTTTATATATATAGGAATAAATAATTTAAAACTAATGTTGTTTACCACAGTGACATTAAGATACTAAGTACTGTTAACCTCTAAACATTTTGTTGGCAATTTTTACAATTATATATATATACAATATTTTGCAGAAAATATATTTTATTTTACTATCAATTGAAATTTTGGCTTTGCTATTAAAATCCTTTAGTTTTGAAGACATCTGTGTGTGTGTGTGTGTGTGTGTGTGTATGTTCAACAGTCTAATAATCGATAAAACAAGAATTGGCAAGAAGGAAACTCAGTTACAGATCTGACTCAGGCTTCTTTATTTTCAAACATTTAACAAAGGTTAGGCTATCTCAATATTTAAACAAGTTCCGAAGGCAACCATTTCACTTCATGTATACCATTATCCCTGATTTTCAATATTTATATTAAAAATCAGCTATCTCAAGATTTATAATTTGTTTTTAAAATTGTAACAGTACATGAGAGAGAAAAGCCATGGCACAACTTTAATTTTTTCCAATAGTTGAAAAACATTAAGATTGTTTCATGCAGAATACTCATGCTTCTTCTTATGTTATCATGTTATTTGATAAGAAATTCCTTTGTTTTTTTCTAAAGATTTATTTACTTGAAAGGCAGAGTTACAGAGTGAGAGAAGGAGACAAGATAGAGATCTCCCATCTCCTGGTTCACTCCTCAAATGGGTACAATGGCCAGAGCTGGGCCAGGCTGAAGCCAGGAGCCAGGAGCTTCTTCTGGGTCTCTCACGTGGGTACAGGGGCTCAGGCACTTGTACCATCTTCTGCTGCTTTCCCAGATGCATTAGCAGGGAGCTGGATCAAAAATGGAGCAACCAGGACTTGAACTGGCACCCGCATGGGATGTCAGTACTCCAGGCTGTGCCACAGTGCTAGCCCTAAGAATTTATTTCTTTAAAAGAAATGGGTAAAAGGAACCAAATGACAAAAATGTCAGTCTATATGACTTGATTGTTTCACTTTTTAAAAATAGTGATATTAGAAATTGAGACCCTTGCCTATCCAATTTTCCCTAAAAGACCTAGAGGACATTTGCATCAGAGAATTTCAACTTATGTCAACAAATGGCACTGGTTTTTTTGTGAAACATAAGTTGGTTATTCAATATAATTGAAAATGGTAAGAAAATATATTATAGGAAAAATAATTCCATGTAGTATATGTAGAAAAGAAGTTACATAGATAGTAACAGATAAGACTACCTTGCCTTTTCCAAACCATGGAAAAGAAGCAACAGAAATCTTTTTTGATTTCTGATTAAAGAACAAAACTAACAACAAAAAAGTTTGCGTAACAGGAAGTAAGATTTTGTTTATGAAAATATAATTACAAAAATGAAAGTATGTACATATGAAACTCAAATAAAGGTTGATAAGACTATATATATATATATATATATATATATATATATATGAGACTCTTGGGTTACTTTTAAACAAGACTACCTGATCTTTCAAAAATTTTTTTATTTCTTATTTTTTATTTGAGAGGCACAGAGAGAGAGAGAGAGAGAGACAAACACAGAGAGGGAGAGAGGCTCCCATCTGATGGTATACTCCCCAAATGCTCCCAACAAGGGAGACACAGCCAAAGCCAGGAGCCAGCACCAGATCTCACATATGGTTGGCAGGGACCAAATTACTTGCACCATCACTTTCTGCCTCCTGGGGGTAGTACACATTAGTTGGAAGCTGGTTTCAGTAGCAGATCTAGGTCTTGAACCTAGGCATTCTGATATGGAATGTAGGTGTCCCAATCAGTGCTTAACCTTTAAAGATTTTATTTATTTATTTGAGAGGCAGAGTTACACACGGGGGGTGGGGGTGGGGGTGGGAAGAGACAGAGAGAGAGGGAGGGAGGGAGGAAGGGAGGGAGAGAGAGAGAGAGATGTCTTCCATCCACTGGTTTACTCCCTAAATTGCCACAATGGCTGCAGCCAGAAACTTCTTTGGGGGTCTCCCATGTGGGTGCAGGGGCCCAAGCACTTAGGCCACCCTCTGCTGCTTTTCTGGGCCATTAGCAAAGAGCTGGGAGTGAAGCAGCCAGTACAGGAACCAGTGCCCATACGGGATGCCAGCGCTGCAGGTGTAGGCTTAACCTACTATGCTATAGCACTGGCCCCAGCGTTTAATCTTTAGGGTACCTGATTTTAACTACATCAATAGATAGTATGTGGTTCATTTTGCATCACTGTCACATTTGATGAATATAAAAGTAAGTATAGAAATTATCCCAACTTTATGGTTGAAAAAATTAAGACTCAGTAGAGATGAAATGACTTGCCCAAGGTTGTACAATTAAGTGACAGCAGTGGCACTGAAAATTCACATTTTCTGTGGGAGGGCACTTAGCATGATGTTTAAGACACTGCTTGGGATATACACATTCCATATTGGAGTGCCTGGTTCAAGTCCCAGCTTCATTTTCAATTCTAAATTTCTGTAACTCCATGTCTTAGGAAGTCAAAGTGGTAGCTCAAGTACTTGCAAGCCATGTGGGAGACTTGGATTGAGTTCAGGGCTCTTGGCTTTGGCCTAGGCAGCCTCAGATGTTTCAGATCTGGGGAGTGAACAAGAGAAGTGATATTGCTATCTGTCCCATCCACCCCTCTTTGTTTCTCCACCTTCAAACAAATAAAAAACAATTAACTTCTAAACTCAAGTTGGCTACAACTTCACATGAGATGAGATCTAGGTTCCAATAGTGTACAGTACTGACCACATGGACATCCAATAATGTTCAGTTGGCTGCATTATGTTCATTTTGGTTCTTTCAAATATCTAGTCTAGATCTACTTTCTGGAAATGAAAACCTTGGATTTTTCAAAAGTAACCCCAAATCCAAAATCTCTGGCTATAAGTCCTTATGTTAGAACATGTGTCCCACATTTTGGATAATTACAATACCATCATTGCTTATACACACACACACAAAAGAAAGTCTGGTACAAATACACTAATGGTTTGAGCATGGCTCCTCCATTCAACATATTCAAATGGAACATTCAGTTTTGGGAAGAGATTTTTCTCTTAGTTATACCTATGAGGACTTCATTATGAGGCCAAACTTCTATTAACTTGGAGAATGATGTGCAAAGGAAACTCAATATTGAAAAGAGACAATTTATATAAACTAGACACCAGTATGACACACTATAAAGTATGCCAAAGATTTTAGTGCCAATAACTGTAGCTAAATGTGTGATATAAGGCAAATTCTTTATTTTCTGTTCAGGTCTACAAAGTTTCTCATTTTTAAAGTCAAGAGTTATATTAGATAATTGTTGTCCATTCTGATTCTAAAATAATATGGGAGTTGGGATTGGCTTTGGGGTTAAGTGTTAAGACATTTCTTGGGATGCCCGCATCTCATATTAAAGTAGCTGGGTTTTAGTCTCGATTCTGCTTCTAATTCCAGTTTCCTGTTAATGTGCTAATATGGGAGGCAGCTTGGGTCCCTGACACTCATGAAGGAGAACAAACTGAATTCCCAATTCAGTTTGCCCCAGTCCTGGCTATTGCAGACATTTAGGAAATGAATCAGCAGATAGAAGAACTCTACTTGTGTCTGTTTATAAACCTTTAAATAAATAAATATTTTAAAAAATTACATGATAGAATGATTTTTCTCATTAAAATGATCCATTGTTGGGTTTCTGTTAAAAAATAGACCTGGTACATTTAAATATTGATTTAGCTACTTGATATAATCACTTAAGAGAAGAAGCTGTTATTCCCAATTATGATTATTATGCAAATCAATAAGAAAATGTGATCTGTATTACCAAAATTCAATTTACATGCATATTTCAGATATTAATTTATGACAAATAGTGAGATACACTTGTGAAGCACTAGGCAAAATATCAAGTATCTCAGCCAATCGTATAAAATAGTTTGCTTAGCTAAACTTATATTAGCATATAATTTGCATGTGACTATAGAGATTGTGAAGTCTATTCACAAGTAATTTTCAAGTTAAAATTTTCATTACTATTACCCTGAAGGCTGTCATTTACTGAAATTTCTTCACTGGTGCTTTTCACCTAGTAACATCAAGTTTGATTCTCATCAACATGGATTTTCAACTAAGAGAACTTGTAGACTCTAGGAAAGTAGTACGGACAAGGAGACCAGGGATCAACAGAGATTTCCAGGCCACAGTTGGGATAAATACTAAGAACATGCTGAATATAAGAACTGCATGCATGGGCTAAGCAATCCATTGTCTGAGAGGGATATTATTAAGAGAGGTTAAGATTCTTCATGAAGAATAATTCAATTCCAGATTTCTCTGATTTTTGTAAATTATTAATACAAATGAGCCTTTAGATTATTGCCCAAGGGTGAATGGCATTAGCGCCCTTATAAAAAACAACAAATGGGGCCTTTTTGCCCTGTCTTTCATGTGTGGCTACAACAAGATATTTGTCTAAGAAGGAAGCACACCTTCACCAGAATTTCACACTGTTGGCACCCTGATTTTGTACTTTGCAGCTTTCAGCATGATGAAAAGTAAATTTCTGTTTATAAGCTATCTGGTTTATGGTATTTTTGTATGGTAGCCCAAAGGCACCAAAACATCATCTATCAAGATTTGTACCCACATATATATTCTCTGTCTTCTCATATATTGCCATATGTAAACTGTCTAAATGCCTGTATTAGGCTAGTACCTCCACTTGCGCACAGACCTCATCCCATAGGTCGTCACTCCAGCAATGTTTCCCTTTATCTCCTATAGCATCAACCTTCCCCTTTCTGTTGTCTGTCCCTTTCAAAAAGATTGAAAAATTGTTTTAATTCCCCTGTCAACTGCTAATCTATTTCTCTGCATCCAAACTCCTTGAGTTTTTTTTTTTTTTTTTTTAAGATTTATTTGAAAGAGAGAGAGAGAGAGAGAGAAGAGGAGAGGAGAGGAGAGGAGAGGAGAGGAGAGGAGAGGAGAGGAGAGGAGAGGAGAGGAGAGGAGAGGAGAGGAGAGAACAGAAGAATCTTCTATCTGCTGGTCTACTCCCCAAATGGCTGTAACTCCCAGGGCTGGGCCAGGCCTAAGCCAGGAGCCAGGAGTTTCTTCCAGGTCTCCCTCATGGGTGGCAGGGGCACAAGCACTTAGGTCATCCTTTGCAGCTTTTCCTAGGCCATTAGTAGGAAGCTGGACCAAAAGTGGAGCAGATGAGACTCAAACCAGTGCCCCTATGGGATGCTGACAATGAAGGTTGCAGCTTTACCTGCTGTGCCACAGTGCTGGCCCCTCCTTGAGTTTTCTAGTATTTGGTGTTCTTAATATACTCCTTATATTTTCAGTTGAATCCATCCCAATTCCACTTCCACCACCACAATCTCATTAAAGTTGCTTTTATAACAGTGACCAATGATTTCCACTAGCTAAATTTGATGGGTCTTTATACATACATATATTTATATATAATAACTTTGAGATATAACTGACACCATACAATTTAGTCATTAAAAGTGTACAATTTGGGGCAGATTCTGTGGTGCGGCTGTCATCCCATGTAGGAGCACCAGTTTGAGCCCTGGCTGCTCTGCTTCTGATGCAGCTTCCTAATAATGCACCAATGAAAGCAGTGGAAGTTGGCCCACATACTTGGAACCCTGTCATTCATGTGGAAGACTCTGATGGTGTTCCTGGCTCCCAGCTTCCGCCTGGCCCAGCCTTAATTATTGCAGCCACTTGGGGGAGTGAACTAGGGGTTAGAAGATCTCTTTGTCTGTGTCTCTTCCTCTTTATGTCACTTTGCCTTTCAAATAAATAAAAGAAAAAAATTTTAAGTGTACAATGCAATGGTTTTAGCACTAATAGAATTATGCTATTATAATAGAATATTTTCATCCTTTCAAAAAGGAATCTCATACACATTAGTATTAACTCCTCTGAACTTTTCCTGCTCCTCAGCCCAAAGGAACCACTTATCTATCTTCTTTCTCAATATACTTGGCTTATTATGGATATTTCATATAAATGAATATGACTTATGCTATGGTTTGAATTTTTGTCCCCTCCAGAAACCATGCTGAAATTTAACTGCCATTGTAACATACTGAGAGTTGAGACTGGTGCTGGTATAAAAGGACTCTTGAGTTTTGCCTCTCTCTTGACTCTTCCACTCTTCTGCTATGTGAGTCACAGTGTTCCTCCTCTTCAGAGGATGGAGTGCTCAAGGCTCTGTCACAGAAGTGGGAAACGGGACCCTTCCAAGACACCAAGTCTGCTCACTTTTTGATCAGAATTTCTGGCATGAAGACTGTGAGAAATAAATTTCCAATTTTCATAAATTACTTAGGCTATGGTATTCTATTAGAATAGCACAAAATAGACTAAAACAACAGGTTTCTCTCAGCATAATATTTTAAGAGTTCATTGACAAGAGTCCTTGAAAAAGTTCATAGAAAGTGGAATTAAAAGATAAGTTTATTTTGGTGCAAAAAATTTGAGATATATTCATTGCTTTTTCATAAGATGAATTTTCTATGAACTTTTTAAACACCTCTCTTATATATGCTTTTCAAATTTCTTGTACCCAAATAAAATTACCTGATTTTTGTTGGTTATATTTTCAATTCTCTTGGGCATACACTTGGTAGAATTTCTGGGTCAAATGATAACATAAAACTTTTTGAGGAAATGCCACTGTTTTTCAAGGCAGCTATACCATCCTACACTTTCACTATCAGTATAAGAAGATTCTGATTTCTCCAAATCCTTGTCAATACTTATTAAAATCTCATTTTCTGGAGTTAGTCCTGTGGCACAGGAATGTTAAGTTGTTGGTTAGGACATGCCTAGTTTGAGTGCTGGTTACTCCACTTCTGATCAGCATCCTGCCAACGTGCCTGAAAGGCAGCCCAAGTATTTGGGTTCCTGCCACCCACATGGGAGACCCAGATGGATTTTTGGTTTCTGGCTTTAGCCTGGCTTATCTCTGGCAGCTGCAGGTATTTGGAGAGTGAATCACTGGATGGAAGATATCTTTGTCTCTGGCTATTCCTCTTTCTGTCATTTAGCCCTTAAATAAATAAATAATTTTTTTTGACAGAGTTAGATAGAGAGAAAGGTCCTCCCTCTGTTGGTTCACTCCCCAAATGGCCGCCACGGTTGGAGCTACGCTGATCCGAAGCCAGGAGCCAGGTGCCTCCTCCCAGTCTCCCATGTGAGTGCAGGGGCCCAAGCACCCAGGCTATCCTCAACTGCCCTCCTGGGCCACAGCAGAGAGCTGGACTGGAAGAGGAGCAACATGGACTATAACCCAGAACCCATATGGGATGCTGGCGCTGCAGGCGGAGGATCAACCAAGTGAGCCATGGCGTCAGCCCCAAATAAATAAATATTTTAAAAAATGTCATATATTGATTTTAAGTATCCTAGAGTATGTGATAGTGGTATCTTATTGAGATTTGCTTTTTTGGCATGGTACTTAATTATCTGTCATTTTACTTTGATTAGTTCCTTATTTGTAGTTTTGGATATATCTTTTGTTAACAGAAAATTGCTAACTTTTTAACTTAATATTTACAAGTATTTTAGTTTGCTTAAAAATAACAAAATTTACAATCTTGGCCACTTTTGAGTATGCAGGTTAGTGGTGCTAAGTATATTTACATTGTTTTGTGATAGATCTCTAGAGCCTTTTCATCTTGGAAAACTGAAATTCTGTGCTCATTAAACAACTCCCTGCTTCTGTCATCCTCCAGTCCCTGATAATCACCATTATACTTTCTATTTCCACGATTTTGACTTTAGGTAGCTTATATGAATGGCCATGGCTTATTTTATTTGGTATAATATCCTCAAAGCTCATCCATGTTGTATCATTTGACAGGATTTACTTCTTTTTTTTTTTTTTTTAAGGCTGAATAATATTCTATTGTATATATATACCACATTTTGTTTATTAGTCACCTGATGGACAATGGGGATGCTTCTACTTCTTTTTTTTTTTTTTTTTTTAAGATTTTATTTTATTTAATTGAGAGGTATAGTTACTGACAGAGAGATGGAGAGACAGAGAGAAAGGTCTTCCATCTGCTGGTTCACTCCCCAGATAGCTGCAATGGCCAGAGCCAGGCTGATCCAAAGTCAGCAACCGGGAGCTTCTTCCAGGTCTCCCACGTAGGTACAGGGGCACAAGCACTTGGGCCATCTTCTACTGCATTCCCAGGCCATAGCAAAGAGCTGGACTGGAAGAGGAGCAGCCAGGACATGAACTGGTGTTCATATGGGATGCTGGCGCTGCAGGTGGAAGCCTAGCCTACCACGCCTCAGCACCAGATGCTGCTCCTATCTCTTGACAATTGTGAATAATGCTACTATGAACATTGGTGTGCAAATATTTCTTCATCTACACTCAGAGATAGAATTGGTGGACCATGTGTGGTAAATTTATTTCTAATATTTTAACAAATTACCTCATAGTTTTCCACAGCGGCTGCATCATTGTACAATCCCACTAACAGTATACCAAGGATCCAATTGCTCCACATCTTTATCAACACTTATTTTCTGGGTTTTGTTTTGTTCTACTTCTTAACAGTAGCCATCTTAATGGACATGAGGTGATATCTCATAGCTTTGACTTGCATTTCTCTATTGACTAATGATGTCAAGCATCTTTCCATATGCTTGTTTGTCATCTGCATATCACCACTGAGAAATGATTACTCAAGTTCTTCTGTGTATTTTTTTTAAAGTTACAATTAGGAGAAAAGTCTGGAAGGGTAAAACCTGAAAGATATGGGTGTTTTTTTCTTTTCTGCTTCTCTTTACCTTTTTAATTTTTATTTAAAAATATTTCAAATAATACAGTTAAGTATGAAGAGTTCTCTGAGCACATATAGACTTAATAATTTTTAACATTTTATCATACTTGTCTCATATGTAAATATTATATAACACAGAAGATCATAGGTTAACACATAAGAACACATATAACCTCAAAAGAAGGGGTACATAAATTCATAGCTTATAGTGTGAGATTAATAACAAATATCATGAAATGAGTAAAGAAGACTGTATTATTATATAAGGGATATAATTCAGTGATGAAAACATTTATATTTATCTATATATAAAATCATATGGCAACCATGGTTTCATATATTAAGTTCCACATATATGAGAAAATATGTAGTATTTGGCATTCTGTGTCTGACTTATTTTACTTAGCATAATGATTTCCATTTCCAACAGGGCCTGCTTCTAAAACCTGAGAAGCTCCTGACTCCAGATCCTCCCGTGGAAGATGGCTGGTGATCCATATGATATGAATTCCAGCAACCGTCCTGGGCCACAGGAGCACCTGAGGTCACTACTACTGCAGCCAGCAAATATAGAAAAAAAAATAATAAAGCTATAGGTAGACCATAAAGTTCAACCAGGAATAAAGCCAAAGCTAATACCCAAACTAATACCCAAAGGCACTTCTTCTGGAAAAAGCCTTCAATCCATGAAAATCATTCTCTAAAAGGGATACTAATAACTGAACAACCACATGAACAAAAATCAGTGTAGGAACATAAGAAATATGATAAATAAGCAAGGCTCTATGATATCCCAAAAGGAATACAATGTGCTTTAGTATCAGACCACGAAGAAAAGGAGAGTGATGAAATGCCTGAGAAAGAATTCAACAGAATTATTGTGTTTGTAATGTTACTCAAAGACATCCTAGAGAACAAACAGTAAACAAAATTAGGAAATCAATGCATGATATGAATGAGAAATTCAGTAAAAGGACAAATGTATTGAAAAAAAACAACAGAAATATTAGAAATGAAGAATTCAGTAAGCCAAATAAAATATACTGCTGAAATCCTAAACAACAGACTAGATAAAGCAGAAGAAGGAATATCTGATATTGAAGACATATCTGTTGGACAGAAAAAAAAGTAACCATAAAGAAAGAAAGCAGTTTTGAGGTCTCTGGGCTATCATCAAACAAAACAATATTTATTGTTTGAGATAGACAAATAGAGTGGCAGAAAACCATACAACTCATTATAGCAGGAAATTTTCCCAATTTGGAGAAATATCCAAATACAGCAAGTCTGTATGACCTAATATAGACATGATCAGAAATGAACCTCACAACAACAGATTAGAATCAAGCTTTCAAAAGTACAACACAAGGAGAGCATTCTGAAGTTTGCAGGAGAAAAGCATCAGGATACTTGTCAAGAAATTTCCATTCGATTGATAGCTTATTTTTCAAAGAAATATTATGGATAAGGAGAGAAAGGAGAGTAGTCCAAGTTCTTTTTAAAAAATGCCAACCTGAGCCGGCGCCGTGGCTCACTAGGCTAATCCTCCGCCTAGCGGCGCCGGCACACCGGGTTCCAGTCCCGGTCGGGGCACCGGATTCTGTCCCGGTGGCCCCTCTTCCAGGCCAGCTCTCTGCTGTGGCCAGGGAGTGCAGTGGAGGATGGCCCAGGTGCTTGGGCCCTGCACCCCATGGGAGACCAGGAGAAGCACCTGGCTCCTGCCATCGGATCAGCGCGGTGCGCCGGCCGCAGCGCGCCGGCCGCAGCGGCCATTGGAGGGTGAACCAACGGCAAAGGAAGACCTTTCTCTCTGTCTCTCTCTCTCACTGTCCACTCTGCCTGTCAAAAAAAAAAAAAAAATGCCAACCTGGAATACTGTACCCAGCAAAGCTCTCTTTCCTAAAGGAAGGTGAAATAAAACTTTTTAATGCAAATAAAAAAATTGAACAACTTCATTACCACCCTACTGGCCTTAAAAATGATAATTTAGGATACACTACATACAGAAACAAAGAAAGGTAACCATTAAGAGTGTGAAAGTATGAAATTTACTAGGAAATGAACAAAGGATATTCACATGAACAAAAAAGAAATTTTAAGGGAAATTGGCAGGACCATATCATTATGTATCAATAATAACCTTGAATGTAAATACAGACTGGCTGAATGGCTACAAAATAATAGACACACAGAGGCTGAAAGTAAAGGATGGTGAAAGACATTCCACTTAAATGCAAGCAAGCAGTAGTTATATCTTACAAAACAGACTTTAAGACAAAAACTGCTAAAAGAAACAAGGTCTCTACCAAGGGATCAATTTAACAAGAAGATATGATCACCATAAATGAATATGTACCTAATGCCAGAGTACCCAGTTTTATAAAATAAATGTTAATAGATCTAAAGGGAGACATAAGCTCCAATACAGTAATATTGCGAGACTTCAACACCCTACTTTCATCAATGGACAGATTAGCATTTGACAATTTTTAATCAGTATTTTTTGCTGAGTTATAGAAGTTTTTTATACATTCTAGACTCTAATTTTTTATCAGATAAAAGATCTGTAAATATTTTCTTTCTTTAGGTTACTTTTTCACTCTGTTGATTGTGTCATTTGATGCACAGTTTAAAGTTTGAAATCGTCCCATTTGTTTGTTTTTGATTTAATTGACTGTGCTTTTGGTATCATATTCAAGAAATTTCAAAGTTCAATGCAAGAAATTTTCCCTTCTAGGACTTTTATTAGTTTTGGGTGTTTTGTTTAGGTCCTTAATTAATTTTATTAATTTTTATATATGGTATAAGGGGCTATCTCCATTCTTTTCATGTGGCTATTCAATTTTCCCAGTACCAGTTTTGAAGCTTTCTTTCCTCTTGAATGGCACCCTGTTGAAGATTATTTCATTTAAGCACATATGTAAAACTTTATTTCTATGCTTTATACTGTATTCCATTGATTTGTATGTTCCTCTTTATATCTACTTTTATTTTATATCATACTATCTTATTTACAATAGCTGAGTAATATGTTTGAAACCAGTTGTAAGAACTCCAATTTTGTTATTTCTTTTTTAGATTTAGCCCCTGTATGATCTCAAATAAATCAATTAAACCAATTGTACCTATCTTCTCCTCTTCAAAATGAGGATATTACTAATTTCCTAAGATTTCTTTAAAAAACAAATGAAGTAATAAATGTAATATATTAAGACTAGCATCTGCTATGGCCTGGGAAAGTGGAGGAAGATGGCCCAAGTCCTTGGACCCCTGCACCCACATGGGAGACCTGGAAGAAGCTCCTGGCTTCAGATTGGCACAGCTCTAACCCTTACGGCCAGTTGGGGAGTGAACCAGCAAATGGAAGACCTCTCTCTCTCTCTCTCTCTGCCTTTTCTCTCTCTGTGTAACTCTCACTTTCAGGTAAATAAATAAAGCCTTTTTCAAAAAAAAAAAAAAAAAAAAGACTACATGCTTCTTATAATGAATTCCAAACACATAAACAAAAATAATGACAATGATGGTGGTAAATTTCATTAAGCCTTAACCATGCTAGCCATTGTGTGCTAAGTGCTATGTTTTAAATATTTCACCTAACAACCAAATAAAATACTTTCTATTATTATGACAACTTTACACAGTAAGAAGGAGGGGTACAGAAAGGTGGAATAACTTGCCCAATGTCAACAACTAATGGGTAGAGGAGCCATATTTTCTAACCAAAAAGCCCTTATATGAACTATGTTGTATTACAAGAAGATAAAAAAGAGAAAAATTATCCATATCTGAATACCCACAGATAATTATTATTAGACCATTGATGACTATTTTCTATAATGTATAACATTGTCGCTCCCCCTCTTCGTGGAGGAACGACACAGGACCCTGCGCTGTTCTTTCGTCTGCTCGGCCCTCCCCGGGTTTGCTGCTGGTTCTTCCCGGGTTGGCTACTATCCCTTCCACCTCCGTGGAAGGGCAGTTCCCCCTGGCCGCATTCCCCACTTCCGCAGGGGAGCGGCACACCGCCGGCCGGTTCTCTCGGGGGCTGCACGGGTTCCCTTAGATGTTCCCGGTGCATGCCGTCTCTCTCCTCCTTTATAGTCCTCCTCCGCCAATCCCAACTCGGCTGCCCACACGCCGAGTACGCCGCTCTCCTCCAATCAGGAGCAGCTCCTGCAGCTTGTCAAGTTGGTGAGAGGCAGCTGGGTAGAAGCTGTTTACTTCTCTCCCAGCGCCATATTGTGGGAGAGCAGATGCATAGAATAAGTCTTAATTCCAGCAACAGTATAGTCCGAGTTGCTCCCCACAGATCCCCCTTTCTTTTTATTTTTTGGCGTTGATACGCGCCTGTCTTCGGTGTCCCGCGGCACACACTCTGCTCTACTTGCTAGAGTTGCCACAGGTTCTTACAAGTCCTATCAATCAGGCAAACCGAATCCGGGTCCTCTCTTCGCCATGTTGTGAGGAGGTTTTTAGGCGCTGATGCGTGCCTGTCTTTGGTGACCTGCGGCTCATACTCTGGTCGAGCCACCTGCTGGTGCTTACTGCCTTAATCAGGCAGACCGAATCCAAGCTCTCTCATTGCCATGTTGTGGGGTGACTTATTGGTGTTGATAACGTGCCTGTCTTCGGTGACCTGCAGCTCATACTCTGGTCGAGCTGCCTGCTGGTGCTTACCACCTTACTAATCAGTCAGACCAAATCCAAGCCTTCTCATTGCGGTTTTGTGGGGAGACTATTGATGTTAATAACATGCCCATCTTCGGTGACCTGCGGCACATAAGCTGCTAGCCGCCCGCAGGTGCTCATCGCCTCACTAATCAGGCAGACCGAATCCAAGCCTTCTCATTGCAGTATTGTGGGGAGGCCTTTCTATTTCTCTATTTCTCTATCTCCGGGCATTCCTATTTCTCCCATTTTACTTCTATCTTCCAGCATTCCTATTTCTCTCATTTTACTTCTATCTTCCAGCATTCCTATTTCTCTCATTTTACTTCTAAACTTCTGTTTCTCTTATCCCTGCGGCTTCCCGGCGCCCGCCCCGAGGCTACTTCTCGGTGGCTTTCCGGCTCTGAGCCGCTTCAGCCCGCGCCTCTCTCATCTGCGCGGCTTCACACTAGCCCAGTGTTCCCTATCTACTTGAGCCCCGCACGCTCTGTCTGCGCGCGGCAGCCTCCGCGAGTCACACAGCGTAGCTTACGTCTCCGCCATTAGCATTCAATCCAAGTTCCCCGGGCTAGCCTGGCGAATTCAACCCAGCTCACGTCTCCGCCCCACGATTTGGCTTCCCGTCCTTTGCTCCCCGGGCTAATCAGACGGATCCCAATCTGGCTTACGTCTCAGCTTCTGGTTTCAACTTTTCGCCCCCTATTCCCGGGCTAACCTGAGAACCCCAAAGTGGCTTTCGTTTCCGCCTTGGCCTGCCCCCCGCGGCTTCAATTTCCCTAACATTTTTCTCTACCCGGTATGTTTCCCCAAGCTTTCCTCCAACAATACTCCTCCCTCATTTCTCCTGGCCTCTCCCCACAGTCCACATCTGAGTCTGTTTGTTCTAGCTTTCACTTTCGCTTTCAACCTTAGAGATCTCTCCCAGCTTCCCCCTGTAGTCCGTATCCGAGTCTATGCCTAGGCTTTCAATAGCTTCTTCCGGCACCTTTTTCGTCCGGCTTTTCCCTAGGCTGTTTGCTAGTCTATGCCTAGGCTTTCAATAGCTTCTTCCGGCACCCTTTTCGTCCGGCTTTTCCCTAGGCTGTTTGCTAGTCTCTCTCTCTGGTATTTTCCTGCTTCTTCCCGTTTCTTCCCTCCTAAGTTTGCTATCCGTCCTAGGTTTCCTATCCGAGTTAGGTTTCCTATCCGAGTCACGTTTCTTCCCTCCTAAGTTTTCTATCCGTCCTAGGTTTCCTATCCGAGTCACGGCACCATTATGTCGCTCCCCCTCTTCGTGGAGGAACGACACAGGACCCTGCGCTGTTCTTTCGTCTGCTCGGCCCTCCCCGGGTTTGCTGCTGGTTCTTCCCGGGTTGGCTACTATCCCTTCCACCTCCGTGGAAGGGCAGTTCCCCCTGGCCGCATTCCCCACTTCCGCAGGGGAGCGGCACACCGCCGGCCGGTTCTCTCGGGGGCTGCACGGGTTCCCTTAGATGTTCCCCATAGATGTTCCTGGTGCATGCCGTCTCTCTCCTCCTTTATAGTCCTCCTCCGCCAATCCCAACTCGGCTGCCCACACGCCGAGTACGCCGCTCTCCTCCAATCAGGAGCAGCTCCTGCAGCTTGTCAAGTTGGTGAGAGGCAGCTGGGTAGAAGCTGTTTACTTCTCTCCCAGCGCCATATTGTGGGAGAGCAGATGCATAGAATAAGTCTTAATTCCAGCAACAGTATAGTCCGAGTTGCTCCCCACATAACATATTATATATTATATTGTGTTTCAATTTTTTTTTAGTCTCCATACTCTGTATGAAGGTATGCCATTATTTTGACACAACATAATTTACTCAACCAATACATACTAACAAATGATAGGTTATACCCAGATATTCAGTATGATATTGAAAGTTATGAAGATCAGTCTTATACACACATCTTTGCTAACTTGTTTCATTATTTCTTTATGATAAATTCTTAGAAATGGTACAATGGCAACAAAGAATGTCATTCAAATTTTTAAAACCATTTCCTATGATTGCTTTAACAATGTACATTCTCATAAGTAACATGAGTGACTGCTTTTCACACCATCTTTAGCATAGGACATTATCATTTTAAATAGTTGATAGTTATCTCTTTGGTTTTGGTTTATATTTCTTTGAGGCAGAAAGGTTTATTGGTCATTTTTGTATCTTCTTTTGAGAACATATTGCTAACATTTTACCCATTTAATTATAATGTATTCAACTTTTTTAAGAATTTAAAAATTGTCTTTACTCATTATAATACAGACATATGTTTACATTTTAAAACCTTGAAACAATCTCAAATGTACAGAAAAATTACAAATATATATTTAAAAAACCCTTTTTTCCTGTTCTGCTTGAGAATAGGTTGCTGATTTTATGCCCTATCATTTCTTAATAACTTGTGGTGATTCCTATAAACAAGGGCATCCTTTTGCACAATACAATCAGCTGACTTAGCATTTTGATTTGTTAGGAAAGTGATACTACCATCTAATCTTCAGGCTCCATTCAACTTTTACCAGTGATCCCCAATATCATTCAATATACCATCATGTGTTGTACTTAGTTGTCATGTTTTTTTCAGCTTCCTTAAATCTGGAAGCTCCTTGGGCTTCCATGATGTTGACACTTTTGAGGACTTGATAGGGTAGGCATTTGGATTTAGTTGATGTTTCCTCTTGATTAGATTTAAATTATGTATTTCAGTAGGAATGTAGGAAGTGTACAGAATATAGAAGTATTCCTGACTTCTCATTGTATATTATTAGGTTATGTATGATTTTGATTTTTTTCACTAGTGGTGATATTATCTTCATTAGGGTGAAGTTATTTTTTTCCCTTTGTAGTTAACAAGTATTTGGGGAGGAGTTATTTTGAGGATATGTAAACATCTTGTTCCTTAACAAAATTTCAGCTTACACATTTATTTATGTCACAGTATACCTATGGCTTCCTACTTTATAAAATAGATTATAATCTATTACTGTCCTTATTTATTTTTAAGTGTTTACTTATTTATTTGAAAGGAAGAGAGACAGACAGACAGACAGACTGAAGTATCTTTCATATGCTGGTCCACTCCCCAAATGCCCATAATATCCAGGGTTGGGCCAGGCTGAAACCAGGAGCCAGGAACTCCATTTGCATATCCCATGTGGGTGTCAGGGACTCAAGTACCTGAGCTATCACCTGCTGCCTCCCAGGGGTGTGCGTGATCTGGAATCTGGATTGGAAGCAAAGTAACTGAGGCCTTGAACTAGGCACTCTGATATGGGAAGTGGCATCCTAAGCAGTGGCTTTGCCACCATGCCACAATGCCTAGCCACATGATTTATTCTGATGCTTTCCAGTCATGCTACTGGACTCTCCTTTTGAGCTGGTTTCTGTATCACTTTGATATGCCTTTATCATTCTTCTAGCATTTCCAAACAGATGTATATATTTTTCCCCCTTGAATCATTTCTCCAAAGAGTCCTGGTTCCTCAAATGGAGAATCGCATTTGGATCTGAGCATTAGATACACTCATTTTCCCACTACAGGCATTACAACATTCTTAAACATTTTCTTCTATTACTTTTATTGTTTCATTTATTATATTTGAGTCTATATTTCTTTGGGAATATAGTTTGACATAAGACGTGAGATCAGTATTTCTCCATATTATTCCCAAATGATTAGGTCCATTAATTTGAAATCACCTTCCCTCTTATACAAATCATGCTTGCTCATCATAAAAATTCATATATATATCAAACACACAAAGAATAAAGAACTTATCTAAAATCCATCAGTTAGTGGCAAACATTGTTAACAGTTTGAAGGACATCCTGTCAGACATCTTTCTACACCAGACCTTACTCATTTTATGGAGAAATACAATCTCAGGATAAGAAACGTGTTGGTAAAAATGTTGTTCTTTTTTAAAAGAAGAGTATATATTTTATCAAAAAGCAAATGTAAAGAGTGTTATTATCACTATTCTTAAAAACTGTTGGCATTTCTCTCAGAGCATTTCAAACACTAATGTATACAGTCAATCTCTGAGATCAGCTAAGACGGGATTTAGCTTGCAGTCTTTCATGAGTTTACTTGACTGTGTATCTGTAAGTTTTTGGACCTAAATTAGCATCTCTTGAATTAGTGTTAGAAAAGAGTTTGGGATAAGCTATAAAAAATTTTATGTAAATAGGATTGTGCTATTTATCCTGTTTCTATAATCTGCTTTTTCACTCCATTATATTTTGGATGCTAAGCCCAGTTACCACCCTGGGTCTCTTATGCACAGAAAGCTGCAGCAGAGCCCCTTCTGCAGTCACTGCTACAATCTTTGCAGTTACCATCGGCCTTCGACCTTAACAAAAGCCGCAGTGCCCACCACTCTCCAGGATAATTGGATTTCCCTTGGAAAGTGGTGGACACTTGAGCTTAACTAAATAAATCCGTAGCTTAGAACCTTTTCTCAACATCTGGGAGATCTGGCTGGTATTCTCTTTGTCTCCAATGTTATTTTCAAATTATTCTTTATCTCCTCTATTTTCTAGTAAAATAAAACAAACACACAAATTCATGCTTCTTTTATATGTAGCCCACTCCAGTCATTCGCCCCTTCTTTTTTTTTTTTTTTCTTAAATTTTATTTATTTGTGATGTAGAAAGAGAAAGTGGGAGAGAGAGGGAGGGAAAGAGAAGGGAAGGAATGAAGACAGAGATCATCTATCTGCTGGTTTACTCCCCAAATATCCACAAGAGACAAGCTGGGTCAAAATGAAGCTACTAACTGGGAACTCAAGCCAGGTATCTCGTGTGGCTGATAGAGAACCAACCACTTGAGCCACCACCTTCTGCCTTCCAGGGTGTGCATTAAAAGGAAACTGGAATTAGGAGCAAAGCTGGGACTTGAATCCAGGTACTTCCACGTGGGGTGCAGGTGTCCCAAAGCACATCTTAACCATTGAGCCAAACTGCTGTCCTCCATTCTTGTTTTAATTTTCTGCCTGAATAAAAGCTCCATTTTCCTTTCTGGTTTATAGTCCTAATTTACACAGCTTATTCTCAACCAACACTACTTATCTCAGTAGCACAATTTGTTCATTTTCACCAGCTATCAAGACTTATAAGTCCACTACCAGACCACTGCTCCTTCTTTTTCCATATATATCAATAGCAGTTGTCTTCAATTTTTTTCTCCTTTCAGTATTTGTTCACTATTTTTAATATTTTAAATTCCTTTGTCCTCCATCCTTTTGTTAACTTCACCTGGCCTAACATCAGCCTTGCTTATGCCCAGGTCTTAGCACAAATACATGAAAGTCATACAATCTGATCTACTGTTACTACCGTAAATATCTGATACCTCTGTATCTGTAGTAAGTATATTCAAGTTTACAAAACAACCATGTTGGAATTTCCTTATTTCGATGAAACTCACAAGAGGTATGTAACCATTCCTCAGTGGATGACTGCTTCTATTATTTAATAAAGAGAAGTTATCAGTCCATATCTTCAGAAATGGTTACTTCCTCTTCTATATCTTCATCCATTTCCTCTCTCTTAAATTTTTTGCACCAACTTTTCAACAAAACTAAACAGGACTCACTGATTTTATCATTATACACTGTGTACATGTGTTGACTTACCACACTGTACCCCGTAAAATGATAGGGTTTTCAAAAAAAGTTGTGGAAAATATGTATTATGAAATTATGGATTTCATAATTTTTGCAACACAAAATAAACTTATTTTCAAATTTAATTTTTCTGAAAACTTTCTGAAGTATGCTCACATATAAAATTATTATATAAAGCAAAAAATAAAAATAAGGAAAATGTAAGTTGATGGTAACTTTAAGCTTTTTAATAAAAATCTTCTCTCACCTGAAACACTTTCCGATTATTGTTGTTTCCCTGCCAAATTGAATAAATTTATTTAGATAGTGGTATGATCCTTGCCTGTCTATCTCCATAGAGCTTTTACCATTACTCATTCTGTTTCAGCACAAATGACCATTAAGGTCCTTGAACACAGCAATTTCTTTCCTTTCCTTCTGCCAATAATACTTCTTGACTCGGTACCCTCCACATGATTGTCTACTTCTCATTATTTAGATCTCAGCTTAAGTGTTTTCCCTTAGAAAGACCTTCACTGAATATATCTTGAAGTATACCCACTGCTCCCTACCTCATTATGTTCCTTCATGGCAAATCTTTTTCTTTATAGTATTTATAATTCATTATTTCATATGTACATATATTTGCTTATTTGTATGGTTTTAAAAATTGTTTGTTCTCATTAGACAATAAGCTACACTTTGGCAAGGATCATAGCTGCTTTGTTCACTACAGTAAATTCAGAATTCAGCATAATGCTGGGCTTAAAGAGGTGCTCAGGTTCATAGAAAGAGCTCATGTTCAGAGAAGGTGAACAAATCAGTGTTGTTGGATATATGGCTAGGCTTACCTACTTCAGTAGAAGTCACTATCCTACATCTAATATCAGAAACCTGGAAAACATCCTGATATTCTCTTTACCGTTTTCCAAATCCTGGTAGTATCAGAGAGCTAGCTAGCAATCAGGTTAGGTAAAAGCATGTAGGACCACTGGGCCTTATCAGAGCTCTGTTATGATGTGTTTATTATTCTGAAGGAGACGGGAAGTCATTGGTGGGTTTGAGCCGGAGCAGTGATGAGAACTGACTTAAGATATAGAATCGGACTGCCTAACAAGATAGTTAACCACTACTAGTTACACTAAGTACTTACATGCAAATTAATTAAAGTAAAATAAAATAAAAATGTCAGTGCTTCAGTGTCCCTAGTCATATTTCATGTAATCATCAGATGTATGTGTCTAGTGGCTGCCAAAGTGGACAAGGCAGATACAGAAAATTTCCAGCATTACAGAAAGTTCTATCATGCAATGCTCTGTTGAAAGGTTTACTAGAGCTGTTTCAGAGAAAGATAAGAACTCAAAGAATAAGGAGTAAGAGTTTTGGCAAGAAGTATGGATGACACAAGCTAATATGGTAGAGGTGAAGATTGAAAGAAGTGATATCTAAACATATCTTGAAGATAACAGTTGGTGGGGCTTGTTAATGATTGGATGTGGTGGATGGGGAGGGAGGGAAGGAGAAAGAGAGGGATCAAAGGTCAACGATTAGTGAAGGGAGAATGGAAATTTGGAAGGACAAAAAGAAGCATGAGACAACATGGATATGGGAAAGACAACTGGGATTAGGGATGGGGAGTTATGTGGGGAAGAATAGAGCAAAAACCATGTGTACTCCTGAGGATAACATGCTATGCCTGAAATGTGTGGTAAGATAACCCACTAAACTTTGTGTACCTGAGGACCCTGTTAAAACAAAGAAAGGAAGGGGGAGGAAAAAGGCAAACGTGCAAGCAACTTCTCTTCACTGGCTAAAATGAGGTTCAGGATAATGGTTCTCTCTTTAAATTTTCAGACACTGTTTATCCACAAATATCTATGCAGATGGGCAAATTTTCTCATCACACTTACATGATGCCTTTCCATCATTCACTATATCCTTTTATAAGGTAGTTAATAATATACTCTTATAATTATATGATTTCTGTTCTGAATCTTCAGTTTTACCTAATTCTTTTCTCACACATGTGAATTTTCTATTTACACTTTTTAAATATACTGCAATTCTCCTCTTCTCAGCCTATGAGAGCTCTATTTTTGAAATAAAATATACTCTTGCATGGCTATGTTTCAGTTACTGGTTTTATCCCAGTAAATCTTTGTATTAAGAACATGGCCACAGTTAATCTGAGTTATTACTATGTTATGTGAATTGAACTATCTGCTAACACATCAACTATCAACTTATAACTATGTCTTAAATTCTAGGAATAAATAGATGAAGAAACAAAATTCTCCTCAAAGATTTCCAGCATCTGAAGGGGAGGCAAGCATGTGGGCAAGACAAATAATTAGAGTGTAACACAGGAAAGGTTCTGATGCAAGTATGAACAACAGTAGGAATATGAGGTGTACAACTAATATTTGTCTAGAAAAATATCACAGAAGCTTATATTGAGGTCCCACATAAGTTGGTAAAGAAACATGACAAGGAAAGAGACATGCAATGACTTCTAAACTCTTTAAGTATTATTCCCACCCTCTTTCCACTGATTCTCTTCTATAAATTCTCCTGGAAAAGTAAGTGATTTCCTTGGAATTCAGTTCAGTCAACCAGTAGAACCCACTTAGCTACTGTAAAACATTTATAGCTATGTTTAAGGATAAATATGTAAAACCAAAATCTTGAAATTCAAAGAAACATATCAAAATTATATTTTCTACTAATTGTATGCAAACTCAATATTCAAGATCTAACATACCTACAATGAAAAGGTAAATTTCATAGGATAGTAAGTAGTTGGCTTGGATTATCCTTTGGTTTGATTGTAGCGCTTTCAAAATTCAGGTGTTGCTGATGTGATAGCATTAAGAGGGGCCTTGAAGTAGTTACTAGGCCATGGGCACTTGTCTTTTATAAATGGGATTAAGGCCCTTATGAAAGAGGTTTCATGCAGCTCTCAGCTGGCTGCCCTTTTGCCTTTGCCATATGAGGACGTGGTGTTCTTCCTGTTCAGAGATTAAAGCTACAAGGTACCATCTTGAAAGTAGAGAGCAGCCCTGCCAGACAACTGAACCTGCCAGCACCTTGTCAACCCTGCTGGCACCTTCATCTTGAACTTCCAGTTTCCAGAATGTGAGAAAATAAATTTCTGTTCTTTGGATATTACCTAGTCTCAGGTATTTTGTTAATGCAGCACAAGTGGCCAAAGACAGGTTGCTCTAACAAAACACTATAAACCAGGTGCTTTAAGTAACAGGCATTTATTTTCTCATAGATCTGGAGACCATAAGTCCAAGATAAAGGAACCAGCAGGGTTGGTGTCAAGTGAGGACTCTTACCCTTGGGTTGCAGACAGCAGAATTCTTATTGTGTGCTTACATGACTCTTTTTATTAGAGCATGATCAAGGAGAGAGAGCGCCAATGTTTCTCCCTCTTAGATAAGGACACCAATTAGTAAAAGCGGGGCCTCACTCTCATGACCTCATTTAAAGCTAATTACCTCCCATAGGGCCCATGTTCTGAACTAGTAGATTTGAGACTCTGTCCCCACTTTGAAGAATGGCAGTATCTTTCCAGCGAAGAATTTGAACCGTAGCTGCACCTGCCTGTTAGCAAAGCTTAATTCAAAACAAAGTCAAGGGCCAGCGCTGTGGCATAGCAGGTAAAGCCGCCACCTGCAGTGCTGGCATCCCATATGGGCACCGGTTCCAGACCTGGCTACTCCACTTCTGATCTATCATCTCTGCTAGATGGCCTGTAAAAGCAGTGGAGGATTTCCCAAGTCCTTGGGCCCCTGCACCCACAGGGGAGACCTGGAAGAAGCTATTGGCTCCTGGCTTAGGATTAGTGCAGCTCTGGCCACTGTGGCCATCTGGGGAGTGAGGCAGAGGATGGAAGACCTTTCTCTCTCTCTCTCTGCCTCTGCCTCTGTGTAACTCTGCCTTTCAAATAAATGAAAAAGTAAATCTTTAAAAATACAAAGAAATCAAATTTAAAAGGAACTAGAACACATCAATATTCTCAAAATCAGTTTTCTTAGGATTTTGTGACTTACATTACTTGATTTATGATATTAAACTATCAAGATAAAACTACCTTAATAATATTGTAATATATTTCATGTTTTTATATCCAGGCTTTAATTTGAAAACTTAAACTGTATGCATGAACATTTTCCACAGGCAAATTTCCTGATAATTTTAAATTAATTACTGCAAATTTCAAATGACCTTTAGTTTTTCTTACCGTTAAAAAAACCTTTACATATTTTCACAGTGCCTTTAGAAATTATAAAATTACATATTATATCTTTACATAAAATGTGGGACACAACTATATCCTTTAGTTTTAATTACAGGAAAAGAACAGACAACTGTAAGGCTTAGCTTTATTGTTTTATAAATGAACCAGTAAAGTTCATTTTAGTGAAATGAGCATACACATCTCATAAATTAAAATAAATCTCACATGCTAAAGCACTCATTTTCAAAATTAATTTAATTACATGTTTAAAGTTTAATTACATTTAATTAAGCATTTAAGTTTAATATGAAATAAATGAATTATCAGTTAGCTACTATGAAATGATATAGTGCTTTGATAATTAAAATCTATAAATTTTCCTATTCTGTGCAAAGAAAATACATATTTCAAAGACTGTTTGACCATATCCTCATAGCTGATCAAGGTAGAATTTTTCTGAACCTAGCTTGGTAGGCTGTACATTTACCTCCAGGTAATGAAGGCAGCATGGTATAGAAAAAAGAGCAGAGGTTTTGGAAACTTGGCTTTGAGTATTAGCGCAGTCACTCAGGCTCTGCAACAATGGGAAAGTTACATTGCAACTCTGACTTCACATTTCCTATAAAATACTTCTTTCATACTCTTAAGAGTTGAGAAAATTAAATGAGATGGAAGGACAAACACCTGGAACATTGCCTGACTAATGTTGATTTCCTTCATTGTTGAATGAATGAACCAAAATTTTGTACTTTTAGGCATAAAAAGTTTCATCTTTAAGATTTCTTCAAATTATGAAAACATAAAATTCTTTTTCATTTAATTATATCATACTTAAATGAATACTTTACATTTTTTTCCCTAAGCACTCCACGAATGGAGGTAGTTTGACATTTCTACAACAGATTTTTGAGTGAGATAAAACTGACTTTGCATCCTTATTTGGGAAAGGGCAGGTAGATACACTCTCAGTCTCTGGATTACTCCCCAAATGCTCACAGTAGCTGAGGTTGGGCTGGGCAGAAGCCAGGGATCAGGGAATTCAGTCCAGATCTCGCAAGTTAGTAGAATGATATAATTAAATGAACTCAATTGCTTGAGCCATCATTGCTGCCTCCCAGGGTCTGCATTAGCAGGATGCTGGAATCAGGAGTGGAAACTAGATACTAATGAGTGACACAGGCATCTTAACAATTAGGCTAAAACCTACTCTTGTAGAACGACTTTGAATCTGGATTCTATAACTTACTATTTGAGAAATTATAGAAAGGTTATTTTGGCCTATTTCCAAAATTTGAATGTGATATGTATGTGTGTAGCATAATCAATATAGTCATTCAAAGTCAGGAAAAAATTAATGATTAAAGTAGGGCAGATGGTATTTGCCCTAACCTCTACCTATAACTTTTTACGTAAGGATACTGTCACTGAATTTAAGAATCAGAAGGAAGAACTATGTACTTGAACCCAGAGTTTATTTTATTCTTTAAGTTACTAGCAGTTTAAACAAGTTGGGTACTTTTAATACTTGATAGTAAAACTTAAACTTGCAGCATTACTTTATGTCATTTTCATTGCTATGGTTAGAAATGAGTATTTATTTGCATTTTGGGCTGACAGAGTCTGATGAACTGTTCCACATTTAAAAACAAGACCAACAGATATTGGAACCAGTCTGGTACCCAGACTTCTCAGGTTGCAAATTACAGTAATAGTGGGTCCAACAGTTACAGATTAAAAAAAAAAAAACACGTAATGAAATATTATGAAACACATATATAATTAAGATTATATATTAAACAGAAAATTAACATTATTAGGAAATATATCCTAAGAAATGCATTCTTTATAAAAAATAAGGTAAAAAGTGATTTCTATTAACCTTTGAAATGAGAATTTGCTATTAAATGGGTCATGAACTTACCAGCATTCTACTTTATCAGCTGAAGACATTTTTTCTGGAAGAAAAAATCCATGCCATTTTGAAGTCTCAATTAGTTCTCGTGGTATCCTTTTTGATACATCATAATAGTGACCAAATCTTGAAGATGTCACTGGTCCAACCTAAGAAAAACCCATATTGGTTGTTAATGAAATTAGGTTTTAAAGTTATAATTCATTTGTCTTAAATCCAGTAAAACAATGATATATTTATATATTTTGATGTTAATAAGGATTATTATATATCATATATATACATATGTAACACATATATGCCCACTAAATTGCTTAGAAATATACATTCATTATTTTAAACTAAATATAATTGAAAATCAAGCATTCCACTTTTCATGTATCTTCATTCCTGTAAGTTTGATATAAATGCAAACACATTTTAATTTCTTTTACTGTACTGTATACTTTCCCACGTTTGAAATTTAGTATACCTAATTCATGATTAATTAAAATCACTATGACTAAATACAAATCAAGTCAAATTAATTCATTGGTGAGAGGCCCAAAAGAAACCAGATATTCAATTATACTAAACAGAATATAATTTTTAAATTAAATTCTTATATGATAATGTATATATATTCAATATTTTTTTTTTTTTGGACAGGCAGAGTTAGACAGTGAGAGAGAGAGAGAGAGACAGAGAGAAGGGTCTTCCTTCCGTTGGTTCACCCCACAAATGGCTGCCATGGCCAGCGCGCTGCGCCAATCTGAAGCCAGGAGCCAGGTGCTTCCTCCTGGTCTTCCATGCCGGTGCAGGGCCCAAGCACTTGGGCCATCCTCCATTGCCTTCCCGACCCATGCAGAAAGCTGGACTGGAAGAGGAGCAACCAGGACAGAACTGGTGCCCCAACAGGGATTAGAACCCAGAGTGCTGACGCTGTAGGCGGAGGATTAACCTAGTGAGCCGCGGTGCTGGCCTTATTCAATATTTCTTAAAATCTTAAAAGTAAGCTTATTGCATAAATAAATGTTACACACTCCAGACAAGGACAAGGCACAGGATAAAGAGGAAGAATGTGTATAAGCTACATCCACCACAACTTGCTATAATCATTTGCTCACTGATAATTCATCTTTAATCCACTGATTTCTCCAATACTTTTTCTCATAAGAAACTCTATTAACTGTAAACACTGAATTTATTTACACAGGATAGTAAAAGGCTACTAGTATAACATAATTATTACACTGCTTTGAATGAACTCTAGACTGATTTCATCAATTTAGCACCTAGAAATATATAAAATTAATAAAATTTTTTTAAAAAGTAACATATATACACCTCTTCCAAAGTTAAACTGTTAACAATTTGCATCTGGCAATAGCTTCTAGTAAAACTCTGATTTAATCTTATAATTTCCACTGTCATGAATACTACAAAACAGACAAGTTACAGAACAGTCAACAAAAAGATCTCTGCAAAAATTGAAGATTCTAAACAGTAAGTTTTTATATTTATTAAATGACAACTTTTAAATTTTGATATGAGACACATATTTAAGACTGCAATGGCTTCTTAAATTATATGCATATACACAATTTATACAGTAACATGGAATAAAATTTTTTTTAATTCTAAAAGAAACATTTTGCTTAGATGCAGTCTAGGTGTTTAACATTCATTTTCTAAATAAAAGGACTATTTATCCCTCCATAAGGTACTACTTATTATCATTAATGAAAGAAATTTAAGTTTGTTATAATGTATTCATTTCAATTCAATATATACAAAATTGTGGTTCCCAAAACATAACGTCCATTTACTAAGAAAATTTATTGATATATGCATTATAGTACATTAAAATATGTTTCCTAAAAATAGGGTATAAAGTTTTTAAATGTGAAGTTATTAGTCTAAAGCAATTTAAACAAGGTCTGTTCTTTGGCCTATAATCTATTCTTTATCCGGATTATAGTTCAGAATGTTTTTACTGCAATTTCTGCTAGAGCTCATCTTTTTATTGTGTAAGTCCAAGCTGCGTTAATGTTTTAGAAAGGCCTTGACTAACTGAACTTTGATCTGATGTCTTCATTGAGAAAAACACCAGGCTGCTCATTTCAGATGCAAATCCCCCTAAGGCCCAATAGAATTTAGTAAAGACTGCAAAAAAGAAGAAACCAGAAGTTTCCAGGATCCTCTTTGAGAATCCTGGGGCACACTGGTGTCCTTAATCCATGCTGCTGCATGGATTAAGGTAGGTGATAACCTTTCCTGATTCAAAAGAATAAGCAGAGTGCCTACAAACTGGGTGGAGACTAGGATTTGGCTATAATAAAACACCATGCAATAAAAGCTTGGTCTATGTCAGAAGCCTCTGAAAAGGCCTCAATGTACCACATTCCCAGGCCTAGTAGGGAAGCTTGCAAAAGCCTACCTGAATCAAATAAGCATGAATAATCTATTTTAGCAGACCGACCATGGGGAGAGAGAAAGAAAGAGAGACTTTTCACTTCTTTTAAGTTTGAGTTAATAAATTTATTAGTGGACTGAAGGTTCTTGAAGTCCCATGCACTCAGAGAAATATGCTAAATTGCCAAGAAGCAAAGTATGCTTTTTAAGTTGCCGTCTCTATTAATGTTTCTAATTACAATATTAATGTGACAGAAATCTCAGATTTGGGAGGAATCAAGGCAGAAAATTGATTTCATGCTGTGACAGTTTACATATGGAACACAAATATTCGTTAAAATGTAAAAATAAAATTGGAAGTTTTTTCTTTTTACAATTATTAATTTATCTAGAAATTAAGATTAGATATGACAATCAAAATATTACAAGATGGAAAGGAAAATTTTATCATTGATGAACGACTCCACATTTAAAAAAAAAGCAAATATATTCTCACAGGAAAGTATTTTGCAAGTTTTTTTTCTATCCAATGCATGGTGTTAATAGAAAATCAAATTTTTGAAACACATCTTTTGAGGCCTATAATTATAAAACAAAGACTTAAATATTTTCTTTAAAATGAAAACAAAATGCTGAAAGCATAATAATGATTACCCATAAAACTGTCATCAACTCCATAAATACAGATGCATTGAAAAATACCAAAGTATCATCAATAACTAGTCAGTTTAGTTTTGTGGAACTACATTATTTTAGTTCTAAATTATAACAATTTCTATTTTACATTCATGAACTAATTTTTAACTTTGTTGTCTGTAGAAGAAATAAAATGGAATAGTTTGGTAAAAATTTTCAATGCTAAAAGAAAACAAATTCTCATGGGGCACAAGAGGAAAACAAAACAAAACAAAAATGATACCATACATTATCTCCAGTTTGTTAGAAAGAAACAAAACTTTCAGAGAAAAGCTGTACCACAAATAGTCTACATAAGACATTTTCTTACTACAGTTATCAATTCTTGTTTCTCAACTCTGCATAACAGAATGCAAGAATCCAGTTACCAAACCATATTGAGCCCCAGTTCCATCGTCAGAAACTAGAGCTAATAATTATCTCATTAGACTGCTTTGGGAATCTAAGGCAATACTGGCAACAAATACTTTGTACATTTTGAAATAAAATATAAATGCTATTATTGTTATTGTGCCATGATTCACCAGAGAATCAGAAGATCCATTACTGTCCTTTGTAATTACGATGACTTAGTGAAAAAAAAAAGTCTCTTGTTGGTCATCCACATGCGTACATCTAACATACCTCTGTTGTGGCTGAAGAATGAAAGAGGAAAGCCAAAGAGTAAAGAGAATTAAACATCATGGTACTTCAAAAAGTTCAGAAAACATGCACATTATGAAAGACGATGCTTGATTCTCAAGATTCTTGGCATGAAAATAAATTTATCTTTTAATTTCATTTTTCCACAAACTTCTTGACATAATCTTACATAATAAAGATCTAACATACTGTCAGGAATTGCTGGAGCCATTGTAGCCCATGATAGTAGAGCTCTATAATATTGAAGAAATTAAGTCTCAGAACATACTGAAGGCTAGCAGTTTGTGGAATGAGGAAGGACGAGGGATTGATGACTACACAGAGAAGAAAAGGGCTTTTCTATCCTGAGGAGAGAATAAAACATGGTGAACGAACGGGATGCTTTTGAAAACAATACATTTGTAGAACTGGAATAAATAATGCTTTATGTTTTATTAAGCTATGGGTGTTGGTTAAGGTGAATGATTCATATCCGTTTTTGCATTCTCTAAATGGAAATATGACTACACTCTTAGCATGGAGGTACAACCCATATTAAATGTTACCTCTGAAAACCAATATACCGAGTTTTGGACAACATGTTTACTCCTAAGCCGTAATAGTGTTAACTGAACTTTGTCTCAAGATAAACTCAGAAAACCCATCTTTTTGTTTGTTTTAATGTTTTAGCCTAGTTATGGCGAAGTAAGACCTAGATTTATAAAGTAGATGGTGATGACTAATCACCAAAGACTATCAATCTTGGCAAGTCATCACATATAAAACTGACAAAACAAGGAAATACACATGCTAGTGACACTTCAAAGAAAAGCAGTGAAGTTAGAGGATGATTCTGCTTCATAAAATTGACAACTCACTTGCAAATACAAGTCAACTTAAAGTTTGACCAATGACTGTAAATTCAAAATAGGCTCTTATTTATATGAATATAACTTAACTCAGTTTAACATGTTTTTTATTACATTCATGCATCTAAGAAATAACTGTTGAGCACTCACTATATGCCAGCAAAATAAAACGAAGTTCTTTCTCTTGCTGAGTTTATATTCTATTAGGAAGAAATACAGATGAGAAGTAATTATATATATACATGCTAATATGTATTTTACCTGCTGGCTTTAATAGTTTTTAGATGTGCTGAAGAAAAATAAAGCTGAAAAGAGATGACAGAGATGAGGAATAGGTCTATTTTATATAGAATGACAATAAAGTCATCTTGATAAAGCAATACTTCAGCAGGGATCTGAAAAAAATGGGAAAATGCTATTCAATATACTTCTGGAAGTTTCAGTCAAAGCCATTAGGGAAGAAAAAGAAGTCAAAGAGATACAAATTGGAAAGTAGGAGGAAGTCAAATCATCCCAGTTCAAAGATCACATGATCTTATATAGCGGTGAACCGAAAGACTACAACAGGAGACTACTGGAACTCATAAGAGAGTTTGGTAAAGATTCAGGATATAAAATCAAAACATAAAAATCAAGAGCATTTGTATACACAAACAGTGCATAGCTGAGAAAGAACTTGTAAGATCAGTCCCATTAACAAGAGCTACAGAAAATTTTAAATACCTTGTAATAAATTTAACCACGGAGGTAAAAGACCTCTATGATGAAAATTACAAAATACTGAAGAGAGAAATAGAGGGGGCCAGCGCTGTTGCCTGCAGTGCCGGCAGCTGATATGGGCTCTGGTTCAAGTCTTGGCTGCTCTACTTCTGATCCAGCTCTCTGCCATGGCTTAGGAAAGCAGTAGAAGATGGCCCAGGTCCTTGTGCCTTGCATACATGTGGGAGATCCAGAAGAAGCTCCTGGATTCTAGCTTCGGATCGGTGAAGCTTTGCCCTTGCGGCCATTTGGGGAGTGAACCAGTGGACCTCTCCCTCTCTCTGCCTCTCCTTCCCTCTCTGTGTAACTCTGACTTTCAAATAAATCTTTTTTTAAAAAAGAGAGAGAAATAGAAAGACACATAAAGAATCAGCAAAATCTTCCATGTTTGTGCATTGGAAGAATTAAAAGCATCAGAATGTCCACACTATCCAAAGTAATTTACAGATTCAATGAGATTCCAATCAAAATACATTCTTCTCAAATCTAGAAAAAAAATGCCAAAATTGATATCGAAACAAAAAAGACCCTAAAGTAATATCAAAAAACAAAAACAAAGTTGGAGGCATCAAATACCAGAATTTAAGACATATCACAGACAGTCATTATAATGAAAACAGCTTGGTGCTGACACAAGAATAGACATGTAGAGCAATGGAACAAAAATGGAGTATACACTCCAGAAATGAATCCATGCAGCTACAACCAACAAATCTTTGACAAGCAATCCCTGGAGAAGGGAAAGTCTCTTTAACAAATGGTGCTTGAAAAATTGTATCTATGCATGTAAAAGTATAAAATAAGACCCCTACCTTACAACTTATACAAAAATCAACTCAGAGTGGATTAAGCATCTAAACTTATGACCTAATAGCATTAAATTTCCAGATCAAAACATCGAGGAATCTCTGAAAGACATGGGATAGGCAAAGTCTTCTTGGAAAAGACCCCTGAAGCACAGGCACTCAAAGCAGAAATAGACAAATGTGATTACATCAAGCCAAGAAGCTTCTTCACTGCAAAGGAAGCACTCAACAATGTGAAGAAGCAATAGGAGAGAACATTTGCAAACTATGCAACTGATAAAGGATTAATATCTAAGATATGTAAAGAATTCAAGAAACTTAACAACACCAAAATAAACAATCCAGTTAAGAAATGGGCAAAGGGCCTGAACAGGAATTATTCAAAGGATGAAATACACATGGCCAACAGACACAGGAAAAAATGGTCAGGATCACTATCCATCAGGAAAATGCAAATAAAACCCACACCTCACACCAATTATAATGGCTATCACCCAAAAATAAAAAAAAATTATAAATGGTTATTTGCCTGCTCACTTTATGTTTACATCTCCCACATTCATACCAGTATACATCAGGTTTGCTTAACCATTGATTTCTTTTTTTTTTTTACCAAGTCTTATGATTATTTAATGTTTCTATAAATCTTTTGCTGTTAATATAAAACCTCCATTTTGAAAAATCTACGTTGTACAGAAGCACATGTCTTTAATGTCTTCAGACAAAAAAAGCCTTACAGTTAATTTAACGTTTGCACTCTGAGGTGCAGCTTAACAGGGAGGGCCTGAGAAAAGAATGGGAGGGGGCTATTAAATATTTTTAGTAAAATGTTGCCTTTGTCTTGTGCATAACATGTAGAATATGCTCTTTAATTTAGTAAATATTTTTTTAAGAGGTAGAGATGCTTTGTTATTGTAGCTTAAAATTCTTAATCATAAAATTTCTGAAATTCTTGTAATTTTTTCCATACTTATCAAAAGTTGTTTACCAACTTATTTTTGTTTGAAGTGTGATTTTTTTTTTCCTTCCCAACCTCTTGCAAAAAAAAGTGGGTTTCTGCTAATGAATTGAGCAGACATCTAATATTTTATATGCCTTTTGAGCTGTGTAACTTAATATTTGAATACTTGATAATTTGTTTTATTATGTAATTGATAAAATGGTGATGTGTATTAATGTTAGTTCAACCATATATTTCTACTGTCTGGGAATGTGTGGTTATAGTTCTGTGGGAGAATAATTTGTCAGCGTTCACCAGCTTGTAAAAACTTAGTGCGAGAGCTTAAACATCTAAATAAATAATGAAATGCAAAAAAAAAAAAAAAATTATAAATACTGGCAAGGATATGTGGGAAAAAGGTACCCAAATACACAATTGCTGGGAATGTAAACTAATACAACCATTAAGGAAGACAGTATGGAGATTGCTCAGAAATCTGAAAATAGATCTACCATACTGATCAGCCATCCCACTCCTGGGAATTTATCCAAAGGAAATGAAATCAGCATACGAAAGAGTTATCTGTACCCTCATATTTATTGCAGTCCAATTCATAATAGCTAAGAAACATAATCAACTCAGATGTCCATCAACTAATACTATATAAAGAAAATATGCTGTATATACACAATGGAAACCTCTCAGCCATAAAATAGAATGAGATCTTATCTTTTGCTACAAAATGGATGCAAATGGAAACCACTGAAATAGAGGGAATCCTCCCAATTTCTTTCTATGAAGCCAGCATCACCTTAATTCCTAAGCCTGAAAAAGATGCAACAGAGAAAGAGAATTACAGACCAATTTCCCTGATGAACATAGACACAAAAATCCTCAATAAAATTCTGGCCAATAGAATTCAACAACACATCAGAAAGATCATCCACCTAGATCAAGTGGGATTTATCCCTGGCATGCAGGGATGGTTCAATGTTTGCAAATCAATTAATGTGATACACCACATAAACAAACTGCAAAAGAAAAAACCATATGATTATCCCAATAGATGCAGAGAAAGCATTTGATAAAATATAACACCCTTTCATGATGAAAACGCTAAGCAAATTGGGTATAGAAGGAACATTCCTCAACACAATCTAGGCAATTTATGAAAAACACACAGGCAGCATCATACTGAAGGGAAAAAGTTGGAAGCATTTCCACTGAGATCTGGTACCAGACAAGGATACCCACTCTCACCACTGCTATTCAACATAGTACTGGAAGTTTAGCAGGAGCCATTAGGCAAGAAAAATAAATTAAAGGGATACAAATTGGGAAGGAAGAAGTCGAACACTCCCTCTTTTCAGATGATATGAGTTTTTATACTTTGTGTATCTGTGTGGATGCAAACTGTTGAAATATTTACTTACTATATACTAAGTTGATCTTCTGTATATAAAGATAATTGAAAATGGATCTTGATGAAGAATGGGATGGGAGAGGGAGTGGGAGATGGGATGGTTGTAAGTGGGAGGGAGGTTATGGGGGGAAAAGCCACTATAATCCAAAAGTTGTACTTTCAAAACCGTATTGGGACACTGTCTTCACAAAAGGCTAAATGTAACAAGACTTTATTATTGACTGAGTCCATATCAGTATAAAAAGTACAACAGAGACTCTTTTCACAATAGTCAACATTAAGCTCAGTCACTTAAATGAATCTGCCACATGCAAACATCAAGTTTTGTGCCATTAGGTTTCTCATTGCTCTTCCTGCTTTAATCTCTATCACTTATTCTGGAGAGCTGCACTGCCAACTGTTTTGACTTCTCAGGAATTTTCCCTTCATTTCATGTATCTTAGTCTAATCAGGATAGGAGCGGTTACCAGACAGCTGATTTTGAAAACTTAGTACTTGGAAATATGTGGGAATAAAAGCTGGTATTCCACTGAAGCACCACATATATTGAATATTTATAATTAATCACATTGGAGGGGAATGGATTTCTTTATTAGTTGACTTACTCTGGTTTTGCTACTCTAGAACTGAGAATTCTACATGGAGATTATGGAAGAAATGAAACCATTTGTTTTCATAAAGAAGCAATTTACCATAATTTTATCTGTCAATGTATGTAATCTTGTGGAGTATAAAACACTACACAAATGAAAAACCTAGTTTTTTAAATAAACAAATATCCACTGTATTGCACTGAAAGAATAACAGAAGAGAGTCTATAAAATAAAAACGAAGGCAGGTGTAAAGTTTGGAAATAGTTTGTATTTGACTTGCCTCCATCTTAGGTGATAACTGGTAACGCCATGCTATTTTCATCTTAATATCAGATTCTGGTTTTTTATTACAAACATCTTCATCAAATTCTTTTTTACAGCTGTCATCCAGTAATGGTGCAGGAAGTTCCTAAGAAAACAGAATGATAGATTATTGAGCATCAGTGGTAAAATAATAACAATTTTTAAAAATCATAATATTAGCAACACTAGAAATTGCTAATGTATTGAAGAGAGATTCTTAAAATTGCCTTAAGCATAAAATCATGATAAAACAGGCATTCTAAAACAGAATAGAAGAGTATAATATCAAGTATAAAGTTTAATTTTTTTAGCAATGGCCTAGGATTTTAAAAAGATACTCAAATTTTTACATTTGGAAAAATCAACTGCTATCCCAACAAGAAGCTATGTTCATTTTATACACTTACAGAAAAATCTAGAATTAGCACTTACAAATTACATATAATTATTGTTATGTTAAAATAAAGGTAAAAATAAAGCTTGTGAGCAACCTTTTTACTGGTTTATAATTGTAGAATTCAAAAAAATCATTCACCGAAATAATGAGTGAATTAAGAACTAAAAATAGGACATTTATTTTGCCCATGTCGAATGTTAGTTTTGCACCTGCAAGCTCGTGCCTCTTTTTCAAAAATGAAAATAAAATTTTAAATCTCTGATTAAATGAAGAGACATCTAACTCCAATTTATTAATTTTAGAAGGTGACCGAATGAGTGATTACAAATAACACAGAAAACATTTTTGTTAAGAGGAACTATATAGAAATTCAAGGAAGAAGAATGAAAGTTTCCTGAAGAAGGAAGCACATGTAATTTTAAAAAAAAATTATCGGCTAGAATCATAAAGATAATGTGGGACACTGAGTTAGTAAACATAAACTTGTGCTACACTATAAATAAAACTCATGCAATTTTTCTTTTCAGGATCAAATTTACTTATACTTGCTATTGTGTGAATTAATAAGTTACTAGCTTGAATCCAGAAGCTAGAATGTTTTGGTACAAATCTAGACTTTGTACCAGTTAACTGTATGTCTGAGTTACCTGTCAGAGCACTCTGAATGGAGATAATAATATTCATGTCAATGTATTGTGGTAAAGAATAAAAAAATTAAAAGTGCAAAATGCAGACACATATTAAGCATCTAATAAAATTTTAGATAATGTGAAGTTAGTCAAATAATCATCTAATGTATTACATACAACTATATATTTTATATGTTAATATTAGGCAATATTTAACATAGAATATAATTAACATCTTTTACAATCTCAGAGACATTCAACAATATTTATGACAAATGCTATCCACAACTCAATTAGAAAATAAAAAACCACATGCGTGCAGGGGCCCAAGGATTTGGGCCATTTTGTACTTTCCCAGGCCATAGCAGAGAGCTGGGTCAGAAGAGGAGCAGCAGGGACTTAGAACTAGCACCCACTTGGGATGCCTGTGCTTCAGGCCAGGGCTTTAACCCGCTGAGCCACAGCTCTGGCCACTCACTGTGGTTTTGATTTGCATTTCCCTAATGGCTAGTGACCTGAACATTTTTTATGTGTCTATTGGCCATTTGGATTTCCTCTTTTAAAAAATGTCTGTTTAAGTCCTTGCCCCATCTCTTAAGTGGCTTGTTTGTTTTGTTGTTGTGGATTTTGTTGATCTCTTTGTAGATTCTGGTTATTAATCCTTTATCAGTTGCATAGTTCGCAAATATTTTCTTCCATTCTATCGGCTGCGTCTTCACTTTCCTGACTGCATCATTTGCTGTACAGAAACTTTATTAATTTATTTATTTACTTATTTATTGACAGGCAGAGTGGACAGTGAGAGAGAGACAGAGAGAAAGGTCTTCCTTTTCCGTTGGCTCACCCCACAATGGCTGCTGCGGCCGGCGCGCTGCAGCCAGCGCACCGCACTGATCCGAAGCCAGGAGCAGGTGCTTCTCTTGGTCTCCCATGCGGGTGCAGGGCCCAAGGATTTGGGCCATCCTCCACTGCACTCCCAGGCCATAGCAGAGAGCTGGACTGGAAAAGGAGCAACTGGGACAGAATCTGGCGCCCCGACCGGGACTAGAACCCGGGGTGCTGGCGCCGCAGGAGGAGGATTAGCCTATTGAGCCGCAGCATTGGCCAGAAACTTCTCAATTTAAAATAGTCCCATTTGTTAGTTTTGGCTTTGACTGCCTGTTACTCTGGGGTCTTTTCCAAGAACTCTCTGCCTATGCCAATGTCTTGTAGGGTTGGGCTTCTACAATATTCTCTAATAACTTGATAGTATTGGGTCATAGATTTAGGTCTTTAATCCATTTTGAATGGATTTTCATGTAATGTGTAAGGTAGGAGACCTACTTCATACTTCTGCATGTTGAAATCCAGTTTTCCCAGCAGTATTTGTTGAAGAGACTATCCCTACTCCAGAGATTGGTTTTAGCTCCTTTGTCAAATATAAATTGGTTGTAGATGCTTAGAGTGATTTATGGCATTTCTATTCTGTCCCATTGGTCTATTCATCTGTGTTTGTACCAGTACCAAGCTATTTTGTTTATAACTGCCCTGTAGTATGTCTTGAAATCTGGTATTGCAATGCCTCTGTTTTGTTTTTCTTGTGTAAAATTCCTTTAGCTATTGGGATCACTTGTGTTTCCCTATGAATTTTAGCATCATTTTTTTTCTGTATCTGGGAAGAATGTCATTGTTATTTTGATTGGTATTACATTGAATCTGTAAATTGCCTTCAGTAGTACTGACATTTTGATGATAATGATTCTTCCAATCCATTAACATGGACATTTTTTCAATTTTTTTATCTTCTTCTGTTTCTTTCCTTAATGTTTTGTAATTCTCATCACAGAGACCTTTGACATTTTTAGTTAAATTTATTCCAAGTTATTTATTTATTTATTTATTTATTTTTGTAGCTATTGTGAATGAGATAGAGCTTAAAAGTTCTTTCTCAGCCATGGAACTGTTTGTGTATACAAAGGTTATTGATTTTTGTGTGTTAATTTTATATACCGCCACTTCACTAAAGTCTTTCATGAGTTCCCTCTCTCTCTTTTTTTTTTTTTTTTTTTGACAGGCAGAGTTAGACAGAGAGAGAGACAGAGAGACAGAGAGACAGAGAGAAAGGTCTTCCTTCTGTTGGTTCACCCCCCAAATGGCCACTATAGCCAGCGCACTGCGCCAATCCGAAGCCAGGAGCCAGTTGCTTCCTCCTGGTATCCCATGTGGGTGCAGGGACCAAGCACTTGGGCCATCCTCCACTGCCTTCCCAGGCCATAGCAGAGAGCTGGACTGGAAGAGGAGCAACCGGGACGAATCCAGCGCCCCGACCGGGACTAGAACCCGCGGTGCCAGCGTAGCAGGCGGAGGATTAGCCTAGTTATCCATGACACTGGCCCCAATTGTCTCTTAGTGGAGTCTTTTGGATCCCTTATATATAGAACCATGTCATCTGCAAATAGGGAAAGCTTGACTTCCTCCTTCCCAATTTGTATCCCTTTGATTTCCTTTTATTGCCTAATCGCTGTGGTTAAAACTTCCTGTGGGGAGCAATCCGGACTAGGCTGAGTTACTGGAATTAAGACTTATTCTATGCATATGCTCTCCCACAATATGGCACTGGGAGAGAAGTAAACAGCTTCCGCACAGCTGCCTCCAGTTCAACTAATAAACTGTAGGACTTGCTACTGATTGGAGGAGAGCAGCGTACTCGGCGTGTGGGCAGCCGAGTTAGGATTGGCGGAGGAGGACTATAAAGGAGGAGAGAGACGGCATGCACCAGGAACATCTATGGGGAACATCTGAGGGAAAACCCGTGCAGCCCCCGAGAGAACCGGCCGGCGGTGTGCCGCTCCCCTGCGGAAGTGGGGAATGTGGCAGGGGGAACTGCCCTTCCACGGAGGTGGAAGGGATAGTAGCCAACCCGGGAAGAACCAGCAGCAAACCCGGGGAGGGCCGAGCAGACGAAAGAACAGCGCAGGGTCCTGTGTTGCTCCTCCACGAAGAGGGGGAGCGACATAATGGTGCCGTGACTCGGATATGAAGCCTAGGCAGGGTTTAGTGTCATTCCTCCACGAAGAGGGGGAGCGACACTTCCAGGACTATATTGAATGGCAATGGTGAGAGAGGGCATCCCTTTCTGGTTCCAGATCTCAGTGGGAATGCTTCCAACTTTTCACCACTCAGTAGGATGCTGGCTGTGGGTTTGTCAAAAATTGCCTTGATTATGTTGAGGACTGTTCATTCTATATCTAATCTGCTTACAGTTTTCATCATGAAAGTGTGTTATATTTTATCAAATGCTTTCTCTGCTTCTAATGAGATACTCATGATTTTTGTTCTTCAGTTTGTTAATGTGGTGCATCACATTGGTTGATATTTTAGTGGCCATAATATTGTACTATATTGCTTAATCAAAATACAACTTATCATTTTCTATTTTAAATTATTTGCAAACTAAAAAATAGTACAACAGAGTTGTTTATACTGCAAGCATACTGTGCATCTCAAATTTTTTCCACAAGATACATAAAACATATATGAGAGAATAGACACTAATAGAACAAATATCTCAGTTGTTACCAGTTGATTTTAACAAATCTTAAGAATTGGCATACTTGAGTTTGGCACTGTGGTACAGCAGGTTAAAAGCCCTGGCTTGCAGCTTCAGCATCCCATACGGCCTTGGTTCAAGTCCCAGCTGCTCCACTTCCAATCCAGCTCTCTACTATGGCCTGAGAAAGCAGTAGAAGATGGCCCAAATCCTTGGGCCCTGCACCTGTGTGGGAGACCTAGAAGAAGCTCCTGGCTTCAGATCAGCACAGCTCCAATCATTATGGCCATTTGGGGGAGTGAACCAGTGTATGAAAGTCTTTCTCTCTCTCTCTCTTTGCCTCTGCTATTCTATCACTTTGCCTTTCAAATAAATAAATAAATCTTAAAAAATTGGCATACGTAAAAAAAAAAAAAACAAAGCAACTTCATCGACAAAGGAGTAATACTTAAGTGAAAACAGAATACTATAAAAATTTTAAATGAAGCCACAGAACCCTTTAATCATATACTCTACCCTAAGAGCAGGATACTCCTCCTCCCCAACTTTACAAGAGAATTAGAGAAAAATCAGAGGAACTTTGGAAGGAAAACTGCAGAGCAGGAATTAGATGCCACAATGAATACAATATAATAGAATCAAAGAGCTGCAACAAAGGCCATATAGCCTGCAAATACAGAAATTGTTCTAACTATCTGTAAAGATTTACAAATCTGTGGATATTGAAATGGTTTTAAGTTGGACAAAAGCATAACATGAACTAGAAATAAACACCTGAGACACTGGACATCAAAAAGCAAATAATTCTCTTCAAAGACGCTGTTAAGAAAACAGTGGCAAAGCAGGTGGGAGAAAATATTGCCAAAGATGTGTCTGATAGAGATTTCTATCTGGAATACATAAAGACCCTTGTAATTCATGATAAAAATGAAAACGCTCAATAAAAAATGGACAAAAGGACATAAGACATTCTTCACCAAAATATCTATGTGTCAAATAAACTTAATGAAAATATTAACTGGGGCTGGCGTCGTGGTACAAGTTAATCCTCTGCCTGCGGCACCAGCATCCCAAATGGGCACCAGTTCTAGTCTCGGCTGCTCCTCTTCCAATCCAGCTCTCCGCTATGGCCTGAGAAAGCAGTAGAAGATGGCCCAAGTCCTTGGGCCCCTGCACTCACATGGGAAACCTGGAAGAAGCTCCTGGCTCCTGGCTTTGGATCTATGCAGCTCCGGCTGTAGCGGCCATTTGGGCAGTGAACCAATGGAAGCAAGACCTTTCTCTTTGACTCTCCCTCTCATTGTCTATAATTATAACTCTCAAATAAAAGAAATAAAATATTTAAAAAAATATTATCAACATTGGTAGTGATTAGTATAAAGTAAACTGAAACCATAATGAAATAACACTATATGTATACTAGAATAGTTAAAATAGAATTTAAGAAATGACAACGTGATGTTAGATAGGAAGTAGAACAACTAGAATTCTTATACACTACTGTTGGGAATGAAAATTAATGCAGCTTCTTTGAAAAAGATTTGAGAAATTACTAAAAAAAATCAAACACTCACTGTCTGTATGATCTAGTAATTGTCACTCTGGGTATTTATCCATAAGAAATGCAATAAGAAATGCAAACAGATGTCCATATAAGGATGTTTACATGGATGCTTATATATTAAAAATATGGAAAGAACCCAAAAGCCCTCATTTGGTGAATGGCTAACAAAATTAGTAAAAGGAATAATGTATTGATGTATACATGAATGCAGATAAATCTAAAAAGCATTATGCTAAGTGAATGGAGTAACAAAATACTATATAATTCATGCATCTCAATATATATGAAGTCACAGACAAAGCAGAACACAGAGATGCTAAGCAGATAAGAGGTTGCCAGTAGTTAAGTGTAAGGGAGAGGAGATTGTAAACATGTACCTTTTGAGAGGATGGAAAAGTTCTAAGTCACGAATGTGGTGGTAGTTACACAACTGTGCATAATTATCAATACTGATCAAATTATACATATATTTGGTAAACTGTATTATGTATAAAGTATATGATATTTACACTAATGAGAAAAAAGATGTGAAACAAAAATGATTATATATGTATATATGTATTTCTCCTTTGTAAGAACTCATATCAATTTTTAGATAGCAGTCAAGTCCTTTGAAGGTGGGAGAGGATGATCAGAATTTGAACCATATGCTTTTATTTTATTCAGTACTTTTTTCCATTTTATTTGAAAGGCAGAGAGACAGAAGGGGAAGAAAGAGAGAGAGATAACACACAGTTATCTTCTATCTGCTTGTGGACTCCCAAAATGTCCATAAAAGCCAGGGATAGGCCAGGCCAAAACAGAGAGCCAAGAACTCTGTCCAGGTCTTCCTGACAAGGACCCAAGTTCTTGAAACATCACCTACTGCCCTCCAGGGTGTACATTAGCAGAAAGTGGGAATCAGAAGCAGAGTTTGGACTCGAAACCAGGTACTCATGGGATTTCTCAGTTGGGGTCTTACCCCCAGGCCAAATGTCTGCACAAGTATGTGCTTTTAAATTTTTCTGTAAGGTCATAATTTACAGAAAGGAGAATGTGCACTGCGTGTGCATTTCTTGTATATTCAAAATTTAATTTTAAGAGAGATGATATTACAAATATCAGAATAGGGAGAGAGTTTACTGCTCTAGGCTACGGGAAGATAGTTACTAAAAAAAAGTGGAGAGAGTGCAATCTCAGGGAAGAGTTAGGGAGAAATCTGCAGTGGAAATTCCATGGAAGCAAGAGGGGCACGGTGGACCTGTGTGGAAGGTGTGGATGTGCAGCATGAGCACGGACACAACACAGGCCCCCAGCAGCCTAGAACCTGAGCATCAGCATTGGACAGTGAGGTGAGATCAGACTAAAACAGCCAGTGCCATTGGTGATACAGCTGCAGAGAGAGCTTGGCGTGAGTCCGGCCCGGTGCCCTGTGGAGGACAGGGTACCTGCCAACCAAGAGGTAAAAAGGGGCACATTCATCTCTTCCTGTCCTGGAGCCCAGCAAATAGCTGAGAGAAGGTGTGCACCATTTTGGACATATGTAGCAGCTGTGTTAGCTGTGTTCATATGCCAGTAACTAGCCAAGAGGAGATGCTTGAGTTTGGCAGGGAGGATTGACAGGTGGTTGGTACCCCAAAAGGACTGTGAAGTACCCAGGCTCCCAACACTTCACAGACTCTGGTGCTTAAACTGCTCAGGTAGAGCACCCATGGGCAGCTGGCTCCGGGAGCATCTCTGCCTATCTGTGGATGGGACAGATTAGCAGGGTGGGGCAGAGCATATCTTTGGCATCCTGTGACTATGGAAAGCTTGTGGCTGAGACTGTGGGAACACGATGACTCCAGGAGAGGGTACAGGATCTTGTTGGGTCTATGGGCAAACACTGTGAGAGACTACATGTGCTCAGAGCTCCCTGACTGCCTGGAGTGGATCAATGCAATGAGATTCATGCTCAACCCAGGACTGCACAGATTCTGTGTGTGGTTCTTATGGCAGATTGGATAAATATTACACCCAGTGTAGGCTAAAACCCAGGCAGGGCACTGTTGGAAGAGAGAAGGTGAGGGAGTGACTTTGAGGACAGAGCTGATAAAACTCTCCCTTCTGATAAAAAAAAAAAAAAAAAAAGAGGAGATACACCACACCCAACATGGGTGTCACCCTGGATTCTCATCCCAAACTGGAGTACTGACCTCAGCTCGCTGGCCATACCCAGCGCATACCTCTGGGTATTCACTGAAGAGCGACACAGAGGCTTAGTCCAACAATAAAAGCTGTCAGAGGGAAGAAACTGACAAGTATCTCCATAAATGCCTAAAAATAAATGCAGAAATTCAAGAAAAAGGAATAAGGAAGATAACATGACAGCCAAAGGAACACAACAACGCTTCAATATTAGAATGTGAAGATGAAGAGATGGATGGAATGCTAGTAAAGGCTGTTGTTCTCTCATGCACGGGAGACAACCTGTTGGGTTTCCCACACCCAACAATAAACCTTCTCCCTTACTCCAGTGTTTGTTGCGTTTCCTAGTTGCCTTCCGTTGGTGCCGAAACCTGGAACCAGGGTTTTCCTTTGACCTTGATCTCCCTTCAGAGATGTAAGCGCCTTCAGGATCCTGGACTTCTGCCAACCACAAAACTCACCCTGGACCTCCTTCTTCATTACCGAATGCTCTGCGATCTCCATCCACACACCAGCTCTCCAAAATTCTGAGGTAAGATAGGGAAAGGGAATTTCTCACAGCAACCTCTACGAAAGGTCGTGGTTCCACCCTGCTTCGTCTCGAAGTCTTGGTACCAGGCACCATAACCTCCCACAGGCTTTATGACTTCCACGGGCCTTCTTCTTCTTCTTTTTTTTTTTTAAACAGGCAGAGTTAGTGAGAGAGAGAGAGAGAGAGAGAGTGAGAGAGAGAGAGAAAAGTCTTCCTTCCGTTGGTTCAAACCTCAAATGGCCACTACGACCGGCGCACTGTGCTGATCCGAAGCCAGGAGCCAGGTGCTTCCTCCTGGTCTCTCATGCGGGTGCAGGGCCCAAGCACTTGGGCCATCCTCCACTGCACTCCCTGGCCACAGCAGAGAGCTGGCCTGGAAGAGGGGCAACCAGGACAGAATCCGGCACCCTGACCGGGACTAGAACCCGGTGTGCCGGTGCTGCAAGGTGGAGGATTAGCCTAGTGAGCCGCGGCGCCGGTCCCAAACCCCTTTTTTCTACATTTGCTGCTTCTCCTCCTGATATAATTTTACCGGAAGAATATCAAGGAAGTGGCAATCCATCCTTTTGAGCTCACAGTTTACTGTAAACAAGTCACTTATCCCACCCTTTGAAGCAGGCAGGCATACAGGCTAAAATTGATTAGGTTTGTGAGCTGGAAGACCACACCTTCACCACGCCCCTGTGTGACCTCACGCCCTACCTGATACCTTCGCCATGCCCCCATATGACATCAATCTCTACCTGACCATACCTGAGCGCCCACCTGCCCACAAGCCACTCCCCTGTGGAAAATATATAAAAGGCAAGGAGCGTCCCAAAAAGCTCTCTGCCTCTACTTTGCTGCTGGTGATAAGCGGTGGATAGCAGCTGAAGGCGCTTGCTGTAGGTGGCTTTTGGCCTGCTCTCTGCTTGGTATGGACGCTACCCCAGTTTCCAGATTTTCCCCTCTTTAAACTAAACTAAAGCCCTCACTTTCCTAGGCACCTTTCACACTAAATAAAATGTACCATGTACCTACAATGTACCATGCTGCCTCGTTTATCTGTGCTGGTATTTAGAATTCTTCTCTAAATATTAGGCAAGAACTCTCTTGGGCTTATTAATGTTGGGGATTTATTAACAAGCATATGGTGATATCGTATGGACCCCAAATTCTGGTAGCATATGTGGCACCCCAGATAGCACTTCTGGGGAACTCTAAAGGGCCACATTTTTGTATAAATTTTAGGGGGTCATCTCTGATTTCACCTTCTGATGGCTCTTTGTTCCATCCTGAACAAGCCAGACAGGATAAAGGATTGCAAATCAAGTCTTTTGATGGGTTTTTGTTCCCACCTTGTAACTGAATGTCAACTGACTTCCACAGGTCTCCTCGATTCCCACAAACTTGATTTCCTAGTTCCTAGATATTTCATTCGCTAGCTCTGGGTTAAAGTTTGATTATCTTGTTAGCAGACAGGCAGTTTTTGATCAAGACTCCCACTAGATACAGTCCCCATGTGTCCTGAACTTGTGTAGACAAGTTTCAGTATGTCTCTGGCATCCCCTGTCTTCCTTCTTAAGTTCGCTCTTTTGGGTCATTTCTGTCTGGTCCTCCCTATGTAGTATACACCTCAGAGAAGGTTTACTGGGGAGAATTTTATTCCCCTCTATGGTTCTTTGTAATTTCACTTGCCTAGTCAGAAACCTAGGTGGTAACCAGAGCTGTGGTACTCTCTAGCTTAAAAAAAATGAAGGTCCATTGTTGAAACCAGGCCTATTAGAAAAGACTCAAGGTTAAGAGGCATAGAACAACTATTTTTCTTCATGTAGGGGAACACACCAATGGTACATATTTGACTGCCCAGTCTAGCACACTGCTGGTAAAGGGAACTGATCACTCCATGCATGTGCTATTCTGAAAAATATATATCCTAGGCTATAGGCATGGAAGGCTAAGAGTGGGTGATATGTGCTAATCCCACCCTCACCTTCCTCCTTTCCCTGTGGGCTTCAGTGCATGTCTGGACACCAAAGGCCGGGAGTTTTTATGCTCTCATTCCAGCCAGGAGGCAAATCATCTATGTTGAGATCACTTTTTTGACACCTGAGCTTACAGAAAAATGCCTCATCATTTTCTGCATCATGATCTGGCCTGTTGACAAGCTAGAAGGGGAAGAGGTTAGCCTAAGTGAGTTGTGAAAAGTACCAGCTCCTCTACTCTGACTCCTTGTCTCAGAACTCTGTCTCCTAACTAGCTTCTTGCCTCTATTACACTGCATGTGCTCCAATAGGCATTAAATTATTTTCCAGCATGTCACAGGGCCCAGGGTCATCCATCTCATCACGTTTGACTAATGCTGAGGCCTTTAATCCCAGTGGAAGAGAGTTTTTATCAGGTGACCATTGCTTTAATTGTTTTAATTTTGCCTGAGGGTTTCTAGGCAAGAATCTAAGCATGATAATCTCAGGTGCTATTGAATACTTCTTGAGACACACCCCCCCCCCCCCCCCCCCCCCCCCCCCGCCAACTCTCCCTGACCCCTCATGCCTGAGGCTGGTTTGACTGACAGCCCTATAATTAGACATTTCCAATATTGGCTTTTGGTTTTGGGGCGTAAGGTTATGTCTCTTTGCAAGACCTCCAGTTTTTCTCTCTCTCTACCTTGCCTCTTTATGGACTCTTACAAGAGCCTCTTATAGATCATTGCCCTTTATTTCATCACCTATCAGATTCTTCTTAGGAATCTCCAGAAGGACGCCCATTTGCTGTGGTGGATGCCCTCTCCCATAAACCTAACATAATGGTAAAAAACTTGCTGAACTTATTTTGCAATTTGTTTAAACAGGTTTCCAATGACACAGCGATGGGTAATCAGTACTCCTTATAGCTCTTAAGGTAGATTTTGCAGTCTTTCGTTTAATGTCATTGGTTTACAGCTAGAGTTCTATGAAAAAGAGTACAATTCCATATAAATGCAATTTTGACCTATTCAGTTAGAAGTATGGTATAATGTAGCATCTTCACTCATCCAGGTGTAATTGCTAGGTCTAAGTCAGGAATAATGTAAGTTGGGTAAAATAAATACTTATTCTAAAATATTTAAATAATTACTTTGTATCAATGATCAAATCTGGTCTATATTATGTCATGATGTTAAGGGATCCTATTTCAACCAGATAATTTAAGCCTTCTTGGCACCCTTGACAGACATTCAAAAAATCAAAAGTTCTAAATTCTTTGGAATTTGATATTTCCAGTTGAGGCTCTGGAAATATCAAAGGTTATCTGTCTCTCATCTTGTAGAGATACCAACAAATCAGGATATTTGGATTATATTACAGGTACTGTCAAAGGAGTGAAGTGGTACTAAATTTTAAGTTATGATAATATAAAATGCTACTGATACAATTGCCCAAAAGTTAAAACGTCTTATGATCTTGTGTTACCAGATATGACGGTTGTCTTACTAGGAAAAGCCCAGAGGCCTAAAAGGGATAAATATTTTGTAAAATCCTACCAAAGACTTCTAGTTTAGACAGTCAAAGATTAGAGATGGGACTTGAGCACCCACTTGACATGCATCCTCTTAAAAGTTTCCTCTGGTCTACATTAACAAAACCAAGAGGAAGAGAAAGCTAGGCAACAGAAGCAATGTAAAGACAGGTGGCAGACCAATTAATGGCTACTCTACACAGTGATCTGCCATCAAGGAGACCCAAGAGGCCAGTCCACTGCATTGGTTTATATGGAAAGCCAGGGTCAGTAGAAGTAAGCTCCGGAAAAGCTCTGGCAGCTCTGCCAGTCAAGACTGGGTCACTGGAAATGGAACTGCCCTGAATTCAAAGGACACTCAGGTCAGAGCCACAGACCTTGTTTGCTCTAAGTCCTTCACTCTACCCAGCTTCCAAAGTAACTACTGCTGCTGAATATACAAACAAGTAGGGTCAGCAACACTGCAGGCAGAACTGTAAATTTCCTGTTATGGATGCCATCTGCCTTTACCTGACCAGCTCTCCTCCCAGCCAGCTAGGTAATGGAAGCCAACAGGGTGCCTTCCTCAAGGACACTCACACCTCCCTTATGTATCCCATGTGAAGAGATAGATAGATCTGGAACTCTTAACTGGCAAGGCCTTAAAGCCCACTTGTTATCAAGCCCCTTCTGTCAGTTTCTATTTGCCTCTCAATGGGCAAACTTGCTTGTGGTTTAGATAGTACCTTTCTTAGGTCTTCTAATAATCACTCTGTCCTTTGTTCTAGACCCTGTCTAGCCCACTTGGGGCCTCATTCGTTGTAATCATAATATCTACTGTTACATCAATGGCTCTACTCCTGATCCATGTGTATTGGTGGTCCTCTCCCCCACTTAACATTGTATGATTGTTCAGAATTTTTCTATAGACAAACCCCTCTACCTACAAGAGTGGCCTTTCTCCCAGTCTTGGTTGGGATCAGCTTCACAGCCTCTCTCTCCTCAGTAGTGATCTCAGGAACAACTTTGGACCACAACATCATCTCAACCAGCTGACTCAAAAGAATTCCAACAGTTACAACAGGTCATAGGTCCACTGAGACCCCAGCTGATGCCATCCGAGGTCTCTAAAGCCAAATAACCTCACTAGCAGTGTTTACAGGAGATAATAATGGAATGAACAAAAGCCTTCACCAACCAGGAGGTCAACCAAATGCTGCTACAGGGATATACTCGGCTCCCCACACAGGACATCATGAGTTTAGACATCAGGAAGTTCAGACAGCAGGAAGCAGCTCTAGAAGATAGATCATCGTCCTCCACCCCTCCTAAACTTTTGGGGCCAATGTAATCCTATACAACACTTGCTTTATATAAAAAAAAAAGGGGGTGGGGGTGGGGGGATTGTTGGAAAATGATACCATTTTCCTAAGCCCAGCCTGGCTTATTAGAAGTCAGGTGACCAAATGGCTCAATCACAAGTGTCTATTCCAACCCCACCTGAACAGGATTTGCTGCCCACTTCCTTACCTCTGCAATACTATGTAAGACCTGTTTTCCTAGTACAGGCTGTTGTTCTCTCATGCACAGGGAGGCAGCCTGTCGGGTTTCTCCCATCTGACAATAAACCTTCTCCCTTACTCCGGTGTTTGGTATGTTTTTTGGTGGACTTTCAGAGAAAGAAAGGGATGTCCAAGTACAGGAAGCAGAAAAGACGTCTAATAGACATGAGCAGGAAAGATCTTCATTGTGACACACTGTAGTCAAATTTCCACAGTAAAACATAAAGAAAAGATCCTAAAATGTGCACAAGAGAAATGCCGGATTACTATCAGAGGATTTTCAATGAAACTCACACCTGACTTCTATTCAGAAACCCTATAGGCTAGAAGAGAATGGTGAGATATACTACAAGTCTTAAGGGAAAAAACTGTTAACCCAGAATACTGTAACCTGCAAAGCTTTCATTTATGAGTGAAGGTGAAATAAAGACATTCTATAACAAATAGAAATTGAAATAGTTTGTCACCACTCATCCAGCCTTATAAAAGATACTTAAGGATATGCTACACACAGAAACATAGTCATCATTATGAAAGAAGGTGCAGGCTGAACATCTGGTAAAAGTACAAAGGAAATCCAAAGTAAACAATAGGAACATTTATGGGAAAATGGCAGGGCAAATTACTTACTTATCAATGTAACCTTGAATGTAAATCAGCTAAATTCTCCAATTATAAGATACAGACTGGCTCAATGGATTAGAAAACAAGAGCCATCTATTTGGTCCCTAAAAGAAATACATCTCACCAACAAAGGTACCTGATGACTGAAAGTGAAAGGGTAGAAAACGATACTCCATGGTAAAGGAAACACAAAAAGAGCTGGTGTAGCCATCCTAATATCAGACAAATAGACCTTAACACAAAAACTGCTGAAAGAGACAAACAAGGGCACTTTGCAAAAGGGATCAATTCAACAGGAAGATGTGACTGTAATAAATGTGAACCCAATTACAGGGCACCTGTCTATTTAAAAGATTTTAATGGATAAAAAGGGAGACATAAATCAACCAGAAATTCAACATACAACAGAGTTAACTGACACTACAGGCCAAATGGACTCAACAGATACCTTCAGAACTTTTCACCCTTCAGTTGAAGAATACACATTTATCTCACCAATGCATGAAACTTTCTCTAGGATAGACCACATGCTAGATCATAAAGCAAGTCTCAGCAAATTCAAAAAACTCAAAATCATACCATGTGTCATCTCTGACCACAATGGAATGAAGCTGGAAATCAACAAAAGACTCCATTAAAAGACAACTGGAACTCATAAAAAGGTTTAGTGAAGTGGCAGGATAGATAATTAACACATAAAAATCAATAGCCTTTATACACATAAATAATTCAATGGCTGAGAAAGAACTTTCAAGCTCAATCTCATTCACAATAGCTACAAAAAAAATACCTTGGAAACAAAAAAAACTGTTGATGAACAACTTAATATGTTATCCTTCTTAGTATTTTTTTGTTTGTTTGTTCTACTTAATACTTTTGGTTGAATACTGTAATCAATACACAGTTATTCTTAAGTGTTGAAACTTAACTGAAAAGTGATCCCTGTTAAATATAAGAGTGGGAATAAGAGAGGGAGGGGATGTACAATTTGGGACATGCTCAAGCTGACTTGCCCCAAACGGTAGAGTTAGAAACATACAAGGGGATTCCAATTCAATCCCATCAAGGAGGCATGTACCAATGCCATCTCACTAGTCCCAGTGATCAATTTCTGTTCACAATTGATCATAATGATAGAACTAAGAGCCAAAGGGAGCACATAAACAAGATTAGTGTCTGAAAATACTAGCTGATAGAATAAAAAAGGCAGAGAATGATCCAACATGGGAAGCGAGATACACAGCAGACCCATAGAATGGCAGATGTCCTAAACAGCACTCTGGCCTCAGAATCAGCCCTTAAGGCATACAGATCTGGCTGAAAAGCCCATGAGAGTATTTCAGGCATGGAAAGCCAAGACACTCTGGCAACAAACAAACAAACAAACAAAACAAACAACTCCTCATGTAGGATCTCTGTCCTTAATGTGCTGTACATTGTGATTTAATGCTATAATTAGTACTCAAACAGTATTTTTCACTTTGTGTTTCTATGTGGGTGCAAACTGTTGAAATCTTTACTTAATATATGCTAAATTGATCTTTTGTATATAAGAGAAATGAAAATGAATCTTGATGTGAATGGAAGGGGAGAGGGAGAGGGAAATGGGAGGGTTGCGGGTGGGAGGGAAGTTATGGGGGGGGAAGCCATTGTAATGCATAAACTGTACTTTGGAAATTTATATTCATTAAATAAAAGTTAAAAAAATACCTTGGAAAATAAATTTAACCAAAATGTCAAAGATCTTTATGATGAGAATTACAAAACATTAAAGAAAGACATAGAAGAAGATACAAAAAATGGAAAAATCTTCCATGTTCATGGATTGTCAGAATGAATATCATCAAAATATCCATACTAGTGAAAGCAGTTTACAGATTCAATGCAATCCCAATCAAAATACCAATGACATTCTCCTCAGATTTAGAAAAAATGATACTGAAATTCATATGGAAACACAAGAGACTCCAAATAGTTAAAGCAATATTATATGGCAAAAGCAAAGCTGGAAGTACACAATAATCAAGACCTACTACGGGGCAGTTATATTCAAAACAGCCTGGCACTGGCCAGAATAAACAGATGGGTAGACCAATGGAATAGAATAGATACTCCAGAAATCAATGCATGCATCTATAACCAGCTTATCTTTGACAAACAAGCTAAAATCAATCCTTGGAGTAATAGTGTCTTCAACAAAAGGTGCTGGGAAAACTGTATCTCCACATGCAGAAGTATGAAGCAAGACCCATCCCTTACACCTTACACAAAAATCCACTCAAAATAGATCAAAGACCTAAATTTACAACCTGATACCATCAGTTTATTAGAAGACATTGGGGAAATCTTGTAAGACTTTGGCATAGGCAAAGACTTCTTGGCAAAGACCCCAGAAGCACAGGCTATCAAAGCCAAAATTGAAAAGTGGGACTAAATGAAATTGAAAAGCTTTTGTACTCCAAAAAGAACACTCAGCAAAGTGATGAGGCAACCGACATAATGGGAGAAATTTGCAAACTGTGTGACTGATAAAGGGTTAATATCCAGAATCTATAAAGAGCTCAAGAAATTCAACCAAAACAAAAATATAACCTAGTTAAGAAATAGGCAAAGGACTTAAACAGGTCTTTTTCAAAAGAGAAAATTCAATTGGGCATCAGACACATGAAAAAATGCTCCGGATCACTAGCCATCAAGGAAATGCATACCAAAACCAGAATGAGGTTTCATCTCATCCCAGTTAGAATGATTTTCATACCTAAATCAACAAAAAACAAATCCTGGTGAGGATGTGGAGAAAAAGGTATCGTAATCCACTGTTGATGGATATGTACAATGATACAGCCACTGTGCAAGACAGTATGCAGATACTTTAGAAATCTGAATATTGACCTACATTATGACCCTGCCACCCTACTCCTGTGAATTCACCCAAAGGAAATGCAATCAGCACATGAAAGAGTTACCTGTATTCTCATGTTTAGTGAGGCTCAATTCACAATAGCTAAGATATGGAATCAAATCAGATGTCCAGCAGCTAAAAACTAGATAAAGAAATTATTGTGTATTATATGTACACCATAGAACACTACAAAGTAGTAAAAAAAAAAAAGAGAGAGAGAGAAAAGAAAAAGAAATCCTTTCTCTGCATCAAAATGGATGTAACTGGAAACCATTATACTTAGTGAAATAAGCCAGTTCTAGGAAGACAAATACCATATATTCTCCCTGATCTGTGATAACTTATACAGCACCTAAATGAATGAAATTAATGATTTGAGATGTCAATTGATGCAGAGAAAGCTTTTGATAAAATTCAACACCCTTTCTTGATGAAAACTCTAAGCAAATTGGGTATAGAAGAAGCATTCCTCAATATAATCAAAGCAATTTATGAAAAACCCACGGTCAGCATCCTATTGAATGGGGAAAAGTTGGAAGCATTTCCACTGAGATCTGGCACCAGACAGGGATACCCACTCTCACCACTGCTATTCAACATAGTTCTGGAAGTTTTAGCCAGAGCCATCAGGCAAGAAAAAGAAATTAAAGGAATACAAATTGGGAAGGAAGTAGTCAAATTATCCCTCTTTGCAGATGATATGATTCTTTATTTAGGGGATCCAAAGAACTCTACTAAGAGACTATTGGAACTCATAGAAGAGTTTGGAAAAGTAGCAGGATATAAAATCAATACACAAAAATAAAAAGCCTTTGTATACACAGGCAATGCTACGGCTGAGAAAGAACTGCTAAGATCTATCCCATTCACAACAGCTACAAAAACAATCAAATACCTAGGAATAAATTTAACCAAGGACGTTAAAGATCTCTACGATGAGAATTACAAAACCTTAAAGAAAGAAATAGAAGAGGATACCAAGAAATGGAAAAATCTTCCATGTTTATGGATTGGAAGAGTCAACATCATCAAAATGTCCATTCTCCCAGAAGCCATTTATAGATTCAATGCGATACCAATCAAGATACCGAAGACATTCTTCTCAGATCTAGAAAAAATGATGCTGAAATACATATGGAGACACAGGAGACTTCGAATAGCTAAAGCAATTCTGTACAACAAAAACAAAGCCGGAGGTATCACAATACCAGATTTCAGGACGTACTACAGGGCAGTGGTAATCAAAACAGCATGGTACTGCTACAGAAACAGATGGATAGAACAATGGAACAGAAAAGAAACACCAGAAATCAATCCAAACATCTATAGCCAACTTATATTTGATCAAGGATCTAAAACCATTTCCTGGAGCAAGGACAGTCTATTCAATAAATGGTGCTGGGAAAACTGGATTTCCACATGCAGAAGCATGAAGCAAGACCCCTACCTTACACCTTACACAAAAATCCACCCAACATGGATTAAAGACCTAAATCTACGACCTGACACCATCAAATTATTAGATAACATTGGAGAAACCCTGCAAGATATTGGCACCGGCAAAGAGTTTCTGGAAAAGACCCTGGAGGCGCAGGCAGTCAAAGCCAAAATTAACTATTGGGATTGCATTAAATTGAGAAGTTTCTGTACTTCAAAAGAAACAGGAGAGTGAAGAGGCAACCAACAGAACGGGAAAAATATTTGCAAACTATAATACAGATAAAGGATTAATAACCAGAGTCTACAAAGAGATCAAGAAATGCCACAACAACAAAACAAAAAACCCACTTAAGAGACGGGCCAAGGACCTCAATAGACATTTTTCAAAAGAGGAAATCCAAATGGCCAACAGACACATGAAAACATGTTCAAGGTCACTAGCAATCAGGGAAATATAAATCAAAACCACAATGAGATTTCACTTCACCCCAGTGAGAATGGCTCACATTCAGAAATCTACCAATAATAGATGCTGGAGAGGATGTGGGGAAAAAGGGACACTAACCCACTGTTGGTGGGAATGCAAACTGGTTAAGCCACTAAGGAAGTCAGTCTGGAGATTCCTCAGAAACCTGAATATAACCCTACCGTTCGACCCAGCCATCCCACTCCTTGGAATTTACCCAAAGGAAATTAAATTGGCAAACAAAAAAACAGTCTGCACCTTAATGTTTATTGCAGCTCAATTCACAATAGCTATGACCTGGAATCAACTTAAATGCCCATCAACAGTAGACTGGATAAAGAAATTATGGGATATGTACTCTATCGAATACTATACAGCAGTCAAAAACAATGACATCTGGTCATTTGCAACAAAATGGAGGAACCTGGAAAACATTATGCTGAGTGAAATAAGCCAGTCCCAAAGGGACAAATATCATATGTTCTCCCTGATCAGCGACAACTAACCGAGCACCAAAAAGGAAACCTGTTAAAGCGAAATGGACACTATGAGAAATGGTGACTTGATCAGCCCTTGCCCTGACTGTTGATGAACAACTTAATACGTTATCCTTCTTAGTATTTTTTTGGTCTGTTCTACTTAATACTATTGGTTTAATTCTGTAATTAACACACAGTTATTCTTAAGTGTTGAAACTTAACTGAAAAGTGATCCCTGTTAAATATAACAGCGGGAATAAGAGAGGGAGGGGATGTACAATTTGGGACATGCTCAAGCTGACTTGCCCAGAACGGCAGAGTTAGAAACATACCAGGGGATTCCAATTCAATCCCATCAAGGAGGCATGTACCAATGCCATCTCACTAGTCCCAGTGATCAATTTCTGTTCACAATTGATCATAATGATAGAACTAAGAGCCAAAGGGAGCACATAAACAAGATTAGTGTCTGAAAATACTAGCTGATAGAATAAAAAAGGCAGAGAATGATCCAACATGGGAAGCGAGATACACAGCAGACCCATAGAATGGCAGATGTCCTAAACAGCACTCTGGCCTCAGAATCAGCCCTTAAGGCATACAGATCTGGCTGAAAAGCCCATGAGAGTATTTCAGGCATGGAAAGCCAAGACACTCTGGCAAAAAAAAAACAAAAACAAAAACAAAAACAAAAAAACCAAACAATCCTAAATGAAAGATCTCTGTGAGTGAGATCCCAGTGGAAAGAACGGGTCATCAAAGAAGGAGGTACTTTTCTCTGAAGGGAGGAGAGAACTTCCACTTTGACTACGACCTTGTCTAAATATGATCAGAGTTGGTGAACTCAAAAGGCTTCCATAGCCTTGGCAACTCATGACAAGAGCCTAGGGAGATTACTGATGCCATGAACAAAAGTGTCGAATTGTTAAGTCAACAACAGGAGTCACTGTGCACTTACTCCTCATGTAGGATCTCGGCCCTTAATATGCTGTACATTGTGATTTAATGCTATAACTAGTACTCAAACAGTATTTTTCACTTTATGTTTCTGTGTGGGAGCAAACTGTTGAAATCTTTACTTAATGTATGCTAAACTGATCTTCTGTATATAAAGAGAATTGAAAATGAATCTCGATGTGAATGGAAGGGGAGAAGGAGCGAGAAAGGGGAGGGTTGCGGGTGGGAGGGAAGTTATGAGGGGGGGAAGCCATTGTAACCCATAAGCTGTACTTTGGAAATTTATATTCATTAAATAAATGTTTAAAAAAAAACAATTTGAGATGTAATGATTTTGAACAGCCATTGTCTTGACTATTGAGAAAAAGTTTTTTATTTTCATACTATTTGAATTCTTTACTTAGTGTAGGGTTAATCTTATGTGTTTAAGTTAATTGAAAATAGATCTTAGTGAAAAATAAGAATGGGAATAGGAGAGGGAGGAGAAGGAAAGGTAGGAGTGCAGGCGAGAGGGAAGGTAGTGTGGGAAGGATCACTATGCTCCTAAATTTGTATACATGAAATACAGGCAGTTTGTATACCTTAAACAAAAGGTTTCTACATTAAAAAAAAAAAAAACAGATTTAATTTTAAAAAGCCCAAGATTAATAACACCACATATCTCAGCAATAAGTGAATTTAGAAGACAATGGAACAATTTCTTCAAAGTGTCCGGAAAGCTTATATGGAGTATAGAATTCATCATCCAGAAAAAATTATCTATGATAGATAAGCATTAGTACATATTTATTAAAGAAATATTTTTAATCAAGATTTTATTTTAAAGGTAGAGAGATAGAGACAGGACACACAGACAAATAGACAGAATGAGAACTTCCATCTACCTGATCACACCCCAAATGGCTATAATAGCCAGGACTGAGCCAGGCTGAAGCCAGGAGCTGGGAACTCAATACAGGCCATCCACATGAACAGCAGGGATCCAACTATGTTACCTGCTTCCCAGGGTGGTTATTAGCACGAAGCTGGAATTGGAAGCAGAACTGCGAGAAAGAAATTCTGATATACTGAATTATTTCAAACTGGCATCTTAACTACCATATCAAATATCACCCCAAAATATAGGCATTTTAAAGGCATACAATGCTTCAAAAGCTTACCTACTATAAACCTGTACTAAAGAAATTATTTGGGGATATGACCTAGCAGTATTATAAGGGGATCCTCTAAAGAGATAGAAACTATAAAAATAATTCAGAAACTGTTAACATTGTAATAATTACAATATATAATATCTTCATTGTATGAGTGTGAGTGTGTGTGTATCAGAAATTAGAAATGTTGGGATGAGAATAAAAAGCGTTAGGAATATTCCTGAAGAAACTGAGAAAACTAAAAATATGGTATGATATTAAGTAACTAAGGGACTGTTACTCAATATTTTTGGAGGCTCCGTTCAGTGCCATAGAAATTTCCTTTTCAATGGGTTCAAGTATATTATGATCCTGAAGAGCAATTATTTATATAATTTAAATTTTTGAATACTGTTGTTTTTCAGTATACAAATGCACTTATAGACAAAATATTCCATAACTGTAGTGAAAGAAAACAGAATTTAAGAGTTGTCACGGTGGGACTACTGCTGTGGAGTAGTGAGTTAAGCTGTTGCCTATGATACTGGCATCCCATATGGGTGCAGGTTCAAGTCTGGGCTGTTCCATTTCTGATCCAGTTCCCTGTTAATAAGCCTGGGAAAGGAGGGGAAGTTGGCCTAATTATCACTGACAATGCAAGAAAGTTATAGTTACCAAAGGAAAGACTTCAGGAAGAAGTGATGGCAGATGTTTGTTGTTATTATTTTACCTTCTGCAATGGGGAATTAACAGTACAATCCATAATTGGTAGATCAAAAAATAAATGGCAAAAGCATTATGCACAACTCTAACAGTAGTTATGAGAGAAATTAAAAATAATACAAATCAATGTTGGAAGATTTTTCATAGGGTAGTAGAATAGTAGAGTGGAATGTGCGAGTGGAGAAAATTCTGTGGTTCACTTTAATTCAGATTCTTGTATGTAAATAAGAACATTTTAGTTGAAAAATCATAAAGATATATATCTACCAAAGAATTCCTAAAAAATATACTTTAAAAAGTTTTAAACTAGTAAATAAAAAATCTTATCAATATTGCCTCTGAAGATAACAATTCTAAGAAGTTACAATCTAATCTTTGAAATACATAAAATAATCCTAAAATGATATAATTTTAATCTTTGAAATACATAAAATCTGTTCTCTGTGTATTAGCAAAAATTTTGAAAAATATTTTCTCAGTTGGGCTGATTTAATTTTAAAAATAAAAGATTTCCTAAATCTTCTTGCAACATACTAACTTTATCTACCATTTTAGGACTATAGCATTTCCTTAAAATAATCTGATTATTAGATTGTTTCCCCTTATTTTAAAGGTTGTATTTTATAGCATTTAAAACAGTATTAAACTCTGGGAAAATATTTGCTCAACAAATGTCCAGTTCCTACATTCGTATTTGCTAATCACAGTAGAAAAAACATTTTTAATATAATTTTTCTCCTGCTGGAACATTTCACAAGAGAGTAATATTTTTATATATTACTGAGCTATGATTTACAAAATAAAGAAGTGTAGTAAAATTCTTTCAATAATATAAAAATTATAAATGAAAAAGAAATACTGGGGCCGGCGTCGTGATGCACTAGGCTAATATTCTGCCTGCAGCGCTGGGATCCCATGTGGGTGCTGGGTTCTAGTCCCAGTTACTCCTCTTCCAGTCCAGCTCTTTGCTGTGGCCCAGGAAGGCAGTGGAGGATGGCCCCAGTGCTTGGGCCCCTGCACCCGCATGGGAGACCAGGAAGAAGCACCTGGCTCCTGGCTTCGGATTGGCATAGCTCTGGTCGTGGCAGCCATTTGGGGAGGAACCAACGGAAAGAAGACTTTCTCTCTGTCTCTCTCTCTCTCACTGTCTGTAACTCTGTCAAATAAATAAATAAAAATCTTAAAAAAAAAAAAAAGAAATACTCTGTCCTACTTTATGTAGTTTTATTTATTTATTTATTTATTTTGGACAGGCAGAGTGGACAGTGAGAGAGAGAGACAGAGAGAAAGGTCTTCCTTTGCTGTTGGTTCACCCTGCAATGGCCGGCGCAGCCAGTGCACTGCGGCCGGCGCACCACGCTGATCCGATGGCAGGAGCCAGGAGCTTCTCCTGGTCTCCCATGGGGTGCAGGGCCCAAGCACCTGGGCCATCCTCCACTGCACTCCCTGGCCACAGCAGAGAGCTGGCCTGGAAGAGGGGCAACGAGGACAGAATCCGGCGCCCTGACCGGGACTAGAACCTGGTGTGCCGGCGCCGCAAGGCGGAGGATTAGCCTATTGAGCCATGGTGCTGGCCTTATGTAGTATTTATTTTTCTCTTAGTGGTACATAAAATCATGCTGCCTCTTACAATTATTGGCATTTCAGATCTGATAAAATATGGCTTTTCTGCATTAAGTAAGCCCAAATTTCCCTAGTGTCTTGGTTTCTAAGCTTTGCATAAATATATATCAAATTGAATCCCATTATAGTATAGAAATTTATTTGTATTGTGTTAGTAGTTCACTTTAGTAAGACCTGATTAGTCTTAAGTATTTTTACCATAGTTTTACTTAGAATAAAAATAACATTAGAAAATTTGGCCCATATATATTAAGAATCATTAGTAGTATGGGTTTAAGTCTTGTGAGGTAGAAATGGATGCTAGAAACTGGATCCCAAGCAACAGTATCAAATCATCCTATATTTCTATAAAAGAAAATACAGGGGTGGCTTCCGTGGCGCAGTAGGTTAATCCTCCGCTTGTGCTGGCATCCCATATGGGCGCCAATTCCAGTCCCGGCTGCCCCTCTTCCAATCCAGCTCTCTGCTATGGCCTGGGAAAGCAGTAGAAATGGCCCAAGTGCTTGGGCCCCTGCACCTGCATAGAAGACCAGGAAGAAACACCTGACTCCTGGCTTTAGATTGGCATAGCTTCGGCCATTGCGGCCAACTGGGGAATGAACCAATGGAAGGATGACCTTTCTCTCTCTGTCTCTCCCTCTCACTGTCTGTAACTCTACCTCTCAAATAAATAAATAAAATCTTAAAAAAAAAAAAAAAAGAAAATCCATCGTAGGAAAATTCTGTCTCAATGGTTTCAATATTACCATGTATAATTCAAGCAAAAATTGTATTAAAAATAATAGTTTGGAGGAAAAGAAGGAATATTTTGGTACTTCTGTATTCTAATACTCAGAAATTTATTATTTAAGAGTATATATTTTATTTGTGATCATATTTGGAAGTCCTAAAATTTTTGAAGTATACCCAGAGATGGGTCAGCTATAATCTATATGACTGTTTATAGTCAAACACAAAAACTTTATTAATGTTTTGATAAAATCTCTATTTCAAGAGCATTTGAATAAAGCTCCTTAATATTCTGCTATTACAGCTATCAATCATAGCTTAGGGTCCCCTCTCACACTTTTGAAAATTCCCACCCCTTGATTTCTAGCCCAGAGTGCCAACAGAACATACTCTCTGGTTGTCATTGTGTTTCTTCTTAAAAAAATACAAGAACAAAACAAAGTGCCAGAGTTTTTTATTCTTTTCTGAAGTGTGGTGCTTGCAGTTCTAATGTACGAATGAATAAAATAAAAAGCAGATTTCTTAAGTTTTATACAGAAAGTAGGATGGAAAGAATAAAATTCCTTTCTTTTAATCAAATGAAACACTTCAGAAAATTAACAAATATGAATAAAAACATGGCATTACCTCTGTATAAAACAACAGTTTTTCTACTTATGAATCCCATACGAAACCTAATTATTACAAACTTCTAATACCAAAATTATTTAAGTATTTTTATTTTTTCATGAGAAACATTTATCTTTACCCATAAGATGCTGTAAATGTATTTCTTCCCTTTTCAATTCATGCCTTTCTATGCTTACTGCTATATTATTTTGTGGTCTTTGTTTTGGCAGATGCACAAGCAAAATCTAATTCCAACAGTTTGACCCCTTCTCACTTTTTATGTTCTCTAGGGCATAATAAAAACCAAGATACAATCCCTCAGCAGTTAATGAAGCTTAACCTCACACCCTCTTAATTACCAATGCATTACACCAACCGTGGGCATCATACTCCTCTCTAAGCTATTTTACAATTCAGGAGAAGTACTACTGAGCTATTATGTAGCAACATAATCCATGCAGCATGAGAAATCCTTCTTAAAAATAAAATCTTTTGATCCTTGCAGGTTTTGGTAACTGTATAATTAATACTACTTAAGCATTATCCATGTATCAGTAAGTATATTATATTCTATCAGTAAGTATGTTACTTTGTTGATTTTTTGAGTTTGTTTTGGCAACTTCTACTTTCTAAAAGTTAGACAGAGAAAACATTACCAAGATAACAGAGAAAACATTACCAAGATACTGTTTCCAAAAGTTCAAATACAAAATACTGCAGACATCCAACCTGAGTATCCATCTATTAAAGGTATAGTCTCCACATTATTTTCAATTAAAATATTTAAAAGAATGGGTGAGGGTTGATTTTAGCTAGTAAAAACATTCAGAAAAATAGCAGAATTTCAGGAAGTCTGAATGTCAGAATGTTTCATTTCAAGAACTTTTAAAACTCAGAGATTTTAAATTACTAATTAATGGATTAACTTATTTCCATGGATATTTGAAACTAAATTAAATTTGGATCAGGAAATATCTTAGCGCAATTCAAGTTTTTTCTTTTTGAATATAAAGGTGGTTAAAATAATTGTTATTGTAAGAAAGTGAAAAGCACTTTTGCCTCAGTAAACACAAATTGTGTTAATTAAACTCCTAAATTGACAAAAATGATAGTTTCATTTGGCAACTACATCAATACACAAATCTGAAAAGAAAAAAGGAAATCAATGGGTTAAGATCTGTGTTCTCAAAACTCTTCCATGGAGCCCTAGCACATTTCTTTTTAACACGTAAACCAGGAATGTATTGAGATGACTGTATAATCTTTTCTTCATTTTTTTTATTAAGATAGAGGAAAGGAATAGGATAATATGAAAAATAGGAAACAGAAGTCCGCATTAAGAATTTAGAAATGAAGGGAAAGGATTATATCCAGCAATAAAAAAAAATCTGTTCATTAAACACAAATCATAATCTAATTATTTTAAAATATTACATTCTAAACCACCACTTTTTAAAAAGTTCCTAACATGGAAGGATCTCAAAACAATTTGGATATGTAATTAATCCCTGAGTTCTACTCAGATGTAATAGTGTGGCTGGGAAAATGAGGCACATGCAGATTTACATTCATTATCTCTGTTCTAGCAATGTATCTACTAATACCAAAGTCTACATTTTGAGCAAGGTAGCTAAATGCTTTTGCAAACTGCCTATGGATGCTATTGACTTAATAGCATTTACTTTAAAGAGAAATAATACAGTGAGTTTTTTGGCACTATGATATTATCAGGTTCTACATTATTTTCTCACATATATATAAAAATCAAAATCATCAAGCTGCATAAACACTATTATTTGCATCTATTTTCTTACATAGATTAAGATTTTATAAATTTTATATAGCAAAATATAAAATTTGTGTTATATATTACTTCAAAATATCATTACTTAAAATAATTTTTGTAAGAAGAAAGCTTAAATAGAAATCACATGCTTTCACTTATGGAGAAACAAGGATGGACTGTATCCATTAATACTTCTATCCATAAAAACTGGTTTTTCTTTGGCAAGTTCCTTTATAAAATACAATTTATATATCAGATGCTGTCAATGTTTGAACTGGCTTTGGGTAATTCACACACCAATACAAGTTGTACTCAAAGGAATATTATGTGGAAATTTCAAAAGGTTCATGAAATAATAGAATTAAAACATACATACATTTTGGTGCAAAAAAATGGCACAGTCTTCATAATATGCATTTTCATAAACTTTTTGAAGTTATATATGCACAGATCTCCAAACTTTTTCACACCAAAATAAACTTACCTTTAATTCCATTTTCCACTAATTCTTTGAATTTCTCTTGTATACACATATTCAAACATGTGTGTATAGATACCATGTGTGTGTATGTGTATGTGTGTGTATACTTCTTTTATAGGAAAAATCTTCGATAAAATACATTTTGAGAAATGTTTTAAAAAGTGCACTGGTGTTTCCACTTAATCATTGATATTCAAAAGTTTAACTAATGAAACCACAGGCAATAATTCCCTTAGTAAATATTCACTGTACAAGGTTTATTAACATGTTTTTAAGAAAATGTGATAGCTGATAATTCATGCTGTGCAAACAGGTTATACAATAATTATTTAGTTACAGCAGGATCTAGGTGTCTGCAAAAGATTCTCTACAAAATTCCTTTAAGTATTAAAGTGTCCCTATTGAGAACAAATTAAATATTTTCTAAACATCTGCTATAACTGAAGCTTTCTAAATATAATCGTTTTAAGAGAAGTTAAGATATTGGAAAAGATATTTAATATCATTATTACATCTTGCACAGAGGTCACAGACTTTTTCAACTTACAGAAAAGAAGTATCCTAAAGTTTTAAGGTTATCAACCACCAAAGAAATGCCTTCAAAAGGAAATGTAATGAGGCATTATCTCCATGGAAGAGGCCAGGATCACTTAAATTTCTTGATCAGGAAGGCATAAGTGGCAATTATTTGTTTTAAGTCATTTTATTTTTCCAGAATGACCCCAGATCATGGAAAATGATCACTATGGTACTACAGGGTACCACATGGGACTGTGTATAATTAAATTTGAAAAGTATTTTTCTGTAGAACAATCGGTGATAATAGAATAATGGATTCTTTTTCTGCTCTTTGATTACAGAGAAGTAGAGGCAACTGAGTAAAGGCATCACATAGGGTTAATTCTATCTCAGCCTATATATTAAATCTGCTTTAGGAAATAAAAATGGAAGCTTTACTTCATGGTCTCAGATTTGTTCTCTACTTCCAATTTAAGTCTTCTGCTTAATATTATCTACCCTGTCTTGGGAATCAAAAACAAGCTTTTAGATAACAGAAACTACAGAATGAATATTATGCAAACAATAAGCACATTCAAGGACCCTGATTTTATTAACATATCATAATATGAAAAGATGGATGCAGTGAACTAAAGTCACTTTGCATAATTAATTGTCTATCAGTTCTAAGATTTTAACATTTCTTTTGCACATAACAATAACTATCTAAAAGGACTTATAACTATTATTAAGGATTCAAAACAGTTTTTGAAAATAAATTTGAGGCCCAGAATAAGTACTTTAAGCTTTTTTTTTTTTCCCAAAAGCTCTGTTTTCACAGAGCCCCAGTTATTTCATTTTCAATTTGGAACTCTAGAATAAGGTAGCCGGATAGGTATTACCCTTTCTTAATAGGAAAGGTTAAATGACTCACACAAGGTCTTGCAGTTAGAATGCACTTTCTTGAGGCTAAATACCCTATGGTAAGATATGGTAATTTTGCTATATGACAGCCAAATTTTATGCATGCTAAATTCTTCACTGATTGACCCATAAAACACCAACACCAATGTGTGTTTATAATGTTACAGTAATAGTGGTTTTCACTAGCTAGTAACAGAGAGGTGGGGAGTGAATTTATTCTTTACATTTTTATCTTGCTTTTCATTTTCTTAGTGGAAAATCAGGCACATGCCATCTTTAAAAGTTGGCTACAAATGTAGGTCACTGGAAGCAGTACTGAGCTTTTGCATGCTTTTTCTTAGTCTTTTCATTTTGCCAAAGAAGTTCTAACTGTAGCTGCCAGAGGAGAACTTGGAATTTTAAATAAGCTCTCACAGTAGCCAGGGAGAATAAAAAGAGTGAAACCCTGGGGTCAAACAGCAAATTTCCGGCTCAACTAGAGTGTAGTGAGCCCTGAAAAGTGTATTGATGGCCTGATATATATATATTTTTTTAAAGAAATAACATGTTGAAAAAGAAATGAAGGGAACATTCTGATTACTGCTCTCACCTCAAAGAGCTCTTCTAATAAATGCACTTACATGAGGGAAACATATGCCAAAACAGCTTTAAGAAAATACAAAAATTATTATCACATAGTCTAGAAAGTATAAAAATGGGTCAGAAAATATTACTTAAAAGGTATTGGGTATGCATAAAGCTTGTAAAATGAAATGATAAAAGAACCAGAAAGTGGTTATTAATTATCTATAACATACCATGTTGCTTTTGTATTGAATCACTATAAGATTACAACTTTGAAAATGAATAAAAATGTTCAAGTACAAGGGGCTGTGGAAGAGTTAGTGGACAATCTTTCTTCCTTTCTTCCTTCCTTCCTTCCTTCCTTCCTTCCTTCCTTCCTTCCTTCCTTCCTTCCTTCCTTCCTTCCTTCCTTCCTTCCTTCCTTCCTTCCTTCCTTTCTTTCTTTCTTTTAACAGGCAGAGTTAGTGAGAGCGAGAGACAGAGAGAAAGGTCTTCCTTCTGTTGGTTCACCCCCTAAATGGCTGCTACGGCCAGCGCGCTGCGCAGATCTGAAGCCAGGAGCCAGGTGCTTTCCTGGTCTCCCATGTGGGTGCAGGGCCCAAGCACTTGGGCCATCCTCCACTGCCTTCCAGGGCCACAGCAGAGAGCTGGACTGGAAGAAGAGCAACCGGGACAGAATCCAGCGCCCCGACCGGGACTAGAACCCGGGGTACCGGCGTCGCAGGTGGAGGATTAGCCAAGTGAGCCACGGCGCCAGCTGGAAATTGTTTCTTATGAAAAACTATCCACAATTTCAAAAATTTTTGCATCAAAATAAAGATTCCATTTTGTATCAAAAGTTCTTTTTTCATAAACTTTTTGAACACTCCTGTATCTGGCTCATCAAAGGTTTTTAACTCCATTTTTATAGTTGTCATTATTTTTTGGCAGAACTAGCAAAACAAGAGTTGGATCTGAGATATTTCTGTATTCATTTCCTTCAGAAAGACCAGTCATAAGACAATGTGAGAGCAGACAGGTATTCACTTTCAATTATGAAATATTTTCTATATATTAAATGTGGAAAGTCTCACTTTATTTGAACTATTTGTTTGATATCATATTTAATGTTAAAAAGACACTATATGCTACATTCCTTTATGAGACATCAAAGCAGTTAAAACTCTCCTGCTGGTAACCATCTACTTGCTTGAGCACATATTTTGAAACTTTCAATTTTTAAGTTTACTTAAAGCACTGAAGCCTCCAACTTTGTTTTAAATGCGGCTCATGTCAGACACTGCATATTGGATATAAAAATAACCAAAAAAAATTTAAAGCACCAAGTCAGGAATTCACCCCTTGCTGTATTCTTACATACTTCTTTCTGTGTGAACATTACTTGTTTGACATGTCATCAGAAGCAAATATTCAAATTAAGTTTTATAAAATTGACTTTGGTATATAATGAAATAGCATTTGTTTTACTTCTAAAATATTTTATTTTCTCTAATCCTATAAATATTGACATGATACATATTCCTAAAATTATGAAAAAGGTAAATGCCGTGTTTGACACAAAAGTCATGATACTGCTTGAGATGCGCAAATCCCATTTTGGAAAGTCTGGGTTTGAGTCGTAGCTCTGCCTCCAATCAGCTTCCTGCTAATGTGCACCCTGTAAAACAGATGACGCTCAAATTCTTAGGTTCCTGTCTCCCACATGCAAAACTCAGATTGAAAACCAGGTTGTTTTTTTCAGTGTGGTCCAACTTTGGATGTTACAGGCTTTTGGGAGAGAGAACTAGCATATGGAAGACCTTTCTGTCTGTCTCTTTTTCTCCTACAGATAAAACAAAACTAAAACTTTTTTAAAAATTATGAAAAGATACAATATGAAAGCATTTGTAAAGAAATATTTGTATCTGAGGTGCATACCAATTTTTTATTTCATGAAAAAAATCAGTTTGCATAAATGTTTATATATTTTAACATAAAAATATAATTTTTATGATTTTTTTAGAAAACATTCAATAGAAATTTTTTTGTGGTGAATACTCATACTATGTTTGAGATGATCAAGAAAATTCTTTTAGATAAAGTTAACTGATGAATACTTACCATATGTGTTTTAAAAATCTTTAACAACATCATGTATATTGTTCTATAGGGTTTCTAAGGGCTGTAATTTTTAAGCAGTTCATCTTAATGCTGACTTCTTGAGAAGCTTTGACTACAATAGGCATGAATATGTTTTCAAAGGATGATGGATAAATTGCTGGGTTGATATATAATATATCTTAGGCAGCTGATAGGTTTTTTATCCTTTACTTGTCTTTTAGTTATACACAGTTTTAAGATAATTATCATCTATAAGTTAGTCTTTTTCCTTTTCTTGTATCAGAAATATTTGCCTTGCTTATAGGTTCTAGAAATCCCCAAAGTATACATCATAAAATTAAAACTAAGCTATTACGGCACCCCCCCCCCCAACCCTACAGTGTATCCTAAACACTGTTAATGTCTGATTTGGTCATTCATTGCTAGACTGATAAAGACGAAATTTTTAAGTATCACTATAATTGAATTGGACACACTGGAATTCTAATTGAATATTATATAGAAAACCTTACTTATCAATATAGTATTCAATATCACAATTTATTTATTTAAAATTATTCATTTGAAAAGGAGAGATTAGATGCATTCTCAACTGCTGGGGCTGTGCCAGGCCAAAGCTAAGAGTCAGGAGCTCAGTCTGAGTCTCCCCAAACTGGAACTTGGAGTGGAGCTAGGCCTTGAACCAAGGCACCCCAATATGTGATACAAGCATCCCAAATGGCAGCCTAACTGATGAGCCAAATGCCTACCCCCAAACATGCTATTTGAATAAAAACAACCTGTCTTAGACTAGTCATCATGAGAATAAAATTGAATTTTAAGACGCAGGATTCAAACTTGCAACCTTACATGCCATAAATCAAATGCTAAAAAACATGTTTTGTGGTACCAATTATAGTATCTTTGATAATATACTCAAAAAGCAAAATATAAAGCATACTAGGAATTATGGCAGTAGATCACAGTCATTAGTTCAAAGCACCTATGCTAGAGAGTTGAATGGCAGCTGACAGTGATTAGAGGGAAAGGGAAATGGAAGATGTAGTTCAAAGGATATAAAACTTTCAGTTATAAGACAGGTAAGCTGAGGATCTAACGTAAAGAGTAGTTAATTATACTGTATTATATACTTTAAAGTTGGTAAGAGTAGATTTACGTAGTAAAAAAATAGTAACTCTGTGAGGTGATGGATGTATTAATTAGTATAATTGTGGTAATCATTTCACAATACAATATATCAAATCACACCCAAATTCCAAAAAATTAGGAGCTGGAGTGGAGAAAGCTACAGAAAATTGAACAACTTCAAAACAAATCTATGATATTCCAGAGCAAGAGAAACTTTTTAAAACATTAAAAAGTACACTAATTAGGGCTCTCTATGAAGAGAACCAATAGGATGTGTGGTGTGTGTGTGTGTATGTGTGTGTATGTGTGTGTGTACAATGTATCCTTCATCTGCTGGTTTACTCCCCCCATATGGCCACAACAGCCAGGTCTTGGCAAGGCTGAAGCCAGAAGATAGGAACTCCATCTTGTTCTTCCACATGGTAGCAGGGGCCAACACGTGGGCAATTCCTGCTGCCTTCCCAAGGTGTATTAGCAAGAAGTTGGATCAGAAGCTGACAGCTGGGACTCCAACCAACACTCTGATATGGGATGTTTGCATCACCAAGTGCTTATTGTGGTGGATTCGTTCTGAGAGCAGGAGTGTGGTGGGGGCAAGAGGCGCCGAGTCACCACACAGACCCTGGGAGTTGGGTGAAAGCGGGCCAGAGGGGAGCAGCCTGCAGACTCGTTTATTTCTGTTGGTACAACAGCTTATATAGCCAAGGCAGCCAATCTGGTCAAAGGGCGGTCTATGCCCTAACCAATCACATCCTGTTGCCAGGCAGTATCTGAAGCCATCCAATCACAGCCTGTTGCCAAGCAGGCTCTGATTGCCATGTGGTTTCCAAAGCCATCCAATCACAGCCTGTTGCCAGGCCGGCTCCGTTGCCAGGTGGGTTCAAAGCCATTCCTGAGTAACTGACGCTCGCTTGCCAGTGGCCATCTTGGCATGGCCTTCTCATTCCACCACAAGTGCTAGCTTAACCTGCTGTATCACAACACTGGCCCCTTTTTTTGTTTTTAAGATATTTTTTCTGGGTATAAAATTCTGGATGGATAGTATTTTTTTTAATTATTTTCTTTTAGTATTTTAAAGTTACCTTCTTGCCTTCTTGTTTTCTGGTTTGCACTTCATGGAACCAAAAGTCTGCTGCCAATTTTTCTTTCTTTCTTTTTTTTTAATCCTCAGGCCTGCCTATGAAACGTGGCTTTCCTATTCCAACTTTCAAGTTTTTCCCTTTATCACTTGTTTCGAGTAATTTGAGTAATTTGATGATATGCCTTGAAGATGTTTTCTTTTTTTTTTCTTTCTTTTCTTTTTAACAGGCAGAGTGGACAGTGAGAGAGAGAGAGAGAGAGAGAGAAAGGTCTTCCTTTGCCGTTGGTTCACCCTCCAATGGCCGCTGCGGCCGACACGCTGCGGCTGGTGCACTGCGCTGATCTGATGGCAGGAGCCAGGTACTTATCCTGGTCTCCCATGGGGTGCAGGGTGAAGATGTTTTCTTCAGGACTTTTAGAACTGAGGTTTGCCAAACACCTTAGAATCATGAGTATATCATTTTCATTCTATTTGGAAGCTCTTTTCCTCTAGCTTACTGAATATTTAAAATACAACTATAATAAAAACTAATATGCTTATGTAATTATATTCTGTATGCCATTTATTTTTTGTTTAAATTGATTTTTCTCCTCTTTATAATCTGCATTCTCCTGATTCTTAGCAAGCCTACTACGTTTTAATTAGATGTCATATATTGTATATTTTACTGTTGGTTAGCAAATATTTTGGTATTACTATTAATTACTACTAATATTAATTAACAGTTGTTCTGAGGGACAGACAACTATTTTACCTAAAAGATATGATTATTTCAGGCTCATCTCCAGTGCAAAACTCTTCACAATAATCTGCTGTACATGAATTCTGAGGTTTCTACTCTGGCAAATGGGAATAGTTATTATTTTTGTTTGGTTGGTTGGTTTTTAATTTGTTAAGTACATGGGGACAGCTGTGGTCCTGATTAATCCACGTTGGCTAGACTTTGCAGTTTGTTCAGATTTGCTGCACCTTTTTCAGAGTTTACTTTTTAAACTATATTTTTTACCTCCCCTATAAAATTGCTGTATAAATGCCTGCAGTGTCTTGCTACTTGTATTTATGACAGGATATTTATGAAAGCCTGATGAAAAAGCTACTATCTCTTTTATAACCTCAAACGTCTTCACATAATCTAAAGAAGGATAAGTAAAATAAAATCTTTAAAACTAACTTGTAAAAATTCAAAATATCTAAGAAAGATGTCACAGACTACTCTGAAATAAAAATATGGTTTTCTAAAGGAAAACGTGCAAGTACATGTGCTGTGTTTTAACATTACTATCTGAGTTGCTTAGAGGCAAGAAAGAAAAATAAGCCTTTTATTTTAAAAGCAGGCATAGGAATTCCTATTTCTGGAAAGGTGAAAATTTCCTATGATGCTAAAAAGATGTTTGATATAAAATCTCAGGCTCAGTATATTGTAGAATATGCTATGAAGAACTGGTATAGTTTATGACAATGATTTTGACCTTTTTTCCATAGTTTCTAGAAGGTGCATACTGTCCAGAAATTGACCAAGATAATTCAAGTGACAGAAAAAAGCAACAGAACAAATAAAACATTAAGAAAATGTTGTAAGGGCCAGTGCTGTGGTGTAGCAGGTAAGGCGGCTGCCTGCAGTGCCAGCATCCCATATGGGCGCCGGTTTGAGTCCTGGCGGCTCCACTTCAGATCCAGCTCTCCGCTATGGCCTGTGAAAGCACTGGAAAATGTCCCAACTGCTGAACCCATGTGGAAACCTGGAAGAAACTCCTGGATCCTGGCTTCAGATCAGATCAGCTCTAGACACTGCGGCCAACTGAGGAGTGAACCAGCAGATGGAAGACCTCTCTCTCTCTCTCTGCATAACTCTTTTAAATAAATAAATAAATAAATAAATCTTAAAAAAAAAAAGAAAAAAAGAAAATGTTGGAAAAACTAAACAACCAAAAATGATCAAAGGGGAAAATAGGCCTTGCAAACAGAAAAAAATACAAGGATTTCTCAATTGGATGTCAATTTCAATATTTTTTAAATTAATTAATTTATTTGAAAGAGTTACACAGAGAGAGAAGAGGCAGAGAGAGTGAGGTCTTCCATCCCCTGGTTCACTCCCCAATTTGCTGCAACGGCCACAGCTGTGCTGATCCAAAGCCAGGAGCCAGGAGCTTCTTCAGGGTCTCCCACACAGATGCAGGGGCCCAAGGACTTGGGCCATCTTTTACTCCTTTCCCAGGCCATAGCAGAGAGCTGGCTCAGAAGTGGAGGAGCCAAGACTCGAACCAGCACCCATATGGGATGCTGGCACTGCAGGCAGCGACTTCACTTGCTACGCCACAGTGCTGGCCCCTCAATATTTTTTTTACAGGTTCATTTATTTATTTGAAAGACAAAATGAAAGAGAAAAAGAGAGAGTGAGAGAGAGTGAGAGAGGTATCTTCCATCCACTGATTCACTCTCCAAATGCCTACAACAGCCAAGGCTGGGATCTCTTACCAGGTCTCCCATGAGGTGGTTAGGAACCTAAGTACCAGGGTCATCATCTAATGTGTCTTAGGTGCAATAGCAAGAAGCTGAATGAGAAATCGAGTAGTTGACACCTCAAGTACACACTATGATTCCAATTAATAGCTTAATAAATTGTGCCACAAGACCCAATCCAGTAATACTATTTAGTAAGCAAAATCTAATCCATGTGAAGGAACCATTCCAGTTTTAACTTGACTGTCAGCATAATCTTTATGCTCTGAAACAAACTTTTATGGAAAATTTGTTGGTGTTGTTCACAGTTATTGTAACAGTATTTAGCATCCTACAAATTCATTGTAAATAACATATTTATTTGTTATTTTGTAGACTATGTACTGAAATTACAACTATTAAATGGAGAAGTGACTTTAGATCATGGATTCTATTCAAACAATGTCTTAAGTTGGGGTCCTGTCCTAGACAAAGAAATTAAGAATTCTGAAAGTCAGAATTGTTCTAAGCTAAAAAGTATGCCTGGCTTAAAGAAGATATGATATTTTAATCACACATTTTAACATTACTGCTTATTCATCTCTGTCATTCTTTAAGCAAAACAATTTTACTTAATTATTACTTCCAATTTCTATATTGTTGTTCTGATTTATATATTTGGTATACTTGGTAATATAATTATCAGATAATCTACAGCTGTTTTTCCTTACTTTTTCCCAGCATTCTCCAGTATCACGACTATGTAGTATATTACTTCTTCAATACAACAATCTTTGTATTTATGAACATTTTAATTTAATTACATATATTTAGAATAAAGCTATAAAGTTTGTAGTAAAAATGGCAAATATTATAGTTCTTGGGAACCAGTATATTTTTGCTTAAGTAGAAATTAAAATATTATAGATGTCATATAACTTGCTGTTTATATAGACAGATAGATACCCCAATTATTTTTATTCCATTATTTGAAATCCTATAGTGGTGATTTCCCACACTAAACTAATCTAATTGCCCAGACTAATCTCATCTAATAGTTTCAAGGTGAAGATTAAAAATTCAAGTTTCTTGGGGCCAGCGTTGTGGTGTAGCAGGTTAAAGCCCCAGCCTGTAGCGCTGCATATGGGTGCCGATTCAAGTCCTGGCTGCTCCTCTTCCAATCCAGCTCTCTGGTATGACCTGGGAAAGCAGAGGAAGATGGCCCAAGTCCTTAGGTCCCTGCACCTCCATGGGAGACCCAGTAGAAGCTACTGGTTCCTGGCTTCAGATCAGCTCAGCTCTGGCCATTGTGGTCATTTGGGGAGTAAACCAGTGGATGGAAGACCTCTCTGTCTCCTTGGCTCTACCTCTCTCTCTAATTCTTTCAACTAAGTAAAATAAATCTTAAAAAAAAATTCTGTTTCCTTTAAGGAATTTATTTATTATTTTTTTAAGATTTACTTACTTATATGAAAAGCAGAGTTATATAGAGAGCAGGACAGAAACAGACAAATCTTTCATCTTTTGGCACAATGACCAGAGCTGAGCCAAGCTGAAGTCAGGAGCCAGAAGCTTCATCTGGGTCTTTCATGTGGGTGCAACGACCCAAGTACTTGAGCCATCTTCTAACACTTTCCCATGGAAAATTAGCAGGAAGCCGAATCAGAAGTGGAGCAGCTGAGACTAGACATCTGTGCCCATAAGGGATGCCATCATTGCAGGTGGCAGCTTAACTTGCTATGCCAAACGCCTGCCCCAACGATTTCTTAAGAGTTAAGTCATACTTTATGAATCATAAAAAAAAGGCTTAGATATTTTGAAAATCTGCTTCTACATAGCAATAGTTAGAATGAAAATAGATTAATCAGGTCAAAATGAGAATGCTATAATCAGAGGTAAATAACTAAAGGATATTTTTCCTGCAGCCATGTGGGAGACCTGGAAGAAACGCCACTCTCCTGGATTCTTCCTGGCCCAACCATGGTAGTTGCAGACATTTGGGGAGTGAACCAGTGGATAGAAGATCCCTCTATCTATCTCTTCTACTCTTTCTGTAACTCTGCATTTCAAATAAATTTTTAAAAAAATAAAAAAAAAAAGCCGGCACCGCGGCTCACTAGGCTAATCCTCTGCCTTGCGGCACCGGCACACCGGGTTCTAGTCCCGGTCGGGGTGCCAGAGTCTGTCCCGGTTGCCCCTCCTCCAGGCCAGCTCTCTGCTGTGGCCAGGGAGTGCAGTGGAGGATGGCCCAGGTGCTTGGGCCCTGCACCCCATGGGAGACCAGGAGAAGCACCTGGCTCCAGCCATCGGATCAGCGCGGTGGGCTGGCCACAGCGGCCATTGGAGGGTGAACCAACGGCAAAAGGAAGACCTTTCTCTCTGTCTCTCTCTCTCTCACTGTCCACTCTGCCTGTCAAACAAACAAACAAACAAAAAACAAAAACAAAAACAAAACCCTGTATTTATGAGGTACATTGACTCTCTTCTCTTTGTATTTTTTTTTGACAGGCAGAGTGGACAGTGAGAGAGAGAGACAGAGAGAAAGGTCTTCCTTTGCCGTTGGTTCACCTTCCAATGGCCGCCGTGGCCGGCGCACCATGCTGATCCGATGGCAGGAGCCAGGAGTTTCTCCTGGTCTCCCATGGGGTGCAGGGCCCAAGGACTTGGGCCATCCTCCACTGCACTCCCTGGCCACAGCAGAGAGCTGGCCTGGAAGAGGGGCAAGCGGGACAGAATCCGGCTCCCTGACCGGGACTAGAACCCAGTGTGGCGGCGCCGCAAGGCGGAGGATTAGCCTAGTGAGCTGCGGTGCCCCCCCCCTTCTCTTTGTATTAACATCACATTAACATAATTGATTACAATTGTGTTGTTGTAATTATCATGCATTTGCTGTGACCTTGAGAATCTAATGCATTGATAAATTTCTAAAAAAAAGTACAGCTCCATTAATGCATTTAAATGTAGTTTGCATACATATATATATTGATTACATATATGAATTCTTTTCATGAAGTATTCAAAATGCACTATTGAGTTAACATATTTTATACCTGTAAAATGTCAGCGGGGTCTTCTTTAGCAGATGCGACCAATAAAGTATGCCCGTTGATGATTCCCTCGGCCAGGAAATACTTGAAGAGCAGGGGTGAATAAATACTGTATTTATCCTCTTCTATAAGAAAGAGAAGGTTACATTCAGTACCGTTTCATAGAACAAGCACTCTCACATGTTTTTATTATTTTTCTCCCTTAGAACAAGTATGTGAGGGGGCTAAGGCATAGTCAGATAGGTTAAGGTAATTTTCAGGATAGTCAATGAGAAGTAAGAATCTTTAACACAGACTTGCTGATTCCAAAGATTATTCTCTAAGTACTACACTCTGACAGCTACAAAATTTACAGGATTATGTATGTTTATAACATAAGTGAATTGGAGAGTTTTTTTTCTTACTAAGTCGCAGGGAATTTTCTCAGGCTATGCACCACTAAAATGACCATTACTACTTACCAACTAGTCTATAAACTTGCATCTTAGTTCTTTCATGTCGTAATAATAAAGCACTTGATGTATGTAGCCTGATGAATAACATTATATAAGTAATACTTGCAAAAATTGTATTACTATTTTCCTGTCTTGTGTTTTTCTTCATCTCTTTTTTCCAAATTATATAATACTTGCAAAAATTGTATAACTATTTTCCTGTCTTGTGTTTTTCTTCATCTCTTTTTTCCAAATTATAATGATCAAATTATTATTTCAGAGGATTCTGCTGCACAAATGAATTATGTTTTTAAGATTTTACTACATAATCAAAGCAGCTTCAAATTATCATTGTTTCCTCCATTGTGCTGACAGGCTACATGCCTACAGTTTAATATTAGGTATCTATCCTTTAGCAGTTTGAATACCATACCCAAAAAAAGAAACAAGTAAACTTACTGCAGTGTCTAAAGGGAGAGTAGCCATCATCAATTTATTTAAAAAATATTAATTGAATACCTAAGCTGACAAAATAGGAGAACGACCACACCCAATGTGGGTATCACTCTGGACTTTTGCCCCATCCTTGAGCACTGTCCAGAGCTCTGTGGGCCCACCCAGAACACACCTCTGGATATCCGCTGCAGGAGCAGGCATTCAACTAAGCTATAGAGGTACATTTCAAGAACAAAGCCCTAAGAGGCGAAAACCATCAAGTGTTTCCACAGATGCATAAAAATAAACATAGAAATACAATAAACATGAACAAGGAAAACAATATGATTCCCCCAAAAAACCACAACATTTCAATATTGTTATGTGACAATAAATAGATCGATGAAACACCTGAAAAGAAATTCTAAAGAATAGTCATACAATTACACAAAAACCAAAAGAAGCAAATACATGAGTTAAAGAAATCCATACATGACATGGATGAGCAATTCTGCCAGGAGATATAGATATTAAAAAAAAATCAAACTTAAATATTAGAAATGAAGAATTCAGTATGTCCAAAATAAAACAAAGCAAAACCCCAAACAGTGGAAGCCTTAACAACAGACTCTGTAAAGCAGAAAAAAGAATATCCACGCTAAAAGACAAATCTTTGGATACATCTCAGTCAGACAAAAAACAATTACAAAAACTGAAAACAGTGTTTGAGATTCATGGGATACCATCAAACAACCACCTATATATATGTCTTAGGCGTTCCTGAAGGTATGGAATGACAGAATGGCTTAGAAAAATTACTCAGTGAAGTAACAGCAGAAAGTTTCCCTAATTTGGAGAAAGATGCGGGCATCCAAGTGCAGGAATCACACAGAACCCCTAAAAGTCCTTCACCATGACATATTATGGTCAAATTTTCAAAAGCAAAACATAAGGAACAAATTTTAAAATGTACAAGAAAAAAATGCCAGATTAACTTCAAAGGATCTCCAATTAGAATGACAGATGATTTCTTATCAGCAACCTTACAGGCTAGGAGAAAATAGAGGCATAGTCTATGTCCTAAATGAAAACCCTGTCAACCCAGAATACCATACCAAGGAAAAGCTCTCATTTATAAATGAAGGTGAAATAAAGACCTTCCAAAAGAAACAGAAATTGAAAATATTTGTCACCAGCCAGTCAGCTTTACAAATGATAGTTAAGGATGGGCTACAAATAGAAACAGAGAAAGATAATCAGCATCATGAAAGAATGTGAAGGCTGAAAACTTTCTAGTTAAAAGTAAAAAGGAAATCCAAAACAAATAATGGAATTATTTATGAAAAAATGGTAGGACTAAGTCATTGCTCATCAACAATAACCTTGCATGAAAATGGCCTAAATTATCCAATTAAAAGACATAAAGTGTCCAAATGGCTTAAAAAACAAGACCCCTTGGGCCAGTGCCGTGGCTCCCTTGGTTAATCCTCCACCTGCAGCACTGGCATCCCATACGGGAGCCAGGTTCTAGTCCCGGCTGCTCTTCTTCCAGTCCAGCTCTCTGCTGTGGCCCAGGAAGGCAGTGGAGGATGGCCCAAGTGTTTGGGTCCCTGCACCCTTATGGGAGACCAGGAGGAAGCAGCTGGCTCCTGGCTTCGGATTGGCGCAGCACCGGCCCTAGCGGCCATTTGAGGGGTGAACCATGGAAGGAAGACCTTTCTCTCTGTCTCTCTCTCATACTGTCTAATTTTACCAGTCAAATAAGCAAAAAAAAAAAAAAAAAAAAAAAAAAAAAAAAAAAAGAAGAAAGAAAGAAATAAGACCCCTCTATATGCTGCCTACAAGAAACATACCTCATCAACAAAGATACACACATATCAGAAATTAAAGGAGGGAAAAAGATATTCCATGGACACAGAAATAAAAATGATCAGACCTAGTCATCCTAATATTACACAAAATAGATCTTAAAATAAAAACTGTTAAAAGAGACAAAGAAGGACATTAATTAATGATTAAGGGATCAATTTAACAGGAAATGTGACTATAGTAAATGTATATGTACCCAATACTAGGGCACTTGGCTGTTAAAACAAACGTTAATGAATCTAAAAGGAGACATAGGCTCCAATACAATAATAGGGGGAGCCAGCGCTGTGGCCTAGTGGGTAAAGCTGCAGCCTGCAGTGCTGGCATCCCATATGGACACCGGTTCTAGTTCTGGCTGCTCCACTTCTGATCCAGCTCTCTGCTATGGTCTGGGAAAGCAGTGGAAGATGGCTCAAGTCCTTGGGCCCCTGCATTGAGTATGAGACCTGGAAAAAGTTCCTGGCTCCTGGCTTCGGATCGGTGCAGCTCCAGCCATTGCAGCCATCTGAGGAGTGAATCAGTAGATGGAACACCTCTCTCTCTCTCTCTCTCTCTCTCTCTCTCTCTCTGCTTCTGCCTCTCTGTAACTCTTTCAAACAAATAAATAAATCTTAAAAAAATAATAATAGGGGATCTCAACAGCCTACCTTCATCAGTGGACTGATGAATTAGACAAAACATCAACAAAGAAACAACAGAGCCAATCTACACTATTGACCAAATGGATCTAATTGTTACCTATAGAACATTTCATCGCACAGCTGAAGAATACACATTCTTTTCATCAGTGCATGGCACTTTCTCTAGGACAGACCATATGGTAGGCCATAAAACAAGTCTCAGCAAATTCAAAAAACTTGAAATCATATCATGTATCTTTTCTGACCACAATGGAATGAAGCTGGAAATTAACAACTTAAAAATCTCTAGAAAATACGCAAACACAATAAGATTGAACAGTTGGTCATAGAATAAATTAAAAGAAAAATCCTGGAAAGCAATGAAGACGACACCACAACATATCAAAACTTCCGGGATACAGCAAAAGCAGTGTTAAGAGGAAAGTTTACTTCAATTAGTGCCTACGTTAAGAAATTGAAAAGGCTTCAAATAAATGATCTAACAATGCATCTCAAGGACCTAGACAAGCTAGAACAAACTAAACCCAAATTATTAGGAGGAAAGAAATAAAAATTAGAGAACAAAATTGATAATTTAAAAAAAAAAAACACATAAAAGATCAGTGAAATGAAGAACTGTTTTTTTAAAAAATAAACAAAGTTATAAACCACTGACTCAAGTAACCAAAAAACGAGGGAGGAGATCCATGTTAAAACATCAGAGACGGCCGGCGCCGCGGCTCACTAGGCTAATCCTCCACCTTGTTGCGCCGGCACACAGGGTTCTAGTCCCGGTCGGGGCGCCGGATTCTGTCCCGGTTGCCCCTCTTCCAGGCCAGCTCTCTGCTGTGGCCCGGGAGTGCAGTGGAGGATGGCCCAAGTCCTTGGGCCCTGCACCCCATGGGAGACCAGGAGAAGTACCTGGCTCCTGCCATTGGATCAGCGCAGTGCACCGGCCACAGCGCACTGGCTGTGGCGGCCATTGGAGGGTGAACTAACGGCAAAAGGAAGACCTTTCTCTCTCTCTCTCTCACTGTCCAAAAAAAAAAAAAAAAAAAAAAAAAAAAAAAAAAATCAGAGATGAAAAGGATACTACAAATAGGTTTATGCCAACAAATTAGAAAATCTAGAAGAAATGGATAGATTTCTGGAAACATACAAAATACAAAATACCAAAATTGAGGCATGAAGAGATAGAAAACTTATATAGACCAATAACCAAGATGGAGATTGAATAAAGACCCTCCCAACAGATTTTAAATTATGATAATGTAAAGTGCTACTGATAAAAATATCCAAAAGTTACGAAAGTCTATTGATCTAGTTATATTGTTATCAGACATGATGGTTATCTTAATCAGAAAGGTCCAGAGGCCTTTATATTTTATATAATTATATTTTATATAATCTTAACTTTACTTCTATGTGCTAACAGGATTTTATAATTCACTTGCTTATATTGCTTTATATTTTATATAATTATATTTTATATAATCTTAACTTTGCTTCTATGTGCTAACAGGATTTTATAATTCACTTGCTTATATAAGGAAACAAGCCATCTATTTCCCTTTCTTATTGCCAATATTCCTATGTGAACATACTAATTGGACAAATTACTTACCCATTTGCTATGGGCTTGAATTTCCTCAACTATAATATGGGATTAACAAAATTATAACTACTAATAGGATTATGACAAAATTAAATACTTGGATCATTGTGCCTTACACATACTTAAGCGATCAATAAATGTTAGTCATGGTTATTTTTGCCTTCAGCTCTTCCTTTTCTTTATATTCTAACAATTAGTCAAAAAGTCCAATGACTTCAAATTCCTAAAATCTTTAGAATCCATCAACTTCCTTCTTTCTTTCCTGCTAAAAACTTAGCTTAATTCACCATCTCTCACTGTCATCTGCCTCCAACTGGCCCTGTATTTCCATTCCTGATCCCTCCACACTATTCTCCACATACTCAAGAGTATTTTTTCTAAAGAGTATCTAACCTTTTCCCTTCCCCTTTTTAAACATTTAATGGCTCCTCATTGCTCTCAGGAGAAAAACACCCAAAAACAAAGATATACAAGCCTCTCTAGATCTCGTGTTGCTGTTTCTCAACACTTCCCTTCCATATAAGACATACTCCAGGAACAGCCAAGTACTTAAAGCTACTTACTAGAAATGAACATATTGCTTCCTATCTCAGGATCATTGCATAATTCCTTTTGCTAACTGGGAAACTAATTTGCTCAAATCCTCCTGGACTCAGATGATATAGTACTACCTTTGAGAAGCTTTCCTCCAGTATGAGTGAAATACTCAGTATGTGCACCATCTGAACCTCCACAGAAGCTTTAATACACATTATTGAAAATTTCCCAGGAAGTTAAAAGATTCACATGGCAGAGAATGCATCTTATTATATCCCTAGCATTGGGCACATGGTATACATGTACTAAATATTTGTAGAATTAAGGAGAACACAACAAAAACATATCCAGTTTTATAAACCAGACAAATCTAATATACTTTGGCTAAAACATAGTCTCTCATAGACACACACACACACACACACACACACACACACACAATAATAGTTATCACCTCTATTTTCTTGAAGAGCCCTGTGGGGCAGGAAATACTAATAGGAAGAAGATCATCTACTTAGGGATTAGCAAAAACACTAAGCTTTATCAAGCTGAAAATTACCGATTTTGTGAAACAAATTTTGAGGTTGTATAATAAGCATTTAATTAATCTATTTAGTGAATCCCCATAACACTGGGCAAGTAAAAACGATAATGATGTGACAGAACTGCCAAAAAGCACATGTAATTTTGGCCTGAATTAATAGTTTAATTTCTAGGTTGAGAGATATGAAAGTGTCCTGCTCTATTCTACAGTAGTAAAGCACACTGATAATGACACAAGTTTTCTTTTCTCACTTTTAATGATACCTGGGGCTGCTTCCATTATTTTCTCACATTTCAATTATTAAAACTTGGAATAGTCAATGTTAAAGCTTTAATATTCAATTGAACGCTTTCTCCCTCCAGCACAGACCAAAGCTGTGGCTTTGTAGTGGCTGCTTCACTTTTCCAGCTTATGTGCCTGGGAAAGCAACAGAGGATGGCCCAAGTGCACCCATGTGGGAGACCCAGAAGAAGCTCTTAGCTCCTGGCTTCAGCTTGGCCCAGCCTAGAATGCTGCAGCCATTTGGGCAGTAAAACAGCAGATGGAATAGCTCTCTCCCACTCCCTCTCTCTTTCTCTCTCATAATTTCAAATAAAAATGAAAATAAAAAAGTTAAAAAAAAAACAATTCTCCATGACTACCTATTTCCTATTAACTTTCAAATCATTCACTCATTCAGTCATTCATTCATTATGTTGTGTCCCTACAGGGTTACCATGATCACAGTTTACAAGTCTATTGAATAAAGTAGACGATTATGATCAAATATTTCAATAAGATGTAGTAAGTGCCATGAAAAGATAAAGAATACTATAGGACAGGGCTGGTGTTGTAGTGTAGTAGGTGGAGCTGCTCTCTGTAATGTCAGCAACCCATATAGGCACTGGTTTGAGTCTTGGTTGCTCCATTTCTGATCCAGCTCCCTGTTAATGCACCTGGAAAAGCAGCAGAGGATGGCCCAAGTACTTGGGCCCCTGCACCCATGTGGGAGACCTCAATAGTGCTCCTGGGTCCCGGCTTCAGCCTGGCCCAGTCCCAGCCATTGCAGCCACTTGGGGAGCGGATGGAAAGAAGACCTTATCTTGCTGTCCCCCACCATAACTCTGCCTTTCAAATAAATCAAATAAATAAATAAATAAAAAGAATACTACAGGAGCTGGCATTGTGGTATACCAGGTAAAGTCCCTGTCTGTGAAACCAGCATCCCTTATGGGTGCTAGTTTGTGCCCTGGCTACCCCACTTCTGAGCCAGTCCCCTACTAATAGCCTGGGAAAAGCAACAGAAGATGGCCCAAGTATGTGTGCCCCTGCCACCCACATAGGAGACTTCGATGAGGCTCCTGGCTCCTGGCTTTGGCCTGGCCCAGCAGGTATTTGAGGAGTAAACCAGCAGATAGAGTGTTCTCTTTAAATTATAATGAAAAACTCACACACATACACACACAATATTTAAAAAAAAAAAGATTTATTTATTTGAAAGTCAGAGTTACACAGAAGGAGAGGCAGAGAGAGAGAGAGAGAGATAGGTCTTCATCTGCTGGCTTACTCCCCAGTTGGCCGCAATAGTCAGAGCAGTGCTGATCTGAAGCCAGGAGCCAGAAGCCAGGAGCCAGGAGTGTCTTCCGGGTCTCCCATGAGGGTGCAGGGGCTCAAGGACTTGGGCCATCTTCTACTGCTTTCCCAGGCCACAGCAGAGAGCTGGATCAGAAGTGGAGCAGTGGGGAGTTGAACAGGCGCCCATATGGGATGCTGGCTCTGCAGGCGGCAGCTTTACCCACTATGTCACAGCCAGCACCACACACACAATTTTAAAAAGAAAAAATACTACAGAAATATTTAGGAGGAATACTGAATATGGATACAGAGAAGGAAAGTAGAAGTTTAGGGAAGCATCATGATCCTTAAAAATATATCTAAGTGGAGATCTAAAAGATGATTAAGAGATGGGAAAATAGGCAATAAGAAAGAACATAAACGAAGATTTGGAACAATAATACTACTTTATTGGAATTAAAAGGTTGGGGTGATAAACACAAAACAAGAAGAAAAGCAAGAGGTTGTGAAGATAAAAGGCTGAAGTGAATAAGTCATGGTAGATGGTTAAAGCCTTGACCTTGTGTTAAAACTTGGAACTTATTGTTAAGATCAATAGGGAGCACAGAAAGATCTTATGCCAGGATACATCATAAGATTTTCATATTAGTTCAATCCTGACAACGCTAGACAATGGACTAAGTAATAGAAATATTAAACGCAGGGACCACTTAAGAAGCTCTTATAATTTCCATGAGAGTAGTTGATTATAGCATGAATTAGGGTAGTATCAATAAGGAAAGAGAGAAAAAGAATTACACACTGAAGAAATAGAAAGAATTACACACTAAACTAGGGGCTTTTTGCTTTTCCTTGTTAAGCTTTTTATTTTGTGAAGCATTAAGCCTTTTTACTATAATAAAAACATGTTTACTATAATATTAAAATATGTCAAAAACTAAAAAAAAAGAAAGAAGGAAGGAGAGTGGGAGGGAAGAGAAGAATATCATTATCTACAAATTATACTGAATCTGTTAATAAGTAGCATGTTGACGGGGGGAGCATGTTGAAAGTACATGAAAGTAAAATGAAAATTAAAAATTAAAAAAAAGGGTAAAAACCCTTCTTAACCTTTAAGACACTTTTTTCCATTCCTATCAAAAACTTATATAAAGAAGAGTATACCTAGATATGCTGAAAAGATGACTCCTAGTATATTACCGAAAGGATGAGATGTAATTAACTGAATATTAGTAGAGAATGTGGAATGTTCCCAACATGAAGAAATGATAAATGTCTAGGTGATAGACATGCCAGTTACTCTCATCTGCTTACACATTGCACACATGCATTGGAATAGTACACTGAATCCTATACATACACATAATAACATTTGTGGCAAAAAGTGTATTAAAAATAAAATTTAAAAAGGCAAAAACAATGAGGACTTAGTGATTACAGGATGAATATAGCATTGGAGACAAACACATCAAAAGGTCTCTCTCTGGCACTTGGTTGATTCAATCATCCAGAGCTCATAAGGGAGAGAGATAGATTTAGAAAAAAGGGGTACAATTAGGAGGTAGGTTAAAATTGAACTTTTGGGGTGCCTATAAAATATTTAATGGGAAATGTTGAATAAGGAGTTGAAAATGAAGTCTACATTTCTCTGTGTATCCTATCTATACAGCAATGCCTATAGGTTACTGATGAGTTTTATTCCCTGGTCATTCTAGTTAGGGCAAAGATTGAGGCATTCAAGTACCAAATGTAGTGCCAGAAGTTGGAATAGGACACCACTATTTTAAGTAAAGTCAAAAGGAATTTTAAAAGCCATGAGCAAGGGCCAGCACCATGGCTCACTTGGTTAATCCTCCGCCTGTGGTGCTGGCATCCCATATGGGCACCGGGTTCTAGTTCCAGTTGTTCCCATTCCAGTTCAGCTCTCTGCTCCGGGAGGGCAGTGGAGGATGGCCCAAGTCCTTGGGCCCCTGCACCCACATGGGAGACAAGGAGGAAGCACCTGGCTCCTGGCTTTGGATCTGTGCAGCGTGCTGGCCGTAGCGGCCATTTGGGGGGTGAACCAATGGAAGGAAGACCTTTCTCTCTGTCTCTCTCTCACTGTCTAACTCTATCTGTCAAATAAATTTAAAAAAGAAAAAAAAAAGCCACAAGCAGAGGAGTAGAAGGCTACAATAGAATCTAAAGGGAGTAACTCAAGGAAAGCACTATTAACAACATAATTGCTATGAAGATCATGAAGGAAGAGGACTGCGAAATATTCTCTGGAATTAGCAATGAGAAATCATTAATTGTCTAGCTATAGCAGTTGCAAAAACATAATAATATCTGTAGTAGATTGAGGAATGACTAAAATGTTACAAAAACATGTAAATACAGACTACACAGGAAGCTTGGCTATAAAAACAAAAACAATAGTGGTGAGGTGTAGGGTTTAAAAGTAATAACTTTCTTCCTTATTTTTAAGTTTAAAAATGGAGGGAGCATGTTGAAAGTACACAAAGAATATAACTAATAAAGATAAAAGGTTAAAGATAATAAGAGGGGAGGGCGCCGCGGCTCACTAGGCTAATCCTCCGCCTTGCGGCGCCGGCACACCGGGTTCTAGTCCCGGTCAGGACGCTGGATTCTGTCCCGGTTGCCCCTCTTCCAGGCCAGCTCTCTGCTGTGGCCAGGGAGTGCAGTGGAGGATGGCCCAAGTCCTTGGGCCCTGCACCCCATGGGAGACCAGGAGAAGCACCTGGCTCCTTCCATCGGATCAGCGCGGTGCGCCGGCCGCAGTGCACTGGCCACGGTGGCCATTGGAGGGTGAACCAATGGCAAAGGAGGACCTTTATGTCTCTCTCTCTCTCACTGTCCACTCTGCCTGTCAAAAAATAAATAAATAAAAAATAAAAAAAAATAAAGATAATAAGAGGACAACAGACACTGCCAAATCCTTGGAAGAGTGGAAGGAAATAAGATCTAAGGTACAGGGGAACGGATGATTTTCAAACGGAATGTACAGTGTACCTTTCCATTTGTGAATGAGGTGTTTTGAGGATTAATGATTAGAAGTTGGAGAGTTTTATTCTGATGTTCTGCGCAAAATACCGCAAGTAATTCCAGAGAATTAAGATGAAAGGAGTTATGTCTGATGTTTGAGGACAAGAAAGTTTAAAAAGCCGCTGAGGTTACTGACTATGAAAAGGGGGAGACTAGAGTTATACAAAAGTCTTCTGACTAGTGTTGAAAGCATACTTGAAGTTAGAGATCACTAGAGTCTCTAGTAAATGATGAAAATAATTAAGAAGTTAGTAAACGGTTGTAATGAGAAGGTATAGAGTGTGGAACAGACAAAGGCATGTTTAGCAGCAGAAGGGATTTTTAAGATAAATTATACATCTTTAGTATAAAACAATGATTTAATTTTGGAGAAATTTGATTTGAATTAGAGTCACTAACTTTGTGACCATGCAGAAGTTACTTAACCTCTCTTAAAATTTCAATTTCATTACTATACAACATAACCCTCTCATCTAATTGTTATGAAATTATAGAATATATGATCAGCTCTTGACACAAAACCTCAATAAATTCTAAGTGTTTCAGTAAAATTTTTAATGATATGATTTCAGGATATCAGAGTTTGTTTTATATGAAGTATTTTTTTTAAGATTTTATTTATTTATTTGACAGGCAGAGTTACAGACAGTGTGAGAGACAGAGAGAAAGGTCTTCCCTCCGTTTGTTCACTCCTGAAATGTCTGCATCAGAGCTGTGCCGATCCGAAGCCAGAAGCCAGGAGCCTCCTCCCGGTCTCCCATGCGGGTGTAGGGGCCCAAGCACTTGGGCCATTCTCCACTGCTTTCCCAGGCCACAGCAGAGAGCTGGACTGGAAGAGGAGTGGCCGGGACTAGAACCGGCGCCCATATGGGATGCCAGCACTGCAGGCGGAGGATTAACTTAGTGCACCACAGTGCCAGTATTATAGAGGAAAACTGTAAAAGTTTAGAAGGAAAAGAAATAATAGAAAATTGAGTGTAAAAAGAAAAAAATACTAAGTTTTGTGAAGATAAAAGTATTATGGAGACATAAAATCAGACGAGTTTAATTCTGAGACAACGACTAAATATGACAAGGAGATGAAGCATGATAGATTTAGTTGACCATAAAATTTAGCAAAAAATTCCAGAAGTCTCTGGTGGATACAAGGTAAATACCCTGCTCATTGCATACTGCAATTCTGGGGGCTGATACAAGGATTCTGAAGTTTTATGATTTGAATTCCACAAGTAGGTAGTGGAGGCAAGAGGAAAGAGGCCAAAATTCTCCGACTACGCTTAATGTATGTGCTTTCTGCTTTAGAAGGGCTTATCATTCAGCTTTTGTATGACTACTCTCCCGAGTCCTTTCATGCATTTGTTAATGTAGTTACCCACATGAATATTTTTCCCTTCATTTCTCTTCAATTTCTACTCATACTTTGATTCAACTCTTTTCCACACCTGTTACATTTACATACACATGTGCACATTACATAGTATTGTCATACGTTTTCCATGTGCAACCAACATCCAGTTTAAGTTCGTAAAGAGTAAAACCCAAGATTTATACTGCCTATCAGTGCTTAACACATGGTAGAAGTCTAAATGTTTGCGGACCAAAGGTCAGGTGACTATAGTAAAGAACAGCACTGATCTCAAGTTGTCGTATTTCAAGCCTTTAACAGATTGTACACTACAACTACAAAATAAATCAGTAATAAAATATAATAATACAAAACAGGGACTGGCAAGCACTTTTTAAATAAGAAAGTAAATTTTTTAGGCTTGGGGACCATATTGTCAACTACTCAATTCTGCTACTGAACCACACAGACAACGTGAAAATGACTAAGAATAACAGTGTCCCTGCAAGTCTTCATTTATAGAGCTAGATGGTCAGCCAGAAGGCTACAGTTTGCCCACTCTTGCTTAGTAAGAAAAATGTTTGAAATTTACTGCACAATGTAGAAGGAAAATATACGCAGGCCCTTAAAAAAGCTCACAGAAAATGGAGTTAAAAGATGTTTATTTTGGCGCATAAACATAAAGGTTTACCAAGTTGATGGGAAAGATGGAATGTGCTACCTTGAGAATTACTGAGCAACTGTTGCTGGGGTTGTAGAGGCAGAGATACATGCATTATGTTATAGTTATTGTAATAACTATTTTTCATGAACTTTTTGAGGTACCATTAGAGCTCAACATACTAAAAGAAAGGTAACTGATAAGAAAGTACTATATGGGTCTGGTGCTGTGGTGCAGTGGGTTAAAGCCGGGGCCTGCAGTGCCAGCATCCCATTTGGGCACGGGTTTGAGTCCCAGCTGCTCCACTTCTGATCCAGCTCTTTGCTGTGGCCTGGGAAAGCAGTACAAGATGGCCCAACTCCTTGGGCCCCTGTACCCACATGGGAGACCTAGAAGAAGCTCCTGGCTCCTGGGTTCAGATCAGCTCAGCTCAGCTCTGGCCATTGTGGTCATTTGAGGAGTGAACCAGCAGATGGAAGCTGTCTTTCTCTCTCTCTCTCTCTGGCTCTATCTCTCTTTGTAACTCTTTCTTTCAAATAAATAAAGTAAATCCTTAAAAAAAAAAAAAGAAAACACTATTACATTTTTGTAAGAACAGTTCTGAGAATGATTCATTTTTGCTATTATGAAAAATTATAACAAATTAAAATTAGGAAAAGTAGGCTAGACATATTCTAAGGTGATCTCTATGATTCCTGTCTCCTGATATTCATGCCTTTGTATAATCCCTTTGAGTGCAGCAGGACCTGGGACTTGCTCCTAACCAACAGGATGTGGCAATGGTGATGGAATAGCACTTTTGTTGTGGAAGACCATAACATCTATCTTACTGAGAGACACTCTCTGGTTTTGAAGAAATAAGAAGACACCTTCTTGTGGGGAGCAACTCGGACTAGACTAAGTTACTGGAATTAAGACTTATTCTATGCATCTGCTCTCCCACAATATGGCGCTGAGAAGGGAGAAACAGCTTCTACGTAGCTGCCTCCAGTTCAACCAATAAACTGTAGGACCTACTCCTGATTGGAGGAGAGCAGCGTACTCGGCGTGTGGGTAGCAGAGTTGGGATTGGTGGAAGAGGACTATAAAGGAGGAGAGAGACAACATGCACCAGGAACATCTAAGGGGAACATCTGAAGGAACACCTGTGCAGTCCCTGAGAGAGCCGGCCGGCGGTGTGCCGCTCCCCTGTGGAAGTGGGGAAAGTGGCCAGGGGGAACCGCCCTTCCACGGAGGTGGAAGGGACAGTAGCCAACCCGGGAAGAACCAGCAGCAAACCCGGGGAGGGCCGAGCAGATGAAAGAACAGCACAGGGTCCTGTGTCGTTCCTCCATGAAGAGGGGGAGCGACACCTTCTGGGTTGCCTTATGGAGAGGGCAGCCTCTGGCTACAGTCAGCAAGAAACTGAATGCCAGCAATAATCAACTGTGGGCTTAGAAGCAGATTCTTCCCTCACCAAGTCTTCAGATGAGAACTCAGCCTTGGCTGACACCTTGGATGTGGAGGACACCGGAATCACAGAAATTTTAGGATAATAAATATATGTTCTGTTTAAGATAATAAATTTGTGTTAATATTGTTAAAATAGATAACTAATACCAAAGTGCAGTGATAATTACAGATAATTCCCAACATAACCATATTTTTAACTTAATGATGGGCTTATTAGGATGCAACACTATTGTAAGACAGAAAGCATCTGTAGTCATAATTAATTGCCCAGAATTACATCATTTATCTCCTACTTCTAGAACTAAAATCATACAATTACTGTAAGAGATTATCTAAAAATTAATGCATTCATGTCACATAACTTGCATTTTAATTACTGACAATTTCTAATTAACCTGTCTGATGCTCAGTATCTTTGCAAATAGATCACAATCCATTGTTTTAAAAGAGACTTGGAAACTCTAAATATTTATATGACAACTTTATTTTTGATACACTTAAAGTGTTCCACATTTACTCAAATACCAGACTGTCAGAAAGTAAACACAATCTCAGTCAATTCAAGAAATAAGTATGCTTCATGGAAAGTCTTAATTTTTACTTTCCTGACAACTGTTTTTTATTTATTCATTCATTCCTTTATTTGAGAGGCAAAAAGGGAAAGAGTGAAGGGGAGAGAGCAAATGGGCACACTCTCCCATCTTCTGGTTCACTCCACAAATGCCCACAATGGCCCTGGGTCAGGGCTCAAACCTGGGAACTCAACCCAGATTTCTCATGTAGGTGGTAGTTAAGCCATTACCACTCCCAGAGCCTGCATTAGCAGGACACTGGAGAAAACAGCCAGAGCCATTATCAAACTCATGCACTCTAACATAGGGTACGGGTGTCTTAATAGGCCTCCTAACCCTAGAGGTAGATGCTTGCCACCTTTAAAAATTGAAAATTAATTTTTAAGCTAGCTGTAATTCTTCAATTTATTCTCCAGAGAATGGTCACATTTATTTATTTATTTTGCTGCATTTAGAAGGTCTAAGGTAGACTAACTTTGGATTTTTCTGGTTGTCCACAATTATACTGACAATGAATCTAAATATTCTACTCTGAAAGCCCATATGGGCACCAGTTCGAGACCTGGCTACTCCACTTCCGATCCAGCTCTCTGCTATGGCCTGGGAAAGCAGTAGAAGATGTCCTTGGGCCCCTGTACCGGCGTGGGAAACCTGGAAAAAGCTCCTGCTCCCAGCTTTGGACTTGTGCAGCTCTGGCTGTTAAGGCCAAGTGGAAAGTGAACCAGTGCATGGAAGACCTCTCCCTCTCTCTGCCTCTCCTTCTCTTTCTGTGTAACTCTTACTTTCAAGTAAATAAATAACTTTTTTTTTAAAAAAAGGTAGATCACATTCACTGTGCAAATTATATTGATTTGTGAATGGAGAAAGTACAGAACCTATTAGATGAAATGCCCAATTTTCTAATCTAATAAGATAGGTAAATGTTAAAATTATATATATACAGGGTGTTAAGGGTGAGATGCAGGGGCCAGTGCTGTGGTGTAATGTTAAGCCATTGCTTGTGGCACTGGTTTGAGTCCTGGTTACTCCATTTCCAATCCATGTCCCTGCTAATGGCCTGCGAAAGCAGTGAAACATGGCCCAAGCACTTGGGCCCCTGTACCTACTTGGGAGACCTAGAAGAAGGTCCTGGCTCCTGACTTCAGATTAGGCCAGTTCTGGCTGTTGCAACCATTTGGGGACTGAATCAGCAGATGGAAGATCTCTGTCTGTCTCTCCCTCTGCTATAACTCTGCTTCACAAATAAATAATTTTTCTTAAAAAGGGTGAGATATGGGTAAACTGGTCTACTTATAATTGTTGGTTGAAACACATGGTGGTATAACTAATTGAAAGAACATTCTAACAATGTCTAAGACGATTTAACAGGGTTCTATCAGGCATGTGTGTATCTTGGAATATACTCTAAGGTATTCACATATTTACACAGAGGCATATATGCAAAGATCACATATAAGATTAAGCACAATAGCACTGTTTTTTTTTTTTTTTTTTTTCCGACAGGCAGAGTGGACAGTGAGAGAGAGAGACAGAGAGAAAGGTCTTTTGCAGTTGGTTCACCCTCCAATGGCCGCCGCGACCGGCGTGCTGCGGCCGGTGCACCGCGCTGATCCAATGGCAGGAGCCAGGAGCCAGGAGCCAGGTGCTTTTCCTGGTCTCCCATGGGGTGCAGGGCTCAAGCACTTGGGCCATCCTCCACTGCACTCCCTGGCCACAGCAGAGAGCTGGCCTGGAAGAGGGGCAACCGGGACAGAATCCGGCGCCCTGACCGGTGTGCCGGCGCCGCTAGGTGGAGGATTAGCCTATTGAGCCACGGCGCCGGCAACAATAGCACTGTTTGTAATAGAAAAGTGGAAGTTACTTAAATTTTTTAGTAGAGGACTATCTCAATGAATATGATTACATATTGCAATGAGTTCCTATGCAATTGCTAACAAGAATGAGTTACAACTATATGAATGCACATGGGTCAATCTCTATGGTATATTAAATAGTAAAAGTGATGAATGCTCCTATGTATATTATTTACCTAAAAACATTCTAGTAAGACCCTCAGAATAAGACTTCTTTGGGGATGGAGGCTAAGGACTTGAAAGAGCAATCTAATTTACTTTATATATCCTTTGGAAAATTATATACTTTTTTATATGAAAACTCCAGGTTATTTTTCAATAAAAATCTTCATTTTTTTAAATTTTGAAAATGTGATTAAAGGGGCCAACACTGTGGTACAGTGGGTAAAGCTGCTGCCTGCAGCACTGTGGTACAGCGAGTAAAGATGTTGACTGCAGTGCTGGCATCCCATATGGACACCGGTTAGAGTTCCAGCTGCTCCACTTCTCCTCCAGCTCTCTGTTATGGCCTGGGAAAGGAGTGGAAGATGGCCCAAGTCCTTGGGCTCCTGCACACATGTGGGAGAACCAGAAGAAGCTCCTGGTTCCTGGCTTAGGATCGGCCCAGCTCCGGCTGTTGTAGTCATTTAGAGAGTGAACCAGTGGATGGAAGACCTCTCTCTCTCTCTCTCTGCCTCTGCCTCTCTGTAACTCTGCCTTTCAAATAAATAGATAAATATTTTTTAAAAAATGTTATTCAAATCACCATTTACAGAATTTGCTAATCACATTATTTTTTCCACTTAAATGTTCTTTAGGAATAACTGTCTTCAAAGTACTTATGTAGAACTTTGATGAGTGACACAAATAACTTATAAGACATATTTTCCTTCACTTTCATTAAAAGTTGTTCATTATCTAGAGATTTGAGCACTAAATCCTAGGAAAATTTTCAGAAGATAATATTGGAGAGATCAAAGTAAATTATAAAGTCAGAAATAAGCAGATAGTTTGCAGCCAAGAGCCACGTGGAAATTAATGTCTGGGTTGAGTGACTATGGGACCAAAATGATTAAATGGCATGACTTAAAAAAATTAATGAGGGACATTTTTAGTAGCAGTAAGCTACAATCATACAGACCAATCCTTTTTTTTTTTTTTTTTGCAAAAAAAGATATTTATTTGAAAGGCAGATATATAGAGAGATCTTCCATTTGCTGGTTCACTCCTCAAAAGTCCTTAACAGCTAGGTCTGGGCCAGGCTGAAGCTGAAGCCAGGAGACAGGAACCCCATAGTGGTCTCCTGCATGGCTGGCAAGGACCCAAGCACTTGGGCCACCTTCTGCTGCCTTTCCAGGTGTATTCATAGGAAGTTGGATAAAAGAGGAGTGGAGAGGACTTAAGTCAGCACATTGTTGTGGGATTACCTTGTTATAAGCAGTGGCATAACCTGCTATGGCACAATGTTGTCCCCAGACAATCTTTAAAAAATACTGTATACCGGCCAGCGCCGCGGCTCACTAGGCTAATCCTCCGCCTAGTGGCGCCGGCACACCGGGTTCTAGTCCCGGTTGGGGCGCCGGATTCTGTCCCGGTTGCCCCTCTTCCAGGCCAGCTCTCTGCTGTGGCCAGGGAGTGCAGTGGAGGATGGCCCAGGTGCTTGGGCCCTGCACCCCATGGGAGACCAGGAAAAGCACCTGGCTCCTGGCTCCTGCCATTGGATCAGCGCGGTGCATCGGCCGCAGTGCGCTGGCCATGGAGGCCATTGGAGGGTGAACCAATGGCAAAGGAAGACCTTTCTCTCTGTCTCTCTCTCTCACTGTCCACTCTGCCTGTCAAAAAAAAAAAAAAAAAACTGTATACCTGGGAATCTTATTAGCAGTCTCCATATATCATTTCACCATGTTAAAGACAAAACAGCCTGAGATGAAAGTAGAAATATCGACCATATAAAATGAGGGTCTTTATACTCCTGCAATGTCCATCCTTACTGTATGGTCATTAAATAATAATTTTTGAAGTTCACTTAAAGAAATAAATCCTCACAAAATTAGGCTTTATCTTACCATTCTATATTTTACCATTCTAAAAAGGGCATACAGCCTCTACTTTACTGGTTGTGGCTGCTCAGTAAAATAGGACAGCTCCAGGGCACAGTTACTAAAAACACGGGGTTTGGAACGATGCCAAAATTTACAAAGCTGGTTTTCTGTGAGACTGGGGAAGTTATTTCCGTCCTCTGAGCCTTATTTCCTTATGTTTAAAATGCACAGATCCTATGAATTGAGTGAATCATGAGGTTGCTGTACCAAGGAAAAAAATCATAGAAGTATATACAGCACTTAGTACAATAAATAACCTATCGAAGTATCAAAGAGAGGGCAACTCATTCACCTGGACCAAGTGGGATATATCCCTGGTATGCAGGGATGGTATGATATAGCACATTAACAAAGTGAAGAATGAAAACCATATAATTATCTCAACAGATGCAGAGAAAACATTTGATAAATATAACATCTTTACATGATAAAAACCTTTAAAAAAATTGGGTATAGAAGGAACATACCTCAACATAATCAAGGCAATATATGACAAACCTATAGCTAGCACCGTACTGAATGTCAAAAGCTGGAAGTGTGGCTGGGGCTAAGCCTCTGTGGTGACAGCATCCCATATGGGTGCTGGTTTGTTTCTCTTCTGATCCAGCTCTCTTCTATGGCTTGGGAAAGCAGTAGAAGATGGCTCAAGTTCTTGGGCCCCTGTACCTATGTGGGATACCCTGAGAAAGCTCCCGGCTCCTGGCTTTGGATCAGTTTAGCTTTGGTAGTTGCAGCAATTAGGGGAGTGAATCAGTGGATGGAAGACTTTTTTCCCTGTTTCTCCCTCTCTTTCTCTCTCTGTAACTCTACCTCTCAAATAAATACATAAAATTAAAAAAAAAATTACTTTTATCTTTGGGGCCAGCTCTGTGGCATAGTAGGTTAAGCATCTGCCTGTGGTGTTGGCATGCCATATGAGCGCCAGTTTGAGTCCCAGCTGCTCTCTTCCACTCCAGCTTCCAGCCATGGCCTGGGAAAACAGTAGAAGATGGTCCTAATGTTTGGGCTCCTGAAACCACGTGGGAGACCCAGAGGAATCTCCTGGCACCTGGTTTTAGATCAGCCCAGGTCTAGCCATTGCAGCCATTTCAGGAGTGAGCCAGTGGATGTAAATCAATATCCATTCACACAAAAAAATCTTATATATTATATACAGAAAAAAACAAAAGCTGGTAGCATTTCTACTAAGGACAAGGATGTCCATTCCTACCATTACTATTCAATATAGTTCTGAAAATTTTATCCAGAGCCATTAGACAAATAAATAAATAAATAATCAAAGGGATATAAATGAAAAGGAAGAGGTTGAATTATCCCTGTTTGCAGATGACATGATCCTTTCAAAGCAAAACCAAAAGACTCCACTAAGAGATTATCGGAACTTACAAAAGAGTTTGGCAAAATGGCAGGATATAAAATCAACACACAGTATACCAGGGGGAGGGGCCAAGACAGCAGGATAGCAACAGGACTTTCCAAGTCCCGCAGGACAAAACAGATAGATAGTAAGCAGAGGGTATACAAGCCATGATGGATTCACAGGAAGTTCATGCAGAGAAGCTCAGGAGTCCGGCAGAGACTGCTCTGGTCCACACTAAGAGAGCAAAGAGGAAGGAGAAGTGGTGGAGGCACAGCAAAGGCGCAGCAGAGAGGCTGAACGAGGACATTGGTGCCACACCCAACAGCGAACGAGTTGAGAGGTTGTGAGTCCACGAAGCTGCAGATAGCTGCAGGCAGGGAAGCTTGGCGAACTGCATTTGAAGCTGCAGGCGGGAAGGAGAAATTATAGGGGAACAAACAGAGAGGTCGGGCATGCCCTGGTCCATCTATGTCTCCCACCTCCCCACAGCTGGACCTACAGCTGGTGGGGAGAAGCCATATTGACTGTCTACATTTTCGAGTGTAAACAGGGGGCTGCTGCATTTGCCTCCCATACATAGGCCCATCAATTGTGGGGGTCACCTCACAACACCCTCAACCTGAGAAAGAGGATCACATTTCAAAGTGATTTCCTCCCAATCATGCATGCAGTACAATAAGGAGTAGTCCTGAACATCGAAAACTCGAACTTGATTCATGCACCTGTGAGAAGTGAGCCTGGCCCCCAGTAGGTGGTGCTTAGTGCAGCAAACCTCTGGTTTCTGCCTCCAGCACGATCTAGAAGGAAACAGGGCTCCAGGACGCAGGGCTGTGTGCTTCCATTTGCAATGCACAGACATGCTGCAGTGCATACCAGAGTGACATCACACTACAGGCACAAACTTACAAATTAGGGACAAAATCAATCAGAAATGCCGAAAAATAAAAGAAAAATCCTTAATAAGAATAAGGAAGATTCTGTGAATTCGAAAAAGGAACAGTATTTCAATAATGGAGGCTGAAGAAGGGATTGAAGATATTCCAGAGGCACTGGTGCTGTGGCTTAGCAGATAAGGCCACTGCCTACAGTGCTGGCATCCCATGCCAGCAGCTCCACTTCCAATCCAGCTCTCTGCTATGGCCTGGGAAAGCGGCAAAAGATGGCCCAAGTCCTTGGGCCCCTGCACCCGAGTGGGAGACCTGGAGGAGGCTCTTGGCTCCTGGCTTCGGATGGGCACAGCTCCGGCTATCGTGGCCATCTGGGGAGTGAACCATCTGATGGAAGATATCTCTCTCTGCCTCTCCATCTCTCTGTATAACTCTGACTTTCAAGTAAATAAATAAATCTTTAAAAAAAGAAAAGATATGCCAGATAAGGAATTCAGAAAATTAATAGTCAGATTACATAGAAGCAATCAGAAATAAATTCATGATCTAAATGAAAAGGACTCTCAAGAAATTGATATTAAAGAGAAGCCAGAACAAAATACTAGAAATGAAGAATTCAATAGACCAAATAAAAAATGCAATGGAAGGTCTTAGCAATACAGTAGATGAGACAGAAGAAAGAATATCAAAACTAGAAGACAAATTTCTGGAAATAATATAGTGAGATCAAAAACAAGAGAAAGAAGTTAGAAAATTAAAAATCATGGTTGGAGATTTACAAGATTCTATCAAACGACCCAACTTATGGATCCTAGGAATTCCAGAAGGCGTGTAGAGAAAGGATTAGAAGGCCTTCTTAATGAAATAATAACGTAGAACTTCACCAGACTGGAGACGAAAGAGACATCCAAGTACAAGAAGTACACAGAACTCCCAATAGACAAGAAAAGAACTTCACCACAACGCACTGTAGCAAAACTCACCTCAGTGAAACACAAAGAACAGATCTTAAAATGTGCAGGAGAGAAATGACAAATCACATTCAAAGGAAACCCAATTAGACTCACTCTCACTCCAGACTTCTCATCACAAACCCTACAGGCAAGGAGACAATGGCGAGACATATTCTAAGTCTTAAGAGAAAAAAACTATCAACCCAGAATACTGTACCCTGCAAAACATTCATTTATGAATGAAGAAATAAGGATTTTCCACAACAAGCAGAAATTGAAAGAATTTGTAACTACTCACTCAGCACTATAAAAGTTGCTCAAGGATAGCTACACACAGAAACAGAAACATCACAAAAGAAAACGAATGCAGAAAATGACCCAGCAAAAGTACAAATGAAATTCAAAATACATAAACAGGACTATTAAAGGAAACATAGCAAGGCAAAGGCAGCACTTAATAATAGTCACACTGCAAATGTAATTGGTCTCAATTTCCCAGTTAAAAGACACAGAATGACTGAATGGATTAAAAAAGAAAATCCATCTATTTGCTGCCTATAAGAAACACACACATGCAGACTAAAAGTGAAAAGATGGAAACAGATAATCCATGCTAACAGAAACCAAAAAAGAGCTGGTGTGGCCATCCTAATCTCAGACAAAGTAGACTTGAAAACAAAAACTATTAAAAGAGACAAGAAGGACACTATATAATGATTAAAGGATCAATTCAACAGGAAGATTTGACTACTATAAATGTATATGCACCTAATTACAGGGCATCTGGCTATTTAAAAGCATTGTTAAGGGATTTAAAGGGAGATATAGACTCAAATACAATAGTATTGGGGGACTTCAATACCCCACTTACAGCAATGGACAGATCAAACGGACAGAAAATCAACAAGGGAAGAACAGAGTTAATCAACATCACAGACCAAATAGATCTAGCAGATATCTACAGAACCTTCCACCCTACACCCAGAGAATATACATTTTTCTCTCTAGTGCATGGAACATTCTCTAGGATTGACCATATGCTATTCCATAAAGTGAGTCTCAGCAAACTCAAAAAGGATTGTTAAAAAAACCATATAAATAGCATCAAGTGCCTGTAATAATAATAGACAAAATTGAAAAGGAGGAATGTCCAACATGGGAAGCAGTCCACAAAGCACTCATAAAATGACAATCACTTAAGTAATACTCTGACCTCAGCATCAGCCCTTAACGCATTCAGATGTGGCTGAAAAGCCCATAAGAGCAGTTTAGGCTTGGAAAGCCAAGACACTGTGGCAAAAAATATACTGCATGAAAGATCTCTGTGAGGGAGATCCCACTGGGAAGAGAGGCCATCAAAGAAGGATGTATTTTTCTCTGAAGGGAGGAAAGAACTTCCACTTTGCTTATAGCCTTGTCTAAATATTGACAGAGTTTGTGGTTACAAAAGGCTTCCATAGCCTTGGCGGCTCATGGCAAGAGACTCAGGTGATCACTGACGTCATAAATAAGAATGTTAATTGTTAAATTAACAACAGAAGTCACTGGGCACTTACTCCCCATGTAGGACCTTTGTCCTTAATGAGTTTTACTATGAGAATTAACTGCAAAACTTGTTGTCAAACAGTAATTTTTACACTGTGTCTGTGTATGTGTGCAAACTGTTGAAATCTTTACTTAGTATAGAGTTGGTCATCTGTATATAAAGTTAATTAAAAATGAATATTAATGAAGAATGAAATGGGAGAGGGAGTAGGAGGTAGGACAGTAGTGGGGGTGGGAGGGTGTCTATGGGGGGAAGAACCATTATATCCCTAAAGTTGTACCTATGAAATTTGCATTCATTAAATAAAAGCTTTAAAAAAAAGAAAAAGAAAGTATATACTAAAAACTTGTGAGTTTCCAGTCAAGAAAATCTGACTATGCTCCTAAATCCATATATATGAATTAGATAAAGTTTGTTCATGTTATATCAATAGAAAAATTATAAAATCAACATACAAAATCAACAGCATGGGGTGGCGCTGTGGTACAGCGAGGTAAAACCCTAGTCTACAGTAACGGCATCACATATGGGCGCTGGTTCAAGCCCCGGCTGCTCCACTTCCAATCCAGCTCTCTGCTGTGGCCTGGGAAATCAGTAGAAAACGGCCCAAGTCCTTGGGCCCCTACACCCATGTTGGAGACCAAGAAGAAGCTCCTAGCTCCTGGCTTCGGACTTGTACAGCTCTGGCCATTGTGACCATCTAGGGAGTGAACCAGCAGATGGAAGACCTTTCCCTCTCTCTCTCCGTCTCTGTGACTCTGGTTTTCAAATAAATAAATGTCTTTTTAAAAAAAAAATTGGTAGTGTTTGTATACACAAACAATGCCATGGATGAGAAAGAACTTGTAAGATCAGTACTATTCACCATAGTTATAAAAAAAAAATGTAAATACCCTGAGATAAATTTAACCAAATAGATGAAAGAACTCTAGAATGCAAATTATAAAACTATTAGGAAAGAAACAGAAGTAGACATAAAAAATGGAAAAATATTCCATGTTCATGGATTAGAAGAATTAATAACAAAATGTCCATACTATCTAAGCCAATTTATAGATTCAATGTGATGCCAACCAAAACACCAAAGATGTTCTTTTCAAATCTGGAAAAAAACAACCCTAAAATTCATATGGACTCCGGCCAGCGCCGTGGCTCAATAGGCTAATCCTCCGCCTTGCAGTGCCAGCACACGGGGTTCTAGTCCGGGTCGGGGAGCCGGATTCTGTCCTGGTTACCCCTCTTCCAGGCCAGCTCTCTGCTATGGCCCGGGAGTGCAGTGGAGGATGGCCCAAGTGCTTGGGCCCTGCACCCGCATGGGAGACCAGGAAAAGCACGTGGCTCTGGCTTCAGATCAGCGCGATGCGCCGGCTGCAGCGGGCCGACCACGGCGGCCATTGGAGGGTGAACCAACGGCAAAAGGAAGACCTTTCTCTCTGTCTCTCTCTCTCTCACTGTCCACTCTGCCTGTCAAAAAAAAAAAAAAATAAAAAAATCATATGGACTCACAAGAGACCCCAAATAGTTAAAGAAATATTAAACATTAAAAATAAAGTTGGGGGCTAGCGCCGTGGCTCACTTGGCTAATCTTCCACCCGCAGCGCTGGTACCCTGGATTCTAGTCCTGGTTGGGGGGCCGGATTCTGTCCCAGCTGCTCCTCTTGCAGTCCAGCTCTCTGCTGTGGCCCGGGAAGGCAGTGGTGGATGGCCCAACTGCTTGGGCCCTGCACCCCATGGGAGACCAGGAGGAAGCACCTGGCTCCTGGCTTTGGATCAGCGCAGCACGCCAGCTGTGGCAGTCATTTGGGGGGTGAACCAATGGACAAGGAAGACCTTTCTCTGTCTCTCTCTTTCTCTCTCACTAACTCTGCCTGACAAAAAAACAAAACAAAACAAAAAAAAAAAAAAAAAAAAAGTTGGAAGTAGCACAATACCAGACTTCATAGAGCAGAATGAAACAGCCTGTTATAGGCATAAGTGTGGGGAGCAACCCAGACTGGACTGAGTTACTGGAATTAAGACTTATTCTATGCATCTGCTCTCCCACAATATGGCGCTGGGAGAGGAGAAAACAGCTTCTACGCAGCTGCCTCTTGCCAACTTGAGTGATGACCTCCAGGAGCTGATCCTGCTCCTGATTGGAGGAGAGCAGCGTACTTGGCGTGTGGGCAGCCGAGTTGGGATTGGCGGAGGAGGACTGTAGGGGAGGGGGGAGACAACATGCACCAGGAACATCTAAGGGGAGCACCTGTGCAGCCCCCGAGAGAGCCGGCCGGCGGTGTGCCGCTCCCCTGCGGAGGTGGGGAATGTGGCAGGGGGAACCACCCCTCCACGGAGGTGGAGGGACGGTAGCCAACCCGGGAAGAACCAGCAGCAAACCCGGGGAGGGCCGAGCAGACAAAAGAACAGCGCGGGGTCCTGTGTCGTTCCTCCACGAAGACGGGGAGCGACACATAAGCATAGACATATGGGGCCAATGGAACAGATTAGAAACTCGATTAATTAATCCATACACCTACAAACAACTGATTTTGGAGAAGCTAAAATAACTCCTTGGAGAAAAGATAGTATCTTCAACAAATGCTGTTGGGAAAATTGGATCTCTGTATAAATTGGATCTCTGTATATCAGATGTATAAAATATGATACTCTATACAAAAATCAACTCACAATGTATCAAGGATCTAGACCCAAGACCTAAACCATCAAGTTAGTAGAGGAAAACAGAGGGAAGACACTGACATAGGCAAGGACTTCTTGGATAAGACTCCATAAGCACAGAATAAAGGCAAAAATAAACAAATGGAATTACATCAAGCTAAGAAGCTCTGCACAGCAAAGGAGGCACTCAACAAAGAGGCAACTGACAAAATGGGAGAAAATATCTGTAAACTATACACCTGAAAAAAATTAATATCCAGAATAGAAAAAATACTAAAGAAATTCAGAACAAAACAATCCAGTTAAGAAATGGGATAAGGATATGAACAGGCATTTTTCAAAGAATGAAATACAAATGGCCAATACAAAAACATGCTCCAGATTACTTGGTATCAGGGAAAAGCAAAAATAAACCACCATGAGGTGTCACCTCACCCCAGTTAGAATGGTTATCATCCAAAAATCAAAATTAACAAATGCTGTCTAGGATGTGGGGGGAAATGCTGATTTATGGTGAGACTTGAAATCCCAACTTTATGACAATACAAGCAATCTTTCCTTTCCAGAGAAGGAAGTAAACACAGTCGTTGGGAATGTAAACTAGTACAACCATCATGGAAGGCACTACAGATTTCCTCAGAAATCTGAAAATAGAACTACCATATAATCTAGCCATTTCACTCCTGGGAATTTACCCAAAGAAAATGAAATCAGCATATGAAAAAGTTATCTTTACCCCCATGTTTATATCAGATCAATTCACAATGGCGAAGATATGGAGTCAACCCAGATGTCCATCAGTTGAGGAATGCATAAGTAAGTTGTAGTATATGTACATGATAGAATACTACTCAGCCATAAAAAAAAAAATGAAATCCTGTCTTTTGCAACAAAATGGATGCAATTGGAGGCCATTATGGTTTGTGAAATAAAACAATCCCCTAAAAGGCAAATATCATATACGTTCCCTGATTGTGGTAACTAATATACAGAGTATCAAAAATGTAATGCATGAGTGAAATTGATATTTTGAGATTTGATTATTGTTTATAGCACCTGTCTATACTCCTGAAGAACAATGTTTTTTCTACTTAGTACTTGGTAAATTCTTTATTTAGTGGAGGTTTGTGATTATAAAGGAAATTGGAAGTATGTCATTGCAAAAATTAAAAGAATATTAAGAAAAGCAGGAGGGAGAAAGTGCAAGCAAGGGAGTGTAGGGTGGGAAGTATCATTATGTTCCTAAAACTACATATGTGAAATAGTTTTCTTTATAAAAAATTTAAAAACTAAAAAAAAAAAATGAAAAGAGAAATGACATCTCTAGAGATCTGAGGTGATAAAAATAGCTATCAAATATTTTAAGAGTGTTACATGAAAAAGTAGGTCGATTCATTTTTTACTATATACTAGAAGTAAAACTACTAACAATGGATATGTCACAGGTATATGGATCAAATATTAATATGAACACTTTGGTTATGTAGCTGTCAAGATTCATTTAAAGATTGTATGATTTACACCAAAAATAAGGCTAATGGAGTATAAATTGAAGTAATGCTGCTTTAAAAGGATGAACAATATGATTTATTACTTTGCTACTTTTCTTCCAATAAGACAATAAAATCTATTTGTATACAATATATATTAGTGCATTAATTTCTCAAATTAATCAATGTAATAATCCCATTGTATATATTGAGATTACTCAAAAAATCAATTTGCATTAATTTTTGCCTTAAAAAACAGAGCAGAATAAACTGTGAACATTTTCAAATTATAAGAGTTAGGTTTTCAGTTGTATATGCCTAATTTACTTCATTTCAGATCAACGTTTGAATTTAAATTAGAAGTTAAGGCAATTCATCTTTAATTTACCTTAACTTTGTAGGAAGCTAATAGCTTCAATATTTAATTTCAGAATGGAAAAACTCATAAAATCATTATGCACAACAGAAAAACTGACCAGGAAGAGCAAAGCATGTGTTTCATACTAACCAACTAGAAGAACTGTTCCAACGGCCAAACCTCCACCTGGAAATGAAACAACATCAAGAAGAAAATTAATCTGCAGTTTACATTATCTTTAGAACTTAGGCTTCATCAAGGACAGGTACTTCAGCAACTTTAAAAATGTAGTTGTGAACAACATTTTAATTACCTCTGCAATACTTTGTGCAAGGTGCTATTATGAAATAATTATACATTATATGTAATTACATACTACACATTACAATTACTTTCATAATATATTGTACTATCCTCATTTCTCCTGTGATAGAACCATGCAGAATTCAACATAACTGTGTAAGCATTCCAGTAATGTTATATTTAGCACATATTAATAAATTAACTCAGTAGCTAAGGTCTAAATGTGCACAGTAACTCTACTACAGAATACACCATAGAAAACCAAGGTTATTATGATAGAAATTCCAAGTTGATAATTATCTTAAAATTTAGGAGATTTTGGAGAAAAGAATTAATAATAAAGCTAATTATCAATTTTTTATTATTGTGTATAATCTATATTATATCTGGAATGCTATAAATATATTTAAAATGTAGCTATTTTTTTCCTTTCAAACAAAAAAGGATATAATCACAAAACATTTTCAATATTACTAGAATTATTCTTTATAAACAAAACACATGCTTATCAAAAATGAATAGAAATGTTTAAATAATAATTAATTTAAAAGAAAACTTAAAATTGTGGGGCAATAGAAGACAATGTTACCAGATTTTGTTTTTGTCTATGCACAAAACTGTGAGAGAAATAATTAGAAACCAGCAACGAATTTTCTGCCAAAACATTTTGTTGTTACAGACATCAGGTAGAATAATTTAGTATGAAAATTTCCTTTCATGGTGCATATTTTTTCCCCAGGAAATAAGCATATTTCAAATAATCTGAAATCCAGTAACACATACGCACACAGAATAACACCCATCATGTGGCTTATGCTGATTCATGGTGAGACTTGAAATCAATTTTACGATGATACAAGCAATCTTTCCTTTCCAGACAAGGAAGTAAAGAACAGAAAATAGTTGTACATTTCCATATTAATGTAGCAGTGGATTTAGAATAGGATTCAATATATATTTTAATTTATAATTTAGATAATTTCTTCCATTACAGCATTTAATGCTATACCAGATCTAAACGGGATAATTTCAACCATCTTTCAGATGAAAAAATTAACATAAGCTGAAATAAATATGATGAGGAATCACATGGGATCAAAATGTTTAATTTCAAAATTGAGTAACATACAGACAAGCACTAACTTTGTAATACATTTTGAACATTTTACATCACACTTTTTTTAAGTCTTCCATCTGCTGGTTCACTCCCCAGATGGCCACAATGGCTGGAGCTGTGCTGATCCAAAGCCAGGAGCCAGGAGCTTCTTCTGGGTCTCTCACTTGGGTGCAGGGACCCAAGAACTTGAGCCATCTTCTATCACTTTCCCAAGACATGGCAGAGTGCTGAATTGGAAGTGGGGCAGTTGGGACTTGAACCGGCGCCCATATAGGATGCCAGAACTGCAGGTGTTGGTTTTATCCGCTAGTGCAGGCCCCTACGTCACACTTTGAAATTCCTTACTTTCCCTTACATGGAAAAATAAATATTAATCGCCTAATTGCTACCTTTTATTTGTTAAAGGAGATAAAATAATATAAGCACATAAGACATTGCAGTGTCTACGCTAGAGCAGGAACACTTATTCCATTTCATGGAATGAAGTGTTGTCGAATTCTAGAACTGAAAATAAAGCCAATTAAGATCTTTAAACTAAATTGTTGTAATTTCATCCTTTGCAGACCTATGCTAAATCCACTTTACTGAAATTCTGTGTTCAGACATCTATTTTCCCAACTAGAATCTGAAATTTTTTAGGGAGGAGCAATTTTGGGAGAATCATTTTTGTCTTCCTATGACCTAATGTAGAGACTGGTATTTTAAAGAACATAGCTTGGTTTTATTAACTTAATAAATGAATTTCAGATTTTTTTTTTTTGGAGGGTGAACCAACGGCAAAGGAAGACCTTTCTCTCTGTCTCTCTCTCTCACTGTCCACTCTGCCTGTCAAAAAAAAAAAAAAAAAAAAAAGATTTTTTAAAAACGTTCAGTGGTGGGGCCCGTGCTGTGGCTCACTTAGTTAATTCTCTGCCTGCGGCGCCGGCATCCCATATGGGTGCCGGTTCTAGTCCCGGCTGCTCCTCTTCCAATCCAGCACTCTGCTATGGCCTGGTAAAGCAGTAGAAGATGGCCCAAGTCCTTGGGCCCTTGCACCTGTGTGGGAGACCCGGAGAAGCTCCTGGCTCCTGCCTTCAGATTGTAGCCATCTGGGGAGTGAACCAACAGAAGGAAGACCTTTCTCTCTGTCTCTCCCTCTCACTGTCTGTAACTCTACCTCTCAAATAAAAATCTTAAAAAAAATGAAAAACAAAAAAAAAAGTTCAGTGGCTTTCTTTATTTCCTATAGGTAGAATTTAGGTATCTTATCCAGCCTTGTATTTATGTTTATCATGTGTCCTCATACTAAGCAAAGTGTTATACAAACTGGTAGTTTTCTGTAAGAATGATCCAAACAACTCTGTGTTACGGATAATTCAAACACAACTCAAAATTTTAAAAATTCAATGTGAATTAAAATTCTACTGTGTGAGGATGGACATTCAGCCTAATTAACACCCCAGGGCCCAGGTATATGGCCCACATCAGAATATCTGGGTTCAACCACTGGCTCTGCCTTGGCTCCTGATTCCAGCTTTCTGCTAATACAGACTCAGGAAAGCAGCAGTGACTGCTTAAGCTACTAAGTTCCTGTCATCCATGTGGGAGGCCTGGATTGAGTGCCTCACTTTACTAGTTCTGGCTATTGTGGGCCTTTGGGGAGAGAACCAAAGGGGACCTCACTGTCATATTGCTTCTTGAATAAACAAGATTTAAAGCAATTCTAATATGTAGAAAGCTTTTAGGACATTACTTAACACAATCAGGACAAAGTCAATGATATATCAACCAAATTAATATTTTTTCAGGACTTCTCTTACACTAAGCTAAACTTTTCTTTTTTTCCTAATGAACTCTATTATGTAAATTCACTAGATCCAAATTTAGATTGGCTCTGATAAAGGTTGGTTATTTTGACGGGTTGTCATGTTATTAACTAATTTAAAGCTTTTTAAAATCAAGCCTTTTGGGGTGAGCACTGTGGTTAAGCCTCCACCTGCAGTGCTGGCATCCCAAACGGGTGCCGGTTCGAGTCTCGGCTGTTCCAATTCCAATCCAGTTCTCAGCTCATGCACGCGGGAAAGCAGCAGCAGATGACCCAAGTGCTTAGGGCCCTACACCCATGTGGGAGACCCAGATGAAGCTCCTGGCTTCGGTCTGACCCAGCTCTGGCCATTGTGGACATTTGAGTGGTGAAAGATCTGTCAGTGCCTCTCTCCTGCTCTGCCTTTCAAATAAATAAATAAATCTTAAAAAAACAAAACAAAACAAAAAAAAACCAGAAAATATTAAGCTTTTTATCCTATGTGTATGAATTGAAATAATCTGACATATATACATTTATGGTAGCAAAATTCCTCTATTCTCTCAAGCTTGACTTCAGTGTGACATGACCTTCTATTTCTGTAAAAAAAAACCTTTGTAAAAGCTATTTTGATATACTATGGTTCTAGCTGTATTTTAAACTGGGAAGCTTGAGTACATTCATAGTGACACATTTACCCATAAATACATTAAGTAAAAAGAACCAAGCACAACAGAATATATTGACATATTTCTTGAAATCTTGCTTTAAATCCTTAAAAATAAGTAATTTATAGTAATTTAAGTTCAAAAGCAGCACAAACTTCACAGTAACAGTTCCTAATTAAAAGAGAATTTGTTTTCCCATAATAGTCCACTAATACATTTTACACAGAAATCAAGAGGTAAGGAAGTTAAGAAAGAAGCAACCTCCTCTTCCCTTTCATCCTAACATTGAAAAATCACCAACACAACTTTACAGGTTGCTACATAAACAAACTCCTGACTTCACTTTCAGAACTCTTTAAAGATACTCTCAAGCTTGATATTTTAAAGCAGTAGTTTCATCAAGATTCTATGTCTTAAAAATTTTAAAATTTACTTTAGAGAGACAGAGGCAGACAGAAAGTGAATCTTCCACAAATATCTGCAACAGCCAGGCTGGAGCAGGATAGAGCTGTGATCTAGGGATTCAGGATTGAGCCACTGCCTGTTGCCTCTGGGCTGTGCATTAGCAGGTATCTGGAATCAGAAGCAGAGCCAGGACTTGAACTCAGGTACTGTTATGTGATACAGGCATCCCAAGAAGCTTCCTAATCACTGCAACAAATGACTGCCCAAGATTCTGTCTTTAAAAATCATATGCTTCTCATTTTGTCTTAAAGCTAGGAAAAAAATAATATTTAAGAAAGCAGTATCAGGTGCTGGCGCTATGGTGTAGCTAAGCCTCCTCCTGCAGCATTGGCATCCCACGTGGATGCTGGTTCATATCCTGGCCACTCTTCAGATCGAGCTCCTTTTTGATGGCCTGGGAAAGCAGTGGAAGATGGCCCAAGTCCTTGGGCCCCTGCACCCACATGGGAGATCTAGAATAAACTCCTGGCTTTAGATCTGCTCAGTTCTGGCCATTGTGGCCATTTGGGGAGTGAACCAGGGGATGTTCCTCTCTTTCTGTAACTCTGTTCTTCAAATAAATACATAAATCTTAAACAAATCTTTAAAATATATATATATATATCAGAGAATTAGAGATCTTGTGTATGCCAATATCTACCTTTCTTATGATTTTTAAAATATGCAGTGATGGACTTTTGTTATTTTAATTCATGTGAGGAATAGAAAATTCAATCTTCATTTCCAAAAAAAAAATCTCTAATTTGGTCATAAATTTTGGGTAAACAAGGTCAATTAATATACTAGAATATGAAGGTCCAAAGGTGATATCTTATTTGTAAAGAAGAGCAATTGTATTTTTCTAAACTAAGAAAATAAAAGGGAAAAGCAACAAAGGAAAGTTAATATTGATTTACACTAGTCATTTTCTAGAGCTTGATATAAAGAAATAATTATATGTAAAATTATAAAGGGATTTGGGGAAAATGCAATTGAGAAAAACTATTTCATAGTCGTTTCATGGTTCAAAGCAATATCTTCAAATTATATCTCAAATTATAGTTTCCATTAATAAGTCTGCTATTTTTTCTTCATTAAGCATTATGAAGTATGCTAACTCTTGATTGTGACACACTATTGGCTGGGCAAATATGGAAATCAAAATATAAACAATGAATGGTAATAACAGTTCCTTATATTAAACCACATGTAAAAGTTTTAAATAGCAATACAAAGGAATAAGTTAAATTTTTCCCTCAGCGTACATCTACCTGTTATCAGTTACTAAAATAACGGGGCCGGTGTTATTGTGCAGAGGTTAAGCCACTGCTTAGAGGCTCCCATCTCTTCTCAGAGAGCCCGAGTTCATGTCCTGGCTTCTCTTCTGATCCAATCCTACTGCCTCCTGCTAATGCACCCTGGAAGGCCGCAAATGATGGCTCAAGTACTCAAGAATCTGCCACCCATGTGGGAGATCCAGATGGAATTCTGAGCTCCTGGCTTTGGCCTGACCCAGCTTTAGCTGATGCAAGCATATGGGAGTGAATCAATATATGGGAGATCTCTCTTTCTTTTTCCGTGTGTTTCAAATAGATAGTTAAAAGCAATAAAATACTAAAGCCAGGATTATGTCATCCCACACCACTAAGATTTAGTAGGATAAAGGAAAGAAGTTCACCATATCAGTATTTTCTTTTTGGACTCAATGTTAAACGGCAGCTACCCCTCAACTTTCTTCCGAAGTACTCTTCCTGATACATTATTTACCTCAAACCCTGTCATCCTCTTAACTATCAAAATACCTTAACAGCACAGGGGTTAAGCTAACAAGCTTGCAAAGTTCCCCTTTTTTTCAAATATTGTTTTGGAGGATGAGGCTGGGGGATAATTCTTCCAGATTAAATACATGGTCCTAAAATGGACTGCACCTTACATCCTAGGGAAAAGGAAAAATAAAGACATTCTGTTAGAATGTCTTTACTTTTATATACTTTACTTGCTATATGTTTCTTTGGTAGTTCTTGTAGGAACAGAAATGGAATATCTGTCTAACCAAGTTCCTATCCTTTTCCAAAATATAACTGTGTTACTTACACATAGTGCCCTCAAATAACATAAATGTTCTGGAGGGGCAGGGTTGAGAACCTGAGTTAGGAAATCTACAAGCCTGAAAATTTTAAATGTATCCAACTTGGGAAATGTACGTCAAAACCTAACCATAAAGCTTTCAGCATGAAAATATTTAATATGATTACACCATGTTTTTAAAAGGCAGATTATGGAAAACTTCAAATTCTTAAAACAGAGCCAGAAATGGGAGTATCAGGATATCATCAAATGAATAACATTCAAAACCTTGAATGATGTCTTTCTAATATATTTTGCATCTAGGCTTCAAATTACAATGATGTCACAGAGGTAGTAGCAAAATGGTACTGTACTTGTTACACACCAACCTTTTATTTTTAGGCAAATCACAATGGCATATTAGTCTTATCACTAGTATCAGAACATCCTACTTTCATTACCTTTTGTCACAATATGGTCATATTAGGCTAGTCACAATCTGCATCAATAACATGTCAGAGCAACAATATACTCTGAGTTGCTTTTACTCATGTGTATACACATTAGCAGCCAAAAGTTGCACTTTCCAAGAATGCTTTAATGAAAAACAAATGCAAAGTGTTTGCTTCCCAGGACCATACAAGACAGAAAATCAAAATACAAGAATGTCAGTAATAAGTTAACAACTAAAATACTCCTGGACATATTTATTTTTCTAAATATAATAACCAAGTGCACACATGTAAGAAATATTGCTAATTTTTATCAAACGTTTGTTACAAATACTAGAGTCTTCCACCTGCAAGCCAGTTTAAACTACTTTCCAAGTTTATATCTCTGTAGAAGGTGGCTTAAAAGTTAGAACATTAATCTTAAATTCAATAAATTGTCAAGACCCCCTGAAAACAGTTCTCAAAATTTTGAGACAGCTGCAACATAGTGCAGAGAGCACTAACTTTGGAGCCTGAAGTCACTAATGGTTACTAATTTTGTGACTGTATCATCTCATTTTGGAATCTATTTTTGGAGCTCACACATATAACATTATTTTAAATGTTTTACCATGTCTTGTGTGGTTTTTTTCCCCTACATGTTATTTTTCTTTCAATCAAGAACTTACTTAGAAGCTACTTAGATTCAGAAACTATGCTAGGCACAATCTCTTATTCTTATGAGAAACTGAGGCAAAATGCCAGAAATGTGATCTTTTCATTTGGACACTCTTAGTACTAAGTGGAAGAAATTACACATCCCTGTTGAATTACAAAATATAGATATACAAGTGTAATAAATAGGAATAGCTTCCTATGTGTAGGTTCAAATACAGACTGATACCAAGTGAGTCCCACAAGGAACTAACTAGATATTTTGCTAACTAGATATTTTGAATCATTTCTGTTTATAGCACACTATTACTAAGAAGGACACAAATTTGAAAAAACTAAGAGGAAATAATTTTTGTAGAAATAACCAGGATCCAGTTAGAACATGAAATAACAGAATCAAGAAGCCATATTCTTTCTCATAGGCTGCTTGTCTTGTTATTTGTTCCTCTGCACTAAACCTATTTGAAAAGCCTGTCTCAGAGGAAAAATTACAGAGAAAAAAATGTCAAGTGAAGTACAAGGACAAGCAATGGCAATTGCAATACTTCCCGAACGTGTATAAGATTTAACAGACACATATTACAGGCTATGAAAAAAGTTCTCAAATGTCAACACACAAGTTTTAATAAGCAGCATTCAGATAGAAATAAACTAATCCTCAAGGTTTACTAACAGCAGATTTGTCCAATTGAATTTGGTCAATCCTTTCAAAATTAACATTTATGAAGCAAGCATATTCTTCAGCAGCCTTCTCATGGAAAATTCCAGAGACTGCAAAAGAAAGCTTAATAGTAGACTTCTTTCCCTCGTTAAAATGTGAATTAAATGCAAACATGTCATTTACGGCATGAACAAGCAAGCAATCTTGGGAAGCAAAATGTATACAGCAAAAATAACAAATATATGTATGCATATATTTAATGCAGACAAGACTATCTAAATAACTAGAACAGACTTTTAACTTTTAACATCCATTATCTTAAGCCACTATGTTTTCATATTTAGAACCAGGAGATGAGTAGCCTGGCGATAAAAAAGGAGAAAATTATTTTCTCAGCATTTTCTAATGAAGCCCTTCACAAGGGATTAAAAAAAAATACACAAAAAGTTTTGTAGATTAGGCCAAACCGTGAGCTACCCGGGGTTGACAGCGTGTACTCAAGGGACCAGAAGGAGCTCCCACATGAACGCCAATCTGTGTCTATGCATCAGTGCTTCCCCTCGGGGTACAAGCACTTCAGGGTAAACGCACGGAGGCATCCAGTCGCAATCTGGAAAGGGGCCGGTGGGCAGAGAAGGAAAATAGAGAGCGCGGACACCAAAAACGGGCTTAGTTAACAGCGTTCAGACGTCTCCATGCAACCTTTCCTCCCCTCCAACACCATCAGCCCAGACTATAATACTCTTCACGTCCGAAGGTTGACGGAGGTCACAGAGACATGTGGGGTCACAGTAACTCCCCGACAGGTCCCCTCCCTCAGTTTTCCCTGGATTGAGCCCATCTCAGTTCCGAACCGACCTAAGAGCTGGTCCAGGGCTGGCAGCCCGGTTGACACCAGCAGCTGTCCATTCCGTACCGACGGTCGCGTGCCTGCAATGGACACCAGTCGAGGGCCGCCGCTGTCAGTGCCCCTGGCTCTAGGACCCCTCCTCTGGAAACTGGTGACGTTGCTCTTGCTGGTTGCCGCCGCCATAGACTCAGTACCCCCGGCACCAGCGCCGCAGGTTGCCACTGCCGCCATCTTGCAGCCTCCCGTATTGACCCAATAGGAACTCTGGGAACTCAGGCAGCCGGCCTGTCAGAGCCAGTTCTAAACTCCCGCCCCCTCGCTCCTAACTTGGCTTTCGTAGCCAATAGAACTCAGGCGTCCCTCCCGAGTTAACCAATCGCAAGGCGTATTGCTGAAAAGTGCGCAGCACGTAAGGACGGCGGACTTCTGCCGGGCCCAGGTGAGAAAGGCCCACCCGAGTCCTGGGTGAGGGATTTCTGGGGTTTCCTGGGGCCAGAGGTGGGTAATAGTCAGCCTTCTTCTCGGGTTGAGTGCCGTCATTCACGTGGAGTTAAAAAGTTCGTGAAGCGAAAAACCTTCAGGTCTTACCAAGGAGCTGGTACTTGTCCCCTTTTCAGATTGATAGTGAAGAGATACTTTCCCTCCCTCTTTCTCTTCTGATTGCTAAGGCAAAATTCACTCCGCATTTCCCACCCCCTGAGGTCTTTTCCCGGATGGTTGAGTTACATCCAAAGGATTGGGACGATTACTTAAACGAGTTGCCTGCTGAGCCTGTGGGCTTAGTTCTTTAGTACCTTGGCCGGTGGTTTGGATTTAGACCTTAGAGCGGAAACTCTTGAACTTGGAGGCAGTTTGGTTTTTTTGTGTCTTGAAAGATATACCTCTCCGACTATTCTACGTGAGAAGCTTTCTTGAATTTTAATTAGTGCTCCCAGAAGTCTTGGGATGTCTTTCCATGATCAGTATGAATGACAAGTGTTACTCTGACAACCTTGTTCACACATTTAATTGTCGTTTTCTGTTAAAACAGCTGCAAAAAACAAAAAATACTTAGGTTTCTACACCCTCCCGCTCAGAAAAAAAAAAAAAAACTGATAAAGAATTGGATGTTTTCATACTTTAGTTTTCTGGTGATTTGTGACCTCTAAATGGAAGCTTTTTTAAAATTAAAGATGAATTTTATATGTGAAAAAATTTAGAGCCGTGTTTTTAGATTTAAAATTTTCTGAAATTGAGCTGGGGGTGGGATGGGTAAGTGATTTTTAAAGGCATTTGTGATTGGCAAATATTATATAAAGTTCTCACAAATTTTGCCTGCACGTCTGTGTTATTATCTCAGTGATCTCTGATACTTTATTTTTTTTTAAAGATTTGTTTTTATTTATTTGAAAGACAGAATTACAGAGAGAGGTAGAGAGAAAGAGGTCTTCCATCCACTGGTTCACTCCCCAAATGGCCACAACAGCCAGAGCTGAGCTGATCTGAAGCCAGGAGCCAGGAGCTTCTTCTGGGTCTCCCACGCTTGTGCAGGGACCCAACGACTTGGGCCATCTTCTATTGCTTTCCCAGGCCACAGCAGAGAGGTGGATTGGAAGAGGAGCAGCCAGGACTCAAACTGGTGCCCATATGGGATGCTGACACTTCAGGCCAGGGCTTTAATCCACTGTGTCACAGCGTCAGCCCCTCTCTGATACTTTTTAATACATCCATACCTTGGTGAAATTCTTGCCATTGAATTGTTTTAAATCTCATTGATGTGTTGAAAGCTTTTGTCTGATTCCTTTGGATAAATTGGAATTAGTATCACTAAATGGTGACTGGTGAATTTTATAATTTTGGGAGTTTTTTAAACAACCATATTCAGAAGACCTTGCCATTTAACAGTATTTTCTTTGATCAAGGTTGCTTTCATTTAAAATCTTTCACCAATACAAATCTTAGTAAAATTGCTGCTCAGTGATTACTGTTTGCTTAGGTCTTGTCATTTCAGATCCATAGTAATAAAAATGGTCTCATCTGGGGGAGGTAAGATTAATGTACTCCGGCGCCATGGCTCACTAGGCTAATCCTCCGCCTTGCGGCGCAGGCACCCAGGTTCTAGTCCCGGTCGGGGCGCCGGATTCTGTCCCGGTTGCCCCTCTTCCAGGCCAGCTCTGTGCTCTGGCCCAGGAGTGTAGTGGAGGATGGCCCAAGTGCTTGGGCCCTGCACCTGCATGGGAGACCAGGAGAAGCACCTGGCTCCTGGCTTCGGATCAGCGCGGTGTGCCGGCTGCAATGCGCTGGCCGCAGAGGCCATTGGAGGGTGAACCAACGGCAAAAGGAAGACCTTTAACCTTTCTCTCTGTCTCTCTCTCTCTCACTGTCCACTCTGCCTGTCAAAAAAAAAAAAAAAAAAAAAAGAAAAAGAAAAAAAAAAGTTTAATGTACTGAAAATGAATACATTGAATAGTATGTTCAAAATTTGTCCTATAGTAAATAACCACTAAATTACAACTAGGAAGACCAAAACAAAAAGTAGAAAAACAGTACAAATCCCATAGAAACTTCTTGTGTATTCTTGATGTAGTGAAAACTTTGAAATACCACAAGTAATTTTATAAGCTAATTTACTACATATTCTCCTACTTCTGACTGTATTACTTAACCTTTTACTTTTCTTAAGGTGATGGTAATGGTGCTTTATTTGCTTATTACTAGAACTGAGAAATTATTTTCCAATTTTGTCTGTAATTTGGGCAGCATGCCATGTACACAACAAGGCATTCATGAAACCAGGATTTACCTCTGGTATAACACTATCTTAGAATACAAAATTATTATTTTTTTTTTTAACAAAGACAAAACCTTTGCTTCCAAGTGATCCCAAATATTTTGACTTGCCAGCATATAGTAGAGTTGAATATAGACCATTAGAATAAATAAAATATTTGTGTAAAGCAAGAGTTAAAAGACTGTGTTTAGGTGTGCTGTTAACTATTTATTGAGTATGCACTAAGTTCTGGGAAGAGTGCTAAGAGCTGAGGTAATAGGAGGAAAAAAATACTTAGTCTCTGCTTTCCTAGAGTTCACAGTTGGGGGAGGTGGACCTGTAAATGGTTTAATAATGTAAACTACAAGTGATCTGGAGAGAGGGGGGACTTGGACAGTTTCTGCTGAGCAAGAACTTTATTCTGATTTTTAAAAGATATGTAGAAGATGAAAGCATTAAGGAAAGTGAAATCCATTATGGAGAATGGTATGGCTGCACCTTCAATAAATCTTCTTTCATGCTTCTGTGCAAGTAGTTCTCAGGATTGTTATGGAATGCTAACAGGAGACTAGAGAAGTTAGGCAAGAGTGTGGTGGCTTTTTTGTTTCTTAATGGAAATCATTGAATATTTTAAAGTAAAAGAATGATGATGATCATGTTTGCTGTTTATGGAATGGCAAAAAGTGTGCTAAAAGAAAATGAAGTGGCTACAGGTGTGACTGGGATTAACAAAACTGATGAATACACAGATTTCTATAGGTGTAAGTGGTAAAAGTTGAGAGAAGGAATCAAGGGTGACTAAAAGTTTCCACCTGGAGAGTTTTGTGGCTTGTTGAGGATGGATATAAAGAAGGAGCCACAGAATTTGTAGTTCTGATGTTTTAGGGGAAGGAGATCATAAATTGAGGTTTTCATCTGTTTTGAACATGTTTAATTTGAGGTTGCCGTGGAATAACCAAGTACAGGCGTCTTGTATATTGTAGCCTATGTGGGAGAGAGATTTGTAGTTAAAAGCAGATTGAAATCATTAAATACATAGTGGCAGTTTATCCCAAGGAAATAGTTAAACTTGCCAAGAAATATTTGCTTTAGAATGAGAAGAGAAAAAGAATCGTAGATAAACTTTGGAGAACATCAACATTTGACAGCTAGACAATAAAAATAATTGTTTATTTGTGCCTGTTAAAGGCAGATTTCTCAGAGTAGGAAAGTTACAAGTCAAATAATTGTTTTTAGAAGTGAATAGTACATGAAGTTGAGTATTCCATAAAAGTAGACCATTTTACCTTTTAGAAAGCCTTACTGCGAAGGGTAGCAGAGGGAGATGACAAAGGTTTGAGGGTGGAGTTTTGTTGAGAGAGAGAATCCGAAGGTATTAGAAACAGATTGTAGACAACTGATAAAGGACCTGAATGAGGAGTCCAGTACATTGGCCCGGGATTAGTCTTTGAAAGGAAGAATAACAATTCAATGACTAAAAGATATAAATAAAAAAGCTTTTTTCTCTTATTTTCAGCCATTAAATCTTGGGGTATCCAATAAGATCATTTTGTCTTTTCATTTCAAATTGCTCTAACCTCATGATTTCAGTTACCCCTTGTATACCAATGACTAACATAGTTGTAGTCCAGATCACTTTTTCTAACCTCTAGAATCATGTATCTAGGTACTTCCCTGCATCTTGGATGTCTTTAATGGGATCTCAAATTCATAATGCCCCCTAACTGAATGTCTTTTATCTCAATAAATGATATAACCAACTGTAGAATTTATTGTTTACTCCAAGGAACCTCACTAAACTCACTTCTTCTCTCATGCTTCGTTCTACCAAATCTAGTCCATTGGACCCTTGGAATTAACTTCTTAATAGTTCTCCAATCCTTTCTAGGGTGTTTAACCTTCGTCTTTGGTTCTCTTTGTAGTCCATTCTCCACATTCACAAATCATCTTAACCTTTTTATAAATTTGATCATATAAAAATAGAACCCTTTAAGAACTTGCATTCTTTCACCTACATCTTTAGCCACATCACTCTATAAATTCCCTTACTCTGCAGTTTGGCATTCATTTAGTTTCCTGTACTCATCATAATCCCTTTCTTCAAAAGGTCACTATGGAACTTCTACTTATATTTCAAATTGCACTTCAATGAACACATCCTCAGTAAAGCCATCTTACTGTGTTGCCAATGCAAAATCAGCTATTAAGAAAATTTCAACCTTCAGTTATAATTGAAGGCAGGCTGCCTTCAACTGCAGGCAACACATCTGTTATATTAAAAACATATACATGGACATAGTAAGTGTGGGGAGCAACTGGGAGCAACTCGGACTAGACTAAGTTACTGGAATTAAGACTTATTCTGTGCATCTGCTCTCCCACAATATGGCGCTGGGAGAGGAGGAAACAGCTTCTACACAGCTGCCTCCAGTTCAGCCAATAAACAGCAGGACCTGCTCCTGATTGGAGGAGAGCAGCGTACTTGGCGTGTGGGTAGCAGAGTTGGGATTGGTGGAAGAGGACTATAAAGGAGGAGAGAGACAACATGCACCAGGAACATCTATCTGAAGGAACACCTGAGCAGCCCCCGAGAGAGCCGGCCGGTGGTGTGCCGCTCCCCCGCGGAAGTGGGGAAGGTGGCAGGGGGAACCGCCCTTCCACAGAGGTGGGAGGGACGGTAGCCAACCCGGGAAGGACCAGCAGCAAACCCGGGGAGGGCCGAGCAGACAAAAGAACAGCGCAGGGTCTTGTGTCGTTCCTCCACGAAGAGGGGGAGCGACATAATGGTGCCGTGACTCGGATATGAAACCTAGGCAGGGTTTAGTGTCGTTCCTCCGCGAAGAGGGGGAGCGACATAATGGTGCCGTGACTCGGATATGAAGCCTAGGCAGGGTTTAGTGTCGTTCCTCCATGAAGAGGGGGAGCGACAGTAAGTAAGTAGCACTCTGTGACACAAATGGGTATTTCTTTTTTTTGATTCTTTTCCTGTTTTTTTAAAAAATTTAAGGTATAAAAATTTCATGTATTTCATGTATACAGATTTAAGAACATAGTGATAGTTTCTACCCTACCCTCCCTCCTCTCTACACTGCCACCCGTCCTCCTCCTTCCTCTCCTAACTTCCACAATGATCTATTTTCAGTCCACTCTATACTCATAAAATTAACCCTAATGAGTTCAACAAATAGTATGAAGAAAAACAACACTTCCTCAACAGTAGAGACAAGGGTTACAAGCAATTATCCAAGTTCAAAATGCCAATTTCACTCCTCTGTATTACATTTTTGGTACTCTAGTAGTTACCATAGAGCCAGGAAAACATATCATAGTTGTCTTTTGGGGACTGGCTTATTTCAGTAAGTATAACGCTTTCCATTTGCATCTATTTTGTTGCAAAAGACAGGATTTCATTTTTTCATGCCTCAGTGTGTTCCATAGTGTATATATACCATAATTTCTTTATCCAGTCAATAGTTGATGGACATCTGGGTTGGTTCCATATCTTAGCTACAATTGAGCTGCAATGAACATTGGGGTACATACTACTCTTTCATATGTTGATTTCACTTTGTTTGGATAAATTCCCAGGAGTGAGATGGCTGGGTCATATGGTATATCTGTTTTCAGCTCTCTGAGGTATTTCCATACTGTCTTCGATAATGGTTGTACTAGTTTACATTTCCATCACCAGTGAATTAGGGTACCTTTTCCCCCACATCCTTGTCAGCATTTATTGTTTGTTGATTTCTGTATGACAGCCATTCTAACTGGAATGAGATAAAACCTCATTGTGGTTTTGATTTGCATTTCCCTGATGGCTAGCAATCCTCAGCATTTTTTCATGTGTCTGTTGGCCATTTGAATTTCTGATTTTGAAAAATACCTGCTCAGGTCCTTTGCACATTTCTTAACTGGATTGTTTGTTTTGTTGTTGCTGAGTTTCTTGAGCTGTTTATAGATGCTGGATATTAATCGTTTATCAGCTTCATATGTTGCAGATATTTTTCTCCTATTCTGTTGGTTGCCTTTTCACTTTGCTGAGTGTTTCTTTTGTAGCATGGAAGCTTCTCGGCTTGGTATAATCCCGTTTGTCTATTTTAGCTTTGATTTCCTGTGTTTCTGGGGTCTTTTCCAAGAAGTCTTTGCCTATGCCAATGTCTTGCAGAGTTTCTCCAATGTTCTCTAATAATATGATGGTATCAGGTCGTAGATTCAGATCCATGATCCACTTTTTAAAACATTTTTTAATGGTTTTATTTATGTGAGAGGTAGAGTTACAGACAGAGAGAGGAAGAGACAGAGAGAATGATCTTCCATCCACTCATTCCCTCCCCAAATGGCCGTGATGGCTGGAGCTGAGCCTATCCAAAGCCAGGAACCAGGAGCTTCTTTCTAACATCTCACATGGGTGCAGGGGCCCAAGTACTTGGACCATCCTCTTCTCCTTTCCCAGGCTATAGCAAAGAGTTAGATTGGAAGAGGAGCAGCCAGGACTAGAATCGACACCCATATGGGATGCCAGTGCTTCAGGCAGAGGCTTAGCTACTAGGCCATAGTGCCAGCTCCCCACCTGCCCCATACCATTTTTTTTTTTTTATTTTTTTGACAGGCAGAGTGGACAGTGAGAGAGAGAGAGACAGAGAGAAAGGTCTTCCTTTGCCGTTGGTTCACCCTCCAATGGCCGCTGCGGCCGGCGTGCTGCGGCCGGTGCACCGCGCTGATCCGATGGCAGGAGCCAGGAGCCAGGTGCTTTTCCTGGTCTCCCATGGGGTGCAGGGCCCAAGCACCTGGGCCATCCTCCACTGCACTCCCTGGCCACAGCAGAGGGCTGGCCTGGAAGAGGGGCAACTGGGACAGAATCCGGCGCCCTGACCGGGACTAGAACCCGGTGTGCCGGCGCCGCTAGGCGGAGGATTAGCCTAGTGAGCCGCGGCGCCGGCCCCATTTTGTTTTGAGTTGATTTTTTTATAAGATGTAAGGTAGAGGTCTTGTTTCTTTTTTTTCTTTCTTTTTTTTTTTTTTTCTTTTTTTGACAGGCAGAGTGGACAGTGAGAAAGAGAGACAGAGAAAGGTCTTCCTTTTCGTTGGTTCACTCTCCAGTGGCCGCTGCGGCTGGTGTGCTGCGGCCGGCGCACCGTGCTGATCCGAAGCCAGGAGCCAGGTGCTTCTCCTGGTCTCCCATGTGAGTGCAGGGCCCAAGGACTTGGGCCATCCTCCACTGTACTCCTGGGCCACAGCAGAGAGCTGGACAGGAAGAGGGGCAATTGGGACAGAATCCAGTGCCCTGATCGGGACTAGAACCTGGTGTGCCAGAGCCGCAGGTGGAAGATTAGCCTATTGAGCCGCGGCGCCGGCCAGAGGTCTTGTTTCATACTTCTGCATGTGGTGATCCAATTTTCCCAGCACCATTTTGTTGAAGAGACGTTCTTTTCTCCAGGGATTGATTTTAGCTCCTTTGTCAAAGAGTAGGTGGCATTTCTTCAGGTGGTTTTTCAATAGCTTCTCTAGCCCCAGAGTCTGTTACTGGTGTGTCTGTGCAGATGAAGTGTATGACAGAGATAGCGTAGAGGCTTACTGTTAGTCCTGCTGGTATTTTGCAACATGATTGAATGAATGAATGCCAAGGTCACGCCTCCACTGAAGGAGTTCCTGAACCTCAGGTAGTCCCCTTTTGCCTCCTTCCTGTAAATAATAGTCCTGATTTCAGATTACAGATTTATCTGTTTTTCTGCCTTATATAGATTAAACCATACAGTGTTCGAGTTCTTTTAATATTATATTTGTGAAATGATGCTTATTAGTATGTATAGTTATAAATGATTTATTCTTACTGCTGCACAGTATCTGATAATTTTTTTAAGATTTATTGATTTATTTGAAAGAGCTACAGAGAGGGATTGGCACTGAGGCGTAATAGGCTAAGCCTCCACTTGTGGTGCTGGCATCTCATATGGATGCTGGTTCATGTCCCAGCTGTTTCTCTTCAGATCCAGCTCTGCTCATGACCTGGGAAAGTAGTGGAGTATGGCCCAGTGCCTGGGCCCCTGCAGTTGCTTGGGGGACCCAGAGGAAGCTCCTGACTACTGTCTTCGGACTGGTTCTGCTTTGGCCATTGTGGCCATTTTGGGAGTGACCCAGTGGATAGAAGACCTTTCTCTCTGTCTCTCTATCTCTTTGTATGTAACTCTACCTCTCAAATAAATATTTTTTTTTTAAAGAAAGAGTTACAGAAGGGAGAGAGAGTTCTTCCATTTACTGGTTTACTCCCCAATGGCCACAATAGCCGGAATTGAGCTGATTTGAAGTCGGGAGCCTGGAGCGTCATCTGGGTCTCCCATGTGGGTTCAGGGGCCCAAGCACTTGGGCCATTTTCTGCTGCTTTCCTAGGTCTATTGGATAGAAAGTGGAGGAGCTGGGACGCTAACTGGCACCCATATGGGATACTGGCACTGCAGACTGTGGCTTAATCTGCTACGCCACAGCTCTGGCCCCAGATATCTGATAAATTTATAAATTGTATAATTAATTCATTATCTACTCTACTGTTGAAAGACATTTGGATGTTTCCCCTTTGGGACCATTTTTCCAACGTGATTTTAGCAATTTACACTCTTAACAGGAGTGTTGAGAATTTCAATTGCTTTTCATCCTTAACAGCACTTAGTATACCATCTCTCTCTCGCTCCCTCTCCCTCTCTCTGCCTTTTAGTATTTATCTTTATTTATTTGAAAGACATAGTTAGAGAGAGGGAGAGACAAGGAAGAAAGAAGTCTTCCAATTCCTGATTCATTCCCCAAATGACTACAATAGCTGTACCAGGGCAGATCCAAAGCCAGGAACTTGTTCCAGGTCTCCCTAGTGGGTGCAGAGGCCCAAGGAGTTGGGGCATCCTCTGCTGCTTTCTCAGGTATATCAGCAAGGAGCTAGATCAAAAGTGGAGCAGCCTGGGCTCACATGGGATGCTGGGAATGTAGGTGGCAGCTTAACCCACTAATCCAAGTTGCCAGTACCCAATCTCTTTTAATTTTAGACATTCTGAGAGGTTTGTGTGGTATAGTTTGTCCTTGGTTTTGAACTGAAAGAAGTTGAGCACCTGTTCATATGTTTATTGACCAGTTGAATATCCTCTTTTGTTAAAGGTATATTTATGATTTTGCTAATTTTTAGAACTTGAATTATCTGTTTTTTACCTATGGATTTGTAGTTTTATAGTTTGGTTAAGAATCCATTTTCAAATAAATATATTACAAATGTCTTTCAATCTGGTTTGCCTTTTCATTTATTAAATTTTCTTTTGGTTTTAGCAAATATGTGTTCAGACAACTTTTTTTTAATTAATGTCTAGCCCTTCATGGCTATGTTTGTCTACTCCAATATTGTAAAGATGATCTCTGTTTTAAGATTTTGAAGATTATCTTTGTTTTTTAAATATGTCTGCTGTTTACTTTTAAACATTTACCTTTGTAGACTGTCAGAATTTATTGTGTTTAATGTGAGGCAGGGGTAAAGGTACCTTTGTGTTTCTATTAGGATTGAACTGTTAATCAGCAACGTTTACAGTAACTTATTCCCTGCTATATTAGCATCATTTTTTAGTTAATAAAATAACTCATCATAAATTAAACAAATTGCTTCTGGGAGTGTCCATTCCATTGACTTGTTTGAGCTTCCTCGGGTTCTTCAAACACGTGGCTTCTTTTCTCTTAGAGTTTAAGCCACTGTGTAAAAATAGGAAACTTGCTCTGTGACAATCTCATTTTAAATGTTAGATTCTCCTGTGAAGTCTTCTTCTGCTAAATTGGTACAGCCTTCACTTGAATATTTTTTGTGTTTTTTCTGGAGTTCTTATCTATGGGAGTGTAGGTCCGTTACCAGCTTACTCTGCCTTATGGAAGCAACTCTTATCTTTTTGGTAACTAATGATATCTCCTTTCTTTAAACTTGCTGATAGTGGTAATGAAAGTTTTTCTTCTTCCTGTCATTGTTAGTTTTATTAGAGGTATTTCATTTTTATGAATCTTAAAAAAAAAAAGCCCAACTGTGGCTTTGTTGATTTTTTTTCAATTTTATGTTTACTTTAAATCATTCTCTTATCTTTATTATTTCCTTACTTCTACATTCCTTGTTTTTGATTTACTGAAGTTCCGTTTTTTCCCCTTCTTGTCTTACAAACTTAATTCATTGATTTTCTAACTTTCTTGTTATCTAATAGACTGTATACAGTTAGCAGTATGATTTTCTTTAATAACTTTTGCCATTTTATGTTTTTATAAGCATTTCTTTCAACATATTTTCTAATTTTTGTTTTGATTTTTCTTTTGTTCTATTTTTATGACATACATGACTTCAGGACAAATGGGTACTTACATTCATTCTGATTTTAGTTATTTTTAAGTATGATTCAAAATCAGAGGACTTAAAATAAAAAAAAAAGTAACAAAGCATTGTAAGGGCACATTTGAATTAACAGTTAAGATACTGGATAAGACCTCTGTGTCCTATATCAGAATGCCTGTCTTTGATTCCCTGCTCCTGACTATATTTTTCTGCTATTGGAGTCCCTGGGAGACAGCAGTGATGGCTCAGATAATTGGTCTTTGGCTCCTAGCCTGGGCCATTGGAGGCATTTGGGGAGTGAACCAGGAGATTGGAGATTGATAGCTCTCTCTCAAATAAATAAATTAAATTTTTTAAAAAAATTACAAAAGAAACTGCTGTATAAGCTCATACCTCAGATTGTCTGGTATAAAAGGGTAAATGTGTTAAGTAGTAAACATGCTTTGATTTAAAGGAGTTTATCAAGTAAATATATTAATGAGAAGCAATTGGGGCCTGTATTATGGTGTAGTGATTTAAGCCACTACTTGTGATATTCCATATCAGAGTATCAATTTCAGTCCTGGCTGCTCTACTTCCTGTTCATCTTTTTGCTCATATGCCTGGGAAGGCAGTGGATGATGGCCCAAGTATTTGGGCCCACATAGGAGACCCAAATGGAGTTCCAGCTCCTTGCTTTGCCTAACGCAGCCCTGGCTGTTGTGGGCATTTGGGTAGTGAACCAGTAGATGGAAGATTCCACTCCCTCTCCCTCTTCCTATGCCTGTCTCTCCCTCTCTGCCTTTCAAATAAACAAATCTTAAAAAAAAAAAAAAAGATTAATGAAATGTTTTAGTGATTAAACACTAAAATGCTAAAAATTTTTAGTGGTAAAAGGAAAAGAAATTCCGGAGCCAGAATGGCCCAGCTTTGTATATATTTCAGTTTCAGATTCCTCTGTATTTGCATGTGGCCGATGTGAGAAATTAAATAACAGCTAACTGGTATTCTTTTCATGTGTCAACTCAGATCTCATAGATATAAAGCTACAAAAGCATATGTGATATTCTGATTATCATGGACATTTCTGCTGAGATGTGATCAATTCCCCTTCAGCTTAAATAATTATGGGAACCTAGGAATAGGCCAATTTTTAAAACTATTCCATCTGAGACTGCTTACATCTATGGATTTTGCCTGGAGAGTCCTACAATAAAGCTCTTTTCTGAAGAAATATATAATTCTTGGACCAATGGAATAATATTAGCAGAGAGCAGTATATTATTTTTATTGTACTTTCCCAGCTTATATGAATGTTTTATGATTATGGTTATTCTTTGGTAGGATAAGAGTAAAATTAGAGATCTTAACAAACCTTTTCAACATTAACTCAGTATCAAATTGGATCCATCTATTACACACTTAAAGAATTCTTGTTCTGGCCGGCGCCGCAGCTCACTTGACTAATCCTCCGCCTTGCGGCACTGGCACACCGGGTTCTAGTCCCGGTCGGGAAGCCGGATTCTGTCCCGGTTGCTCCTCTTCCAGGCCAGCTCTCTGCTGTGGCCAGGGAGTGCAGTGGAGGATGGCCCAAGTGCTTGGGCCCTGCACCCCATGGAAGACCAGGATAAGTACCTGGCTCCTGCCATCGGATCAGCGCGGTGCACTGGCCGCAGCGTGCCGGCCGCAGCGGCCATTGGAGGGTGAACCAACGGCAAAGGAAGACCTTTCTCTCTGTCTCTCTCTCTTACTGTCCACTCTGCCTGTCAAAAAAAAAAAAAAAAGAATTCTTGTTCTGTATTAATATTCTCTCTTTGAATTATGCTTTTTAGAAGACAATTTATTCTTATTTTAAAATTTGATAGCATTGATTGCATTCTTCATGTTGAATTCTTTTATAATGTCTTCCATATCTAAGATGATATGTAATTTTTCATTTTTAATGCCAGATCTTTGAATTTTCTCTCATTTCACATTATTTTTCTGATTAACTTTGAAAATTAAAAATATCCATTTTAGTGCTGTTATAGAATGAGATCTTAGATTCATGTATTAATCATTTACATTTCCTTTTTTTTTTTTTTAAGATTTATTTATTTATTTGAAAGGCACAGTTAACAGAGAGAGAAAGAGGTCTTCTATCTGCTGGTTCACTCCCCAAATGGCTGCAGTGGCTGGAGCTGGGCTTGTCTGAAGCCAGGAGCCAGGAGATTCCTCCGAGTCTCCCACGTGGGTGCAGGAGCCCAAGCACATGAGCTGTCCTCTACTGCTTTTCCAGGCCATTAGCAGGGAGCTGAATTGGAAGTGGAGTAGCCAGTATTTGATCTGGCACCCACTTGGGATGCTAGTGCCACCAGCAGCAGTTTTATTTGCCATACCACAGTGCAGGCCCCTTTCATTTTTATTTCTAATGTTACTAATTTCTGAAATTATTTCTTCTTCATGCTTCACTTATGTTTTGTTTTTTCCTGTAACACTTTTTATAGCAATAATAAAAATGAAGTTCCAGTAACCAATTATAGTAATTTTCAGGTGAGCCATACCCTGTAGAACTTCCTGTGTTGTTGGGAATATCCTGTATCCATGTTGTCCTGTACTATAGCAATTAGGTGCTTACGGTGATTGAGCACTTGAAATGTGATGGATATGACCAAGGAACTGGACATTTATCTTGTTTAATTTTATTTGTTAAATAGTACTATAGTTTGGATGTAATTTGTCCCCCAAAGGTTCATGTGCTAGCAAGCCTAGTTTTATGTGGTGGTGTTGAGACTGATGAACCCTTAAGAGACAGGGCCTGTGGAAAGTCCTTGGAAGCAGTCACTTGAGGATTGTGTTCTGGGTGGTGAAATAATTCACCAGAGCAGTCAGAATGACTAGAGTTAGATTTATTGAACACACTGCAAACAGCATGGCAGGCAGGACAGCTAAAATTCTATCTATTGCTGCCATAAACTGAAAGGGAACAGTAGGGCCGGCACCACAGCTCACTTGGCTAATCCTCCGCCTGCAGCGCCAGTACCCCCAGGTTCTAGTCCCGGTTGGGGCGCTGGATTCTGTCCCGGTTGCTCCTCTCCCAGTCCAGCTCTCTGCTGTGGCCCGGGAGTGCAGTGGAGGATGGCCCAGGTCCTTGGGCCCTGCACTGGCATAGGAGACCAGGAGGAAGCACCTGGCTCCTGGCTACGGATCAGCGTGCCAGCCGCAACATGCCGGCTGTAGTGGCCATTTGGGGGGTGAACCAATGGAAAAGGAAGACCTTTCTCTTTGTCTCTCTCTCTCACTGTCTAACTCTGCCTGTCAAAAAAAGAAAAAAAAAAAAAGAATCTTTGAATCCTCTGTGTATCCCACATTTAAAATAAAAAAGGGAACAGTGGATAGTCAGGACAGCTAGAAAATGACTACTGCAGTAACATGGGCTAAACCCAAGAGGTATGCTTATAACTGCATACCTTCTTAGTGTGTTTTTCTTAAGATCCAATAGGGTTCCCAGGTATGCGATTTGCATTTCTGAGCATAGCTGGGGAGCCCCTGCTGCCCTTAGCTTTGTGCTTTCTCTGTGCTCTGGGGCAACCCTCCACACAAGATAATGAAGCCCCCTGGCTTCATGAATGGATTAATGCTGCTCTTGAGGAGTGGATTGGGTTTCCCAAGAGTGCTTAGCTCTCTTGAGAGTGGATTGTGATAAAGCAAGGCTACCCCTTGTTCTTGACTCGGATTTCCATGGCCACTTCCCTTTCTGTTCTCCTGCCATGCTGGATGGAATCAGGCAGCCCTTGCTGGCGCACCAGCTCCATGCTGCTGGAACTTTCCAACCACAATAGTTGTGAGCAAAGTAAAACTCTTTAGTTTATAAAATATTCAGGTATTTCCTGAATATGTTCAGGTATTTCCTTATAGCAACACAGAATAAACTAACAGCTGCATGTGGCTAGCTGCTATGATATTAAACTGCACAGCTCTACTTCAAGATTTGACAAGCTTTTTCTATAAAAGACCAAATAGTAAATATTTTAGGCTTTATAGTTCCTGCAGTGTCTGTTGTAACTATTCAACACTGCTGTTGTAGCACAAAAGCAGCCACTGGCTACATTTAAATGAATGTACATGACAATGTCCCACTTAAACTATAATTATTAACACAGAGAGTCTGTTGAATCTGGCTCATAGGCTCAAGTTTGATGACCTGTCCTCTAGATCAAAGATATATCTAGCGTTCTATGTATTTTGATTTCTTTTGTTCTGTAGTTTCTGGATTCTTTCAGTTCTTTTTACTGTGTGTGTGTGTGTGTGTGTGTGTGTGTTGGTGGGGTGAATTTTTCAAGAGGAAAAATAAGTCTATCTTTCTGCAATTTTTTCCCCTGTAGTTCTTCAACTTTTCTTACAGATTTTTTTATGTGTTTTATGTATTGGGGGAGGTGGTGGCAGACAAGCATTCCATTTTAAATCTTTAAAAACTCTGTTCTTTTAATTCTACTCCTTCATCTCTTTCAAATATCTCTTTTTTTGTTTATTTGTTTTTGGAAGCAGTATTTTTACATTGTTTTTGAAGATGTTAAATAGAATTCATTTCTTCCTGAATTACTACTGATTTCTCCAGGGTTGCTTGTTCTAGTTGGTTATTTTCATCATGTTTGCATTTCCTTTCATGTTGGTGATCTGTGGTTGTCCATGTTGATGAAGGACAAGTTGGATAATACAGTTAACTGGAATTACTTTTCTCTTTTTTTATTTCCCCTTAATGGAGAAAAAGATTGACAGTTTCTTTCAGGTCAGTAGGACAGAATTATTAGTGTACTTTGCTTCCAGGTGGATATACAGGGACAAAGCTGACTGGTTGAGTCTTTGTCTAATAGCAGATATTTCACTGTGGGTTTGATTTGCATATCTCAGATAATTGTCAGTGTTGAACAACTTTTCCTGGGCTTTTTGGCCATAGTGTACATCATCTTTGAAAAAATATTTTTTTAAAGATTTATTTATTTATTTGAAAGTCATAGTTACACACAGAGAGAAGGAGAGGTAGAGAGAGAGAGAGAGAGAAAAAGGTCTTCCATCCACTGGTTCACTCCCCAACTGGCCACAACGGCCGGAGTTGCACCAATCTGAAGCCAGGAGCCAGGAGCTTCTTCCGGGTCTCCCATGTGGGTGCAGGGGCCTAACGACTTGGGCTGCCTTCTACTGCTTTCCCAGGCCATAGCAGAGAGCTGGATTGGAAGTGGAGCAGCTGGGACCCAAACCTGCGCCCATATGGGATGCTGGCCCTGCAGGCAGTAGCTTTACCTGCTACGCCACAGCGCCAGCCCCTGAAGAAATATCTTTTCACATTCTTTGTCCATTTTTGAATTTTTGTTATTGTTGAATTAAGTTCCTCAAATATTCTTGACATTAATATCTTATCATGTGTTTTATATGCAAATATTATGTGAGTTACCTTTTCACTCTTTTTATAGTATCCTTTGGTACTCAATAGCTTTTAATTTTGGTGAAGACCTATTTATTTATATTTTTTAAGATTTATTTGAAAGGTAGAGTAATAGAGAGAAAGAATCGATCTTCTATCGTTCAGTTCCCAAATAGCCAAAATGGCTGGGGCTGGACCAGGCTGAAATCAGGAGCTTGTAACTACATCTGGGTTTCCCATGTAGGTGGCAGAGGCCCAAACATTTGGATCAGCCTCTGCTTTTTTCAGCCCCACTATCAAGGAGCTGAATCAGAAGTGGAGCAGCCAGGCCTTGAACCAGTGCCCATATGGAATGCCAGTGTCACAGGTCACGGCTTAACCTGCTGTGCTGCAATGCAGCCTCTATCTTTTTCTTTTATTTCCTATCATCCCCAAGAAATCACTCTCAGAATCCAATGTCATGAGCTTTTGCTCTGTTTATTTTTTTTTCCTAAAAGTATTGCTGTTTTAACTTTTACATTTAGATTTCTTATCCTTTCTTTTTTTAAAGATTTAATTATTTATTTTGAAACTCAGAGCTACACAAGAAAGAGGAAGAGACAGAGGGATCTTCAGAATGCTAGTTTACTTCTCAGATGGCCACAACAACAAGCTGTGGGCCAGTGATCCTTTTTGAGTTAATTTTTATATTTGGTGTAAGGTAAGGCTATACTTTCATTTTTTGCATGTTAGTATTGAGTTTTATCATCATCCTCTTTTGAAAACATTGTTCTTCCCCATTGAATGATGTTGATATTGTTGTTGCAAATCATTTGACCATTTATTTGTCTTTCATTGGTCCATAGTTCTGTCATTATGCCAGAACCGCATTGTGCTGGTTACTGTAATTTTGTATTAAATTTTGAAATGAGGAAGTGTGTGTCTTCAACTTTATTCTTCATCCTTGTTCTGGCTATGCCAGTGTCAATCCTTTGACATTCATTTTGAATTTTTGGATGGGTTTTCCATTCTGAAAACAAAACAAAAAAGAAAACTTTGGCATTTTGACAGAAATTGCAGTGAATCTATCAGTCACTTTGAAAAACATCAACTTAAGAATATTAAGTCTAGGGCTGGCACTGCGGCATGTTAGGTTAAGCTTCTATCTGCAGTGCGGTTTGAGTCCCTGCTGTTCCACTTCCTATCCAGCTCCCTGCTAATGCACCTGGGAAAGCAGTGAATATGGTCCAAGAAGAATCTCCTGGCTCCTGGTTTTGGATCGACCCATCTCTGGCTGTGCAGCCATCTGCAGAATGAACTAGTGGATGGAAGATCTTTCTCTTTCTGTTTCTCTCTCTCTAACTCTTCCTCTGAAATAAATAAATCTTTTCTTAAAAAATAGGAATATTAAGTCTTCTCATTTATGAACATGTGAAATCTTTTAGAATGACTTTCATTAGTATTTTGTAGTTTTTAGTGTGCTAGGCTATACCTCTTTAATTAAGTTTATTTTTTAGCATTTTATTCTTTTTGATGCTTTATAAAAGAAACTGCTTTGTTGGTGTATAGAAATACAACTGATTTTCATGTGCTTGCATTATATCTTGCACATTTGTCAAATTTGGTTATTAGTTCTAACATGTTATTTTGTGATTATTTTGAGTTTTCTATATATTATATCATGCCATCTGTGAAAAGAGATAATTTTACTTCTTTCTATCCAATTTGGATATCTTTTTCTTACCTAATTGCTCTAAAATGCTATGTTGAATACAAGTTGCAAAAGTGGGAAAAGCTTTCAGTTTTTCATCATTGAGTATGGTTAGCTGTGGGTTTTTCATATATTCCATATAATTTTTTTTTTTTTTTGACAGGCAGAGTAGACAGTGAGAGAGAGACAGAGAGAAAGGACTTCCTTTTGCCGTTGGTTCACCCTCCAATGGCCGCCACGGCCGGCGCACCAAGCTGATCCGAAGGCAGGAGCCAGGTGCTTCTCCTGGTCTCCCATGCGGGTGCAGGGCCCAAGCACTTGGGCCATCCTCCACTGCACTCCCTGGCCACAGCAGAGAGCTGGCCTGGAAGAGGGGCAACCGGGACAGAATCCGGCGCCCCGACCGGGACTAGAACCTGGTGTGCCGGCGCCGCTAGGCGGAGGATTAGCCTGTTGAGCCACGGCGCCGGCCCCCATATAATGTTGAACATTCTTCATTCTGTTCCTAGTTTGCTGAGTGTTTATTTCCTCAAAGGGTATTAAATTTTGTCAAATGATTTTTCTTTGTTGAGATTGTCATATTTTTCCCTTTTATTTTCTCAATGTGGTATATTATATTGATTTTCATGATGAACCATCCTTGTTTTATAGAAATAAATTCCACATGATCATGGGATATAATCCTTTTGAGAAGGATTCATGTTAATTATTGTTTTTCCATGTGGCAGAATGTACTAGTGAAGCCAGTTGGTATAGTACTTTATTTGGGGATGTATGCTCACATTTTTAATGCATACAGTATATGCAAACAATTGTATGTTATTTCCCTATATTATATGTTAAATCAATCATTTCATTTAATTCTTGTGTAATGATTAACAAGCTTAGCTCAGTGTGTTAGTTTCTCTGGGAAGCTTCAATTGAAAAATCACTACAACCTTGGTGGTTTAAAACAATAGAAATTTGTTCTCTCATACTTATGAAAGTCAAGAGTCTCAAATCAACATGTCATTAGGGATGATTCTTTTTGCATGATGAGGGAGAAACTGTCCCCTTCCTTTCTCCTGGCTGCTATTGATTGCTGACAATCCTTGATATTCCATACTCAGATTGCCTACCTCATATTGTAGTTCTGTGTGTCCTTTTCTGCCTTTTACAAGATATACTCATTTGATTTAGGGCCTACCTAACTCACTATGACCACATTTTGATCCTTATCTTAAATATATCTTTTTTTTTTTATTGCAAAGCAAGGTTTATTTCACTGCTTAACCTTTATAATTCACCCTGATCAGAAACAAAAATATTTTTTTTCAAAAGTGCATGTATGTTTTCCTTTACATGCCTACTAAAAATTCCTTATTTTATTTTTTAAATGACAAAAAAGAAACCAAAAAATATAAGTTAGTAATTAACATTGATAGTGATCTTGATACAAATAGAATATTTGAATAAGGTCAATAGATATTTGGTTGGTTTATAGTTCACTAGTCTTGAATATATATCTTTAAAGACCTTATTTCCAAACAAGGTCACATTCCAAAGTTCTAGATGGACGTGAATTTTGGGGAATACTACTTAACCCACTACAGTTCACTTTATGGACCCCTAAAATACACTTCCACCCATACGTAAAATATTTTAATCCTGGCCGGTGCCGCGGCTCAATAGGCTAATCCTCCGCCTTGCGGTGCCAGCACACCGGGTTCTAGTCCCGGTCGGGGCGCTGGATTCTGTCCGGTTGCCCCTCTTCCAGGCCAGCTCTCTGCTGTGGCCCAGGAGTGCAGTGGAGGATGGCCCAAGTGCTTGGGCCCTGCACCCGCATGGGAGACCAGGAGAAGCACCTGGCTCCTGGCTTCGGATCAGCGCGGTGCGTGGGTCGCAGTGTGCATGGCCGCAGCGGCCATTGGAGGGTGAACCAACGGCAAAAGGAAGACCTTTCTCTCTGTCTCTCTCTCTCTCACTGTCCACTCTGCCTGTCAAAAAGAAAATATTTAAATCCCATTCCTACAAGCCCAAAAGTCATAAACCATTCCAGCATCAATTATATATCTCCAAAACTCATCTGAATGTGATTAACTCAAAAAGTGCTGAGTCTTATCTAAATCAGGAATTTTTGATACTCTGCCTGGTATATTCCAATACTAACTTCTTCTCTGTTGTGTGAACCTGCAAAACTAGAAACCAGATTATCTGCTTCCAAAATAAAATAATGGAACAGGCACAGACTAATCATTCACATTCCCTTGGGAAGCAATTGGACAGATTAAAAGTTCCAAATACAGACTTGGTTTTAAGGCATGGGAAAATTTCTCTGAGGCTTGATTTTCTGTCCTGTAGGTTCTTATGTATAGTTCCACCCTCAGTGGTAGAACTGGTATCTACCTTTGTATTCAGGAGTCTGTTCCTGAAATCATTTTTCTGTTTTCTCGAAGAATAGCATGTAGTTGCAGTTGAGTAATTATATTAGCTTGTTTTCTGTTTGTATAATTTTGGGAATTCAATAGCATTTTAATTTTGTATCATCTCTAACCCTTTCAGACCAATATAACAGAGTTCTGCTAGTTTCAAAATGTTTGTGGAAAATATGTTATCATTAAAAACCTGTGCATGGATTCCAAAATGTTTTGCACTAAAATGAATTTATTTTTTAATTCCATTTTCCATGAACTTTGTGAAGTACCCTGAGATTTGTAGTATATCAAGCTAATCTATGTCATTAGACCAGAGGGTTCCCCACAAATCCTTCTTAGATAAGCTCACCTCTATATTTGGCTTCTCCTGATTTGGTTCATTAGGCACCTCTTCAGTCTCTTCAGAAAAGGTTTCTCAGCTCATCCTTGGCCATGTAACTAGAGTATACTTTGACATGTGTTATAGTCTTGATAGACTGAGAATTTTCCAGATTATCAGGTTCTGGTTCGTTTTGCTTAAAAGTTTTCCCATCAGTTTATCTTTTTTCTCACATATTTTACTGTTGGCAGCAACAATAAACCAGTCTGCACCTTTAACACTTTTTTGGAAATTTTCTTAGTGATGCATCCAAGTTCATTACTTAACAGTTCTGTTTTACACCCTACATTGTAAAACATTTCAGCCAATTTTTCTGTCACTTTGTAAAAGGTATTACCTTTCCTCCATGGTCCAGTACTGTTTCCTTACTTTCTTCTTGAGACCATACCAGAGGCAGAGTCATATTTTCACTAAAATGCTTTCATGACAATACATGTTTCTCTAAGGCGGTAGCTTTTACTGCCATCATCTTACGCTTCCCTCTGAGCCTTCATCAGAATTGCTTAACATCCCTATTTTTACCAACAGCCTCTTTTATTTTATTTATTTATTTATTTAATTAATTAGAGATGGAGATCTTCCATCTGATGGTTTACTCCCCAGATAGCCATAACAGCCAGGGCTGGGCCAGGCCAAAGCCAGAACTAGGAACTTCATACAGGTCTCTCATATGGTGACAGGGTCAGACACTTGGGTCATCTTCTGCGTTTCCCAGGCCATTAGCAGGGAACTAGATTGGAAGTGAAGCAGCCAGCGTTGCAGGTGGCAGCTTTACCCACTACTCCACAGTGCTGGCCCTACCAACAACCCCTTTTAGACAATCTTAGCTTTTTCTGTTATCAGTTACCTGTTAGACAATAACCCACTTCCTGTTACCAATATCTGCATTAGTTCTTTTTTTTTTTTTTTAAATTTGACAGGCAGAGTTACAGACAGTGAGAGAGAGATAGAGAGATAGAGAGAGAGAGAGAGGGAGGGAGAAAGAAAGGTCTTCCTTCCATTGGTTCACTCCCCAAATGGCCCCCAGCCAGGGCTGCGCCAATCCAAAGCCAGGAGCCAGGTGCTTCTCCTGGTCTCCCATGTGGGTGCAGGGCCCAAGCACCAGGCCATCCTCCACTGTCCTCCCAGGCCACAGCAGAGAGCTGGATTGGAAGAGGAACAACTGGGACTAGAACCTGGTGCCCATATGGGATGCTGGCGCCGCAGGTGGAGGATTAACCAAGTGAGCCATGCCGTCGGCCCCTGTATTAGTTCTGTAGGACTGCCATGACAGACTTCCTCAGACTGGTTGGCTTAACAAAACAGAAATTTATTTTCTTGGTTTTGGGGTTCAGATGTCGAAAATAAGGATGTCAGCAGGATATTGTTCATTACACAGACTCTAGGGGAGAATATTTCCTTTCTTCTTCCAGCTCCTGCTGTTCTTTGTCTTGTGACAGCATAACTCCAATCTTTGCCTCCATTTGTACATTGTTGACTTCTCTGTATGTCCTATTCTGTCTTTTATAAGGATATTTTCATTGGGTTTAGGACCTTCTCTAATCTAATATGATCTCTTATTTATCTGCAAAGACTCTATTTCTATTTGGTCATGATCTGATGTTCCACGTAAACAAATTTGTGGATAAGAAGAGGAGGTTCTTATTCGACCCATTACAATCTCTTTTTAGGTCATTATATTTATACATAACCAGTATTTATACATAAACTCTTCATCGATTTTCAAAATTAAAAGCTTATGTAAAATTATTTTCTTTTTTTCAAAAGATTTATTTATTTCACAGGCAGTTACATATACACATACACACACATGTACACACACAGAGAGAATGAGAATCTTTCATCTGCTGATTCATTCCCCTACCTTCCACAATGTCTAGGGTTGGGCTAAACTGAAGCCAGGAGCCTGGAATTCCACTGGGTCTCTCACATAGTGTCTATGAATGGATGAAAGAATATATTCAAGGGCTGGCACCACGGCTCAATAGGCTAATCCTCTGCCTGTGGCGCTGGCATACCGGGTTCTAGTCCTGGTCAAGGAGCCGGATTCTGTCCCCATTGCTCTTCTTCTAGTCCAGCTCTTTGCTGTGGCCTGGGAGTGCAGTGGAGGATGGCCCAGGTCCTTGGGCCCTGCACCCGCATGGGAGACCAGGAGAGGCACCTGGCTCCTGGCTTTGAATCAGCACGGTGCGCAGGCCGCAGCGTGCGTTGCCGCAGTGGCCATTGGAGGGTGAACCAACGGAAAAGGAAGACCTTTCTCTCTGTCTCTCTCTCTCTCTCTCACTGTCTAACTCTGCCTGTCAAAAAAAAAAAAAAAAAAAAGAAAGAAGGAAAGAAATTATATATTCAAGCCTATTATTGTTACACCGAGAAAACTTACTTCTATAGGTTGTAAGATAAAAGGGGGAAATGTGGTAGGTTCATAAAAGGAACAGATTAAATAAAACATATCAGAAAAGTGAAATGTGCCAAAACAATAGGAGATGAGGTGAGGGGAAGACTGTAAAGAAAATTAAAAATGAGAAATAATTCAATGAATAGTTTTCTGTTAAAAGATAGGAAACTAATATATTTGGTTTCTTGCAGCTTCAGTCAAATTAATGATATATTAGAGTCACTGTAGTCTTGATATTCAGTCAAGTCAAACTGCTTGTGTCATTTCCCAGAAGAAAATGGTAGGAACTAGTTTATGTATTATTCATTATGTAAATTAAAATGAACATATTATTTATATACTAATAATTCACTAATGTGGTTGTATATGTTATATAAGGTCTGTGCAATGATATTTATCTATGCATTGCTTAAAGATGGGAATACATTGAAAAATGATTTGTTGGGTGACTTCATTGTGAGAACATCATGGAGAATTCTTACACAAATTAAGATATTTATGACATCATTAAGCTATATAATTTTATGGGACCACCATTGTATGTGAAGCCTGACATTAACCAAAATGCCATTATGTATTTGACTGTATTTGAAGGTGAATATTCACATGCTATTATCTTCTTTTACAAGTAGAAATTTGTTTTTTTGATGTAGACACTGAAAAGTCACACATAGTGAAAACAAATGCAAACTAAATCGCAAACACACATCGTCTAAACATGTACAAATTAACATTTCAAATAAAAGTAGAGATGAGGCATTTCCCCCCCTCAGTTATAAGAACTGATGTAGAATTATTATAGTTCAAAATTCAACAGCTTTTGGCCCTTAAGTCTGTATCAGAAATATTATTTTGCCTTTGAATTTTGCCATTCACAATAATGTTCATCCCTCATATTTAATAAATATCTGATAAACAGTATTACACACCAGTACTATAAAATGTTTCTCTACTGCTTCTTGATTCTTAAAATTAATCTCCTATATTCATGCTGGCCTGTAGAAGTAAATGTTTATGTCCTCTCTATTGCTTGCCAATTGTCTTGGTCTAGAAGAATTTGGTATATCAGATGTCAGAAATGTCCCTGGTTGACCTATCAACTCCTTGACCACAATTCTTTCCACATTGAATAATGTTTTATAATATGCTGTATTATCCAAACGTGACTTCTCTGGTGCTTCTCTGGTGGACAAAGAATTTTAATACTCATATTTTTAAAAATTATTTTGTCTAAAGTGTCATCTGATATCAGAATTTGAAATCCCATTGACCTACTAAGAGAGACAAATGTGTCTTGACAATTCAGAGACATTTAGTCATATTACATTCTAATTCATCTCAGCCTGGATGAAAGAAATCTTTACCTAATATAATTTTGATTTCCTGCTTTAGGAATCCTGAAACCATGGATCAATTACATATTCTTTGAGACATGCTTTAGATGTTTTTCTGGAAGCACCGCTACTACCCTAAAAAATTGAATGTATTATAAAACAGATCCATGGTAAGTGGGCATTTTTTCTTCTGTCGGTTTCATGTTCAAGTTAAATCTTGTGACTGTTGTAATGCTGCTCCCTGCTGGACAGAGTATAATTTTCTGAAGTTGGTACTTAATAGATGGGCAAATAACTGGTTAGCTGGATCCTACTAAGGAGCGAATCCTCAGCTACTTTCACAGAAAATATATAATATACAACAAAAGGAACTCTATTATTGTAATTGTGCTACACTGTTGCCATCATACTGATATCTGGAGCCTAATGAAAGCAATCTGATTTCTAAGCTTTTATGTGTGCTTCCTGGTTGGTGGCACCTAAGTTATAGCAAACATGCATTGATGGATACTTGTGAGTGGTGACTGTTTTAGGACTTCTAAAATACAAGTTTTTTTCTATGCAAATAATTTTACCGTTATAGTGATGACATATTTTGTTGTAATTCCAATTCTCTGTACTTTTGTTTTTTTAAAAAGGAAATATTTAAAACTCTTTCATTATAATTTCAATTAGATAATATTTTTATCTACTTTTAAATGAATACTATACTAGTATAGTGATCTTCAAGTATAACTTGTATTTTTGTCCTGTGATCCCACTACTGTGTTTTCTATATTACGCAGTTAACCATATTTACACAGTGACCCTGGGGTGGACTTAAAGTGTAGTGTCTGTGACCACCTATCACGGACCTCACATTGCATATATATACAGGTGTTCTCAAAGTTGATTTATAATTTGCAAGAATTAGAAGTGTGTTTCTTCTTATATTCAAGTTAAATACTGAATATTTTGGAGTGCAGCTGCACAAAATTTTTGCTTGGATATACATTGGAAATTTTCCTTTTAGGTAAGTATGCATTGTCTTGAACATAAGAAAAAGTGACAGAAATAACATTGAATGGCTAAGCAAACATCTAGTATAACCTGTTAGATGCTGTAGAGGCCTGGTATTTTGTGGGTGTGTGTATATGTGTGTGGTCACTGGGAAAGTGTGTGAAATCTGTACTTAATTAGGATTTTTGGAGAATTAGGCATAGTAATTTGTTTCTTTATTATTAAAATATTCTAACAGAAATTAGAAATATAGGCCAAGAAAATAAAATTGTTTGCAAAAAAAGAAACCTCTCTTTTCTGTAAAAATATATCAATGGTTTTTTAGAAAATATATCATTTTATACTGTTAGGCTTTAAAATATATGATATGAAATATATTTGTATAATACAAGGAGTAATTATGTAATAATTATGTAGCAACTATCTATGTCACTATAAAGCATTACTGTCATCCCAGAAACTACAAAGCATTGCTGTCATCCAAGAAACCCTTATTTTTTTCAGGGTAACCAATATTATACCTTTATGATAGTTAAATATCTAATTTTCTATATAACTTTATCATTTTCATAGGTATTCTTAAATGGTATGCTTAGTTTTGTTTCTTTTTAATCCTTGTGGAATCTTAGTTATTTTCTTTCTTAGTAAATATCTTGAATAGCCATCATGTCATTATGTGTAGTTTTATTCCATTCAGTTTCATTATTATGTATTATTCCTTTGACATAAATATGCCAGAATTATTCTACTGTTGTTGGATAGTTTGGGTTGTATCTGCTCTTTGGCTATTATAAACAACTTTGACATGAATGTTCTTTTACAAATATCCTGATTACATATCACTTTTTTTTATCATCTGTGAGATGACAAGTGATTCATTTAGATTCAGTGATTCAATTTAGAAAATATTTAATATCACAGGTACTTGATTATAGTGTTATTTTAAGAGAATTTAAATGACTCCATAAGAAATTTGTCATATCTTGAGAGTAACAAATATTAAAAACTGAAAAAAGTTCTGAAATGATTGTAATTTTCTTTAAGGACTTAAATGTATGATAAAGAGATATAAGTTTGAGGTAGTTTAAATATGGAATATGTATGGATAGAGTATAGTATAGATACGGAGTTTAATGAACTCTTTGTTTTACTTTGTTAGCACTGTCATTGTGTTTATTAGCATGTCAGGCTTTCTATAACCCTTCTATGGAGGTCTAGAGAGATTGAGTCACTTGAACAAGGTCATTTAGCAAGTTGGAGCTAGAAACCAGACCAACCTGTCTACTTGGCAGTTTTATCTTAAAGCAAACAAAGTAAAATCAGCGCGTTTTCTTGAGTGTGTCCAGTCATTTAAGAGGAAATTTGACTGAATTTCAAATTTCAGTTCTTTCTTATGGCTCAGAGTTGTCATTATGTATATCAGTCATTTGCAGAATTAAAATAAAGTGATTTCCTCAGAAACACTGCCTACGACTGATGGACTGTTTTCTCCTAAATTTTTCCAGACTGATAGGTGAGCTTTTGTTTCCTGAGAGCTTCTTGTGATGTGATTTTTTTATTGCTTCATTTTACCTTTCTCAAGTAATTCTTATCTTTTATTCTTAGTGCATTTCATTAAGTTATAGTTAAAATCAAAGCATTTGCCTAACGGTATACAGTATTTAGGGAACTCTTTCTTACGTTATGGTTCTATCCTATCTATTGAGTAAAGACCTATAATGTATGACATCTTTTCCAAATTTCCTTTCTATCAGCAGCTACTGAAATGGTCTCTCAATAACTGAAATGCAATCTAAATTGCATATATTCTGGTTTATCCTTATTTGGGAAGTAAACATGATCATTTAAATGTTTCTTACTAAAAAGTTATCATCCATTTGGAACTGGATTTATTTAAGGATTCCTTCAAATAGGAAGTCCAATGGACTTATGTATTTGTTTTCTAGTTGTTAAATATTTGATAGGATGAGAACTGAGATAAAAATAATGCATTAGATGATATTGCTTATTACAAATGGCCATCAGAAAGATTAAATAACCTCTGAAATAATAGATTTTTAAGGAAAATATAGAAAGCATATACATGTTTTAAGAAAATATTTGTTTAATAGAAAAATACATTTTTTAAAAGATTGATTTATTTGAGAGGTAGAGTGATAGAGGGAGAGACCAAGAAAGATCTTCCATCTGCTGGTTCATTCCCCAAATGTCCACTATGGCTACAGCCAAGCCTGTGTGAAGCTGGGAGCTTCTTTTAGGTGTCCCACATGCGTGCAAGGGCTATCTTCCACTGCATTCCCAGGCCATAAGCAGAGAACTGGATCAGAAGAGGAGCCACAGCATGAGCCAGCTGCCCATTGTGGATGCCAGTGCCATAGGCAGAGGCTTAGTCTACTATACCACAGCTCTAGCCCCGTGAAATACATTTGACTGCTTGCCTCATTATAAACTGTCAAATATGAATTGAAAAATCAGGAATAGGGAATAATTTGTTTTCAGATCACAAAAGAAATTGAGAAGAAAAATAGACATTTGCTGTCCTACCACATTAGTCATCAATATGATGATTTACTGTATTGATGAGGACGTTTTGAATTTGAAAATTTGTTTATTTATTTTAGGATTTATTTATTTATTATTTGAAAGAGAGAAAGAGATAGAGGAAGATCTTGCATTTGCTGGTTTATTGCCCGAATACCTGCAATAGCAAGACCTGGGCCAGGCCAAACCCCAGAGCCAGGAACTCCATTTGGGTCTCCAACATGGGTGTCAGATATCTAAGTACTTAGGCCATTACTGTTGCCTCCCGTGCACATTTGTAGGAAGCTGGATCAGAAATGAGTAGCTGGAGCTTGAACCAGGCACTATGATAAATGGAATGTGGGCATCCCAAGTGGAGGCTTAACCTGCTCTGTCAGAATGCCCACCATTAAAAATTAATTTGCTTTTAATCTAATTAATGAATTTTACAAATGCATTTGTGAAAAAGTAAAGAGTCCTATAGTTTATTGATCTGAGATGTCTATATAGTAGAAGTGCAAATTGACAATTCTATTCTAGAAAAAGAACAATGCATGTAACTTTTGTCACAGTACCAATCTGGGAATTTATTACAGATATACCTGTATACTTACAAAGTAACATATATATAAATAGGAGTTTTCATCCTGGCTTTGTAATAACAAAAGATTGGAAACACCTTTAATGTCTATCTAGGGTAATGATTAAATGAACTATAATATAGCTATACAATGAGATACTTAACAGTTACAACAAAGGGCAAAAACAAAAACAAATCAGCAATATGCAGATTGGAAAGTTTTCCTGCATGAATTGTTATTTGAAAAAATAGTACAAAACAGAGCGTATATGAAATTACTTTTTGTGTAAAGTGGTACAAGAAAAATCATATTATTTATATTTGCATAAGGACCATCTGGAAGAGTACACAAAACTATCCTATGCAAGGATGGGGAAGAAACTGAGGTACATGGGACTTTTACTATATATCTTTTAGATGAATTTTTGAGAATTAACATACATTATTTAACATGTGTTCCTGTCTAAAAATTATTTATGAAATAAGAGTGAAAGAAAGGGGGTAAGTCTGCTTTATTTACTTTAAAATTGGCCATCTTTGTTCATTTATCCCAAATCTGGCAGATAGTAAGCAAGGAATAAATATTTGTTACACAAATAAGCAATGAACTCTATATTCTTTGAATGATCTTTCTTACATTTCTGTACCATAGTCAAAATGATTTATGATTTGTAATACTTTTCCCCCTCATTTTGAAAAGTTATTTTCAGAAATAAGGTAAGAAATGAAATGTGACTAGCATTGTGATGCAACAGGTTAAGCCGCTGCCTGCAATGCCAGCATCCCATATGGGTTCTGGTTCAAGTCTCAACTGCTCCACTTCCCAATCCAGCTCCCTGCTATTGTACCTGGAAAAGCGGCAGAAGATGACCAAGTGCTTGGGCTCCTGCCACCCACATGGGAGACCCATATGGAGTTTCAGGCTGTTGACTTTGGCTTAGTCCAGCCCTGGCTATTGTGGCCATTTGGAGAGTGAACCAGCAGATAGAAGAACTCTCACTGTTTATCTCCCTCAAATAAATAAATAAATCTTGCATCTGCTGGTTTACTCCCCAAATGGCCAAAGTGAAGCCAGAAACCCTGAGCTTCTTCCAGGTGTAGGGGCCCAAGCACTTGGACAATCTTCTGCTACTTTTCCCAAGCTGTTAGCAGGAAGCTGGATCAGAAGTGGAGCAGCTTGGACTTGAACTGGCACCTACATGGGATGCCAGTGTTGCAGGCAGAGGTTCAACCTACTGTACCACAATGCCAACCCCTATAGTTTCTAATTATCATGAAATTTTACCAATTTGTTTGATACTGATTTAAAGGGTAAATTTCATTTTCTTCAACTGCATTGAAAAAGTAAAATCAAAATTTTCAATGAATATTAAATTAGGTAATCAATTTTTATGATTAACAAATAAAAGCTTAATGAAATGTGAAGGCAAGAGAGAAAATGGCAAACATACATCTCTGCTCCTTTAGTTTCCTGCATAAGGGCAAATTTTCGGTCTCAAAATTTTAAAAGCTCTGTTATGTTAGCAGTACTTTTTTTTGACAGGCAGAGTTAGACAGTGAGAGAGAGACAGAGAGAAAGATTTTCCTTTTCCGTTGGTTCACCCCCCAAGTGGCCGCTGTGGCCGGCGCACCATGCTGATCCGAAGCCAGGAGCCAGGTGCCTCTCCTGGTCTCCCATGCGGGTGCAGGGCCCAAAGACCTGGGCCATCCTCCACTGCCTTCCTGGGCCACAGCAGAGAGCTGGCCTGGAAGAGGAGCAACTGGGACAGAATCCGGTGCCCTGACCAGGACTAGAACCCGGGGTGCCGGTGCTGCAGGTGGAAGATTAGCCTAGTGAGCCGCGGGTGCTGGCCAGCATCAGGTACTTTTAACACGAAGACTAGACATCTGTTAATATATTGGGAGGCAAGGGAAGATAATAGTATGATGATTTTTAGCAGTCCAGGAAGTTATCTATTATTCAGATAGGTGTAATAAGAACCCTCATTCTTTCTTTAGATTATACACGTCATTTGTTCATTCTTTATTTTTATTGATTTTGAAAAAAAATTATTTATTTATTTGAAAACGACAGTGATAGAGAGGGAGAGAGACAGAAAGAGAGAGAGGGTCAGAAAGAAGAAGGGGGAGATTGGGTAGGAAGGAAGAGAGAGAAAAAGAGGGAAAAAAGAGAGAGGTATCGATCCTCCTTCTATTGATCACTTCTGAAATGGCTACAACAGCCCAGGCTGGGTCTGGCTGAAGCCAGGAACCAGGAACTCCATCCAGGTCTCCCAGATGGTTTGCAGGAACCCCCATACCTGGGCCATCATCCACTGCTTTCCCATGTGCATTAGCAGAAAGCTGTGTTAGAAGCAGAATAGCAGGGACTTGAACCTGCACTCTAATAAGGAATGCAAGTGTTACAATACTGACCCCCTAAATTTCTCATGACAAGGATTTTGACTCCCTCTGTGGTTTTGCATGTAAAACTGCCTTTTAATGAGTGTTACCCTCCTATATAAGAAGAAAAATACAGTATTATAAGTAGGTAGTTTAAGTTTTCATAAGCAAAATATACTGATGTGAGTAGATAGAGCCCAGATAAAGAAAAAAAAATCATGAACATTCTAAAAGGTACTTTCAGGCTTCTTTGTAGTCACTGGATCTGCTTTTCCCACAAGGATTACCACTACCTTGACTTTAAATAGCATAGATTAATTTTGTTTTCTGTTTTATATATAAATTATGTGGTATATATTTTTGTGTCTTATTTCCTTTGTTCATTATGTCTTGAGATTCATTCACACTGTTGCATGTAGTTGTAGTTTGTTTATTTTCATTGCTACATTCCACTAGGTGACTATGTTATAATTAGTCTTTATCAATTCTATAAGATGTTTGAATGGTTTGCATATAATGAATTCTACTATGAATATTCTAGTACATGCCTTCTGAATAATATATGAACATGTGTTTTCCATGATATATATGGAGTAAAATGACTAGATCATTAATGTTTGAATGTACATGGCCTTCAAATGTTTTTGCATCAAAATAAGCTTTTACTTTTTAATTCTGTTTTCCATGAATTTTTTAAGTGCTCACATATGTATCCAGCTTCCATTAATACTGTCAAATTTTTTGAAAGATTTATGTATTTATTTGAAAGGCAGAGGCAGAGAGAGAGAGAAAGAGAGAGAGAAAAAGAGGTCTTCTATCCGCTGATTCACTCCCCAGATGGCCATAACAGCTGGAGCTGCACCGATCTGAAGCCGGGAGCCAGGAGCTTCTTCTGGGTCTCCCACCTGGGTGCAGGGGCCCAAGCACTTGGGCCATCTTCTACTGCTTCCCAGCCCATAGCAGAGAGCTGGATTGGAAGTGGAGCAGCCAGGATTCGAACCGGCGCCCATATGAGCAAAGAGCTGGATCGGAAGTGGAGCAGCGGGAACTCAAACCGACACCCATATGGGATGCTGGCACTGCAGGTGTCGGCTTCACCCACTACGCCACACCACCAGCCACTGTCAAATGGTTTTAAAGTTATTGTACTTGTTCACCTTTATAGCAGGTGAGAATTCTAGTTGATCAACATGCTTGACCAGCATTTGAATTTTACTCATCTTTTTCATTTTTCAAATTCTCTTAGGTATAATAGTTTTAGTTTTTAGTTTTCTGACGTTTATGGTAGTTGAGCACTTTTCATATGTATATTGGCTATTTGATTATCCATTTGGGAAAGTGCTTGTTCACCTTTTTTGCTTATTTTTCTGTTGGCCTGTTTATCTTTCTCTGGTTTGTAGGAGTTCTTTATATAAGAATATGAGTCCTTTATTTAGTGTAGGTGTTGCAACTATTTGTCCCACTCTGAGGTTTACCTTTTCATTCTCTTAATAGTGATTTTTATGTTTAGTGATCTTTTTATCTTTTAAAGATATATTTATCTACTCCAAGTAGGTTTTGTGTTTTTAGTTTCCTTCTAAAAATGCTTTTCTTTTATTTTTTACATATGTAATTTTAGACTGTATTTTCATGTTAGGCAATTTTGCTGAGCTTTTGTACTCAAGAATCTCTATGTAGAACCAAATAAAAACCAAACTGAAACAAAACAAAACGCAAAAAAGAAGATGGACTTCAAGTTAATGACCATATTATGTACTTCTGCAGAATTTCTACTTAAGAAAACAGTGTGTTTATACATGTTACCTTGTATGCAGCTTTAATATACTGTTTGTTTTATCAATTTGTTTGCCTTTAATAAGAGTCTACTGTGTTATTCATGGACAAATTTCTGTGATGAAACAATGATTTTTATGATTTTCAATATTTTAAACAATTCTAATATTCATAAGTAGGTTAATGTAATAAACAAAATTTTGTATTCTCAGACAAAATTACTGTTACTGCATTGTAACATAAGTTGCTCTGTTCAAGCTTAGAATATGAAATATACAATTTTTTAATTGAAGGGAAATTATGTTTAACTTTTGTTACTAAAGCAATGTAGAAAACTGAGTATTATATTCGAAAATTATTTTTAAGCTTCTTTTAAATTATTTTAAGTAGAACTTCTTGTGATCATCCATTTGTATGCAAGTTCTGAGCATTTATGAGGGCTTCAATTATATTATTTATTGTTGGAAATATTTCACCATATGTTCTCATCATGTGCATTATTTTCATTTTAGGAAAATGTGTTTATATACCCTGCTATTTTAGTTTATATTGACCATAATGTACATTATTAACTTTGTGATTACTATATTACTTAATTTTATATTTATATCTCATAATGAGAATAACTATTTTGAATAATGAGAAAATATATTTTGTCTCTGATCACAGTACTGAAATTAAAGAAAGGTGATTGAATTTGACTCTTCACTAAGCATTTAGATATTTTTCACTTGTCAACTACCTTTTTTAGTTTAAAGCATCAAATTAAGTATTATTTTATTCTAGCTTTTATTTTAATTCATGCATTTAAAAACTGAAATTCAGATAAAAGATAGTTTCAAAATAAATTCAGTATATTATTTATGAGTGGAGCAACACATTAGCATTGGGTTCACAATAGATCATATCGCTTTTATTCCATCTTACAAGCTTAGCAGCACAAACAGAATAATCAACATATTATTTGGCTGTCATCTGCTGAACAGAAACCAGAGATCACAAGGAGGTTTTCCCTAGCTGTGGTGATGGCCTTTTTGTTCCAAGCCCCCATCTGGGAGGGCCATGGTGTGTTATCATATGGAACGCGGGGTTTTCTGTAATCTGCTTAGCTGCACTGCAGTTTGAATCTTCATTCCATGTTTGTGTAATTTATAATTTTAATGAGACCATGGCTCTTGTGGGCTTTGAAATATATTAAAAGCTCTTTTGTGCATATGCTTTTGTTCTTGCTTAATAGGCTCAGTGTATTTAAAACTGATGAATTTTTATTCATGATTTGGATGTCTGGAGATTAACTTAGACTGAATTTCATTGCACTCATCTATTGATTGTTAGAAAGTTATTTTTTTTGTTACTGTTATTTTGTTTTGCTTGTGTGTCTGTGTGTATGAATGTCTGTGTGATAGTTACAACCAGCAAAGAAGTAAGCTTATATAATATTAAAAGGCAAGAAAAAGTGGCATAAAAATTGGTTTAAACTTGTTCATCTTATTGATACTCATAATTCATCTCTAATCATAATATGTTAGATAAAAATTAAAATAATATCTGCAAAAACAACTTTTAAACAGGTTTATTTCTTAAGTACTTTTGTTGTATTGGAATCATCTTCCTGTGTATGACAAAAGTAGACTTTGTATTTAATTGTATAATATCATTTGTCTGTAGTCATTCTAAATGAGTCATTACATTTCTTGAACTAAATTAGGCATATGTTATATGTATTTTAACTATTTTCAGTTTTCCTTATTTTTACAAAACCCTTTTTATTAAAAGATTTTAAAAACTCCATTTATATGATGAAGACTAATGGAAAAGCTGCTACTAGTAACTTATAAAAATTAATCCTTTTTAGTTTGCTGCTATTCTGAAATATACCAAATGCTTCAAATCTCTATAGGTATTAACGAAATATATTTTCAAAATTTGTATATAAACAGTTGTATTGCACCATTGGAAAAATATCATAGCCCTTTCTCTGTTGAGCTCAATGAAGGGGTTATACTCAAACTTTACTAGTTTTTTATGAAGTTACAAAAAAGACAATAAAAAAATCCCTATATTTACCACTCTAAAGCATTTTGTAACTTTAACACAGCATTCTTTTTTGGTATTTGATGGTCAGCAATTTGGCAGGTACCGCCTTCTCCCCCACTACCCTAAAGCTAGAAATATGAAACAGAGACTAAAATGACAGGATTTTATACTTTCTTTACTAAGCTTATCCAACAGATTTGGCACTGGAATGTTTATTCTTCCATAATAATCCTCTGCTTCAATATTTTTATTAGTTTGTACAATTTGATTTAGCAAAAGAACATATTATTGAAAATATACCTGCTAAAGCAGTGCTGTCGAATAGAAATGCAATGTGAATTACTTGTATTTTAGTTGCCCAACTGTATCTTAAAATACTGTCTTTTTAACATGTAATCTGTAAAAACTATTAATAAAAACACTTTTTTTGTATTGTCTTCAAATCCAGTGTATACTTTATTGTGATAGTACATTTCAATTTGCACTAGTCACATTTTGAGTGGTAAGCAGCCTTAGGAGGCAGTGGCTATCTCATTGGGCTGTACAACTCTAAAAAAAGTATCATTACAAAATATGTATTTTTTGCATTTCTCACTGTTTATCCAGTAATTTCTTAGTAATTTTAACCAAAGAAAATTTTGTGTAATGTTGTTGAAATTACAAATGGGGCTTTTTATAGCTCTGTCACTGATATCATTGGTAAATATCTACTTAATACATAAAATCAGAATTATGTCACCTGACTCCTGAGTACCCATCAAATACTTTATAAACATGTTTAAAGATATTCTAATAATGAGACAATGACTAATGTAATGGATGTAGATGTTCTTCAAAAATTGTAGGCACATCAAATTTGCTAAATAAGCTGTATTTTGAGTATACTTAGGGGCTTAGTTTTACAATAATCCCATGGCAAGTCTGTATATATGTATACATACAGAAAGCTGAGAACTCTGTCCACATCCTTAGAAATTTCTGGACAGCTGTTTCTATGAAAATATATGAATCTCCCTTTTCAAATAAGCTTGCTTAGAGCTAGTGTAGGTATAAACTTTTTGGAGGAAAAAGCTGATCCTAAAGTATTCTGTCTGTAGGATTCTGAACGTTTAAAATATTCTGCATGTATTCAAATGAGAGAACAAATTACTTCACTGATCTGTAACTTTAAAAACAGTAATTCATAAAATCTTGAATTACAATTGATGTGAGTTTATTCAAATATTTTGTGTAGTAATGAAATGATTAAAGTGATTTGTATAAAATTCTGCAGGTGTACCTACTTTATAAAAAGTGTAGACCTTCATGTATAATTGATCTTCATGTTCAACTATGGTTTAGAGAAAACCATATATTCATGAGATCTCTGAATTTTCATATTTTCTAAATTTTGAGGTATATAACTTAATTTTTGTATAGATATCAGCAAATGCTTATATTCTTTGACTCATTTAAATATTTATTGACTACTCCTAGTGACTTCTTGCATTTGAAGTGTTGGCACAAAATGTTAAACTATTCTTTAAACAATACCTCTAGTTTCTTGGAGATGATAAATCCGTCCATTGATTTCCTAATTTTATTATGTACACAGTCAATTGTAATCCAAGATTACAGCAAACAAGATGTTAATTTCTAGACATAATCTATGTACATTTCAATTACAGAGCATGATTGTTAGAGAAGCACAGAATAAAAAGGAATAACATTTGTGCTATCCTCACAGGAGCTGTCAATAAAAGATGTAATAGGGGATTTAGGAATCTGGAAATGGCCCACTAATTTATGTGAATCTATTTTATTTCAGCTAGAAAGACCAAGCTCTTTTTCGTCTGCACTGCATATTGCAGAGCACAGGCTGTCTATACAAAACCAGGCGGCTGCATATGGATAGTCCCTTGATATCATTCACTTGCTGTGTAATCTTATTATGCAAAGTTCTAATCTTCACCTAGAATGAATGCCTCTGGGTCAGAATATAGTCATATCAGGGTTTTTGAGGTCATGTTTTGTGATCCTTAGCTTATTCTTCTAAGTAGGGCTGGGATTTAAAGGGTATTCCCCAGACACTAGCAGAGATAGACAGCAGAACCTGCTGCCTTTTTGGAAGACAAGACCAACATGAGGTCCCTGGTAGGATTAAACTTGATTTGTAGCTGTAGGATTTTTTAACAGATGTATTATTGGACAGGGAATAGGGGGCCACCAGCACAGCAAAATTGAATCATGACTGGCATTCTCAGGGAGTTTGCTGCCTGCTAAAACAGCAGCTGCATGTGGATTTGACTTCTTTCAGGTGAAGCGACTTCCAGTCATTTGGAAAGGATGGGATGAAAAGGAACCTTGGTGATAATTTTGATGTCTGCAAGATTTAGTACCAGTGTAATGGGATTATCGGTAACACCTTCACTGCAGAAAAAGCCACCTGGTGCTATAACTGGCAGCAACTGAGAACTAATCCTTTCCCATCTCTTGGATGTCATTCATGAAGCTCAAAGCGATTTCTACCCTGCTAACTGTGATTAATTTTATAAACAACAACAAAAAATCAGGTGATCAAGGCAAAGAATGTAATTTTATTAATTAAAATATGTAGCTTACTTTACGTGATTTAAAATTATGTAAGACATATGGTAACTCTAAACCATGTAATTAGAAATTTATTAAACTAAGTTTATTAATGATGTCTTTTGCACTTTTTAATAGTTGAGTGACATACAGCACTTGCTGTTGGTAAAGATTAATATTTGAGATTAAATATTAAATACTTTTATGCTCTTCTGGAAATAAGGCCATTATCAAATTATGAAAATGTCTGTGGGTATAAGGAACTGAAATAATTTGTTTTGTTACATATTTTACCTGTTTATGACTGTTTTTATTATTGTTAATGAAACATTTTTGGTGAATAAAACATTTAATAACAAATTATATAGGTAGATAGATTTGATATTTAAGGTTACGTTGACCCAAACAGCTGATGAAAGGACTCTTCTGGAAGGTGATCATAGCATGTAAAAGTCCTAGATTAGTTAATACTCATACAGACTGACTTATTTTTAAGAATCAATCATTCTTAGTCAAGTTTTTCTTGAGCTGATGATGTTTATTTGCTGTGAAATCAATGCATTAGTTAATTTTTTTATATTTTATCTCAGCTTAAAACTTTATCAAGTACTTTGTTTAGAGGTGTTAATTATTTTAATATTCTTCTCTTACACAATCCAGAATAAACTGAGAGAAAATGAAGTGAAATTATCCCATCAGTCACCCAAACAGTATGCAACATAACTGCCAAGACTAGAAAAGATAATTAGTATTGTCAATGTTATGATCCTAGAGTACTTAATTTAAAAATATTTATTCATAGAACTTAATTTTTATCTTACTGTATTTTTTGATTTAGTAGCTTTATATTTTTAAAAGTAGATTCTAAAAGTTCATGTTTTAGAAATTTAAAATTTTAGCTAAATGTACACTACTCAAAGACTTTATTGAATTCATAAGAATAATTTAATTGTCCCTGTTAAACATATTAATGTGTATTAATGTGCATTTAGCCTCTGTTGACATATAGTACCTATTTTCTGTATACTTTGATATAGCATCTTTACTAAAAAGATAAATATCTAATAAATCAAATAAAACAGAATAATTTTTATATAGTTCTTTCTTCAAATCTCCCTTAGCATACTTGTTATTTTTAATAAGTTTGACTTAAATGCTCCTAGGCTGTTGTATTCCAAAATGTATTTCTTCATTTTTGGTACATTTTAAATTGATGAATAGGAAAGTTTAATGGTATTTCTATTGAACTGCATTATGCTAGTTTATAAAGGATTTCTTTAGCTTTCTACTTGTAATTTTAGTAGTTGAAAAATTGCCTATTTGAAATTCTGCTATCATGATGAAAAGAACCATCCATGAAATAAGTGGACTGAAATCTCTTTCTTGTCTTCATTAATATTTGTTTTGTGTTTTATTTCAAGTTATTTTGTTAGTGGTTTATTATCATAGGATAGGTTTCTAAGGTTTATTATCATAGGATAGTTTTCTAAGTTTAAGCAGTGTTCCTTTAAAAACATTGGTACGGCAACTTTTATTAAACATGGTCAGTTTTTACTTCTCTACTTTTTGTGGATCTTTTTTTGTGGAGAGTTTTTTTTTTCTCCATCTTGAGCATCATTCTTATTTTATTGGAGATGGTTATCTCCTTTGGACAATCCCAAATAAACTGCTTATAATTAAATTCAACATAAAACTATAAGGTCTTAAAGATATACATTCTTTTCACATACATATAGTTATTTGAATTTCATACCTTATAAGACATTTGGCTTGTCTTCGAAAGTGAGATACTCATTTGCAGCCCAGGTGATGGGGTGTCAATGAAAGTTTAGGGTAGCATTTTTGGAGTTAAGAGAATGGAACATAAAGTGAGAGAAACTAGAAGAAAATTGTTGAGAATAAATTTGATGTAACAAAAAAGCAGCATGAGAATCATAGGAATACTTGTTTACTTAAGAGATGATAAATTTATTTCTATAAACAGATTATAAGACTATCTCTAAAGAACTATGCATAAACTTCAGGTGTGCACATGATAATGTGCCTATTATAATGCTAAATGATATTTATTCCCTTTGAATTAATATCCTTCCACTATTGCTCTCTTACTCTGAAATAGATGGGTCATATGGTGATGGGTGAATAATTGGTGAATAAATGGGGTTGGTTTTAGTATTTCACTCTTTTGAAGCTAGTGCTTGTGTTATATTAAAACTGCCAACTGCTTACATTCTTTGTAAATATACAGTGAGTTTTGATTTTAGACGTATGTAAAAAGTGAACTTCAGAAAATAACATTGCATTAATTAAATGCATTGTTATACTACCAGTATAAAATTCTCTTGATGAAAATTCATAGAATTATACAAAAATTAACATAGTATAAAAAAGTGAGTGATTAAATTTTATCAAGTTTCTGAAAATGCTCAGTGCTCTGAAATCACAGCACAAAGTCCTCTACTAGGCTTCTTTTCTGGGGAACTTATTAAAGCTACAGATTCTGTGGCCTTGCTCCCAGAAATTCTCATACATTAGCTCTGTGATGGCAGCCCGGGATTTAGATTTTGAATTTGTACTTTGATTGGTATTGGGTTTTCAGGTTATTTTGACACTGAAGTCAGATTTAAAACAGTGTTCATTGCTTTAAACCTTAAAGTGACTGCAGTTATTTCTTCTGGGAATGAAACAAAATGAACAGGTTTTAATAAAATCTTCATAGATGATGGAGATCAGAGTACATTGAATTTGCAGTTTTAGGAAATAAAAAATACCCTCTGAGTCTTACAGTAGATTTAACATTTATAGATTTGAACAGTTCATGAGCAGGTCTGAAGGTGATTTTGAAATTGCAGGAATTTGAATTACTTTGATGGAGAGGTGGCTGTGTGAGTGTGAATTATTTAGCTATTGAGCAGAGTACACTCTGCAGCATCCATGTATTAATGAGTCTTTGTTGTTTTCTACTTGTCACAATAACTTCCATTTAAGGTCTGAAATGGACATATCTTTCATGTACTTTATATGCATCATAATGAGAGGAAAATGTATTTTTTGTAAGTATTCTTGAATTTGAAAATCACAAAGGCCTCAGAACTGTCAACATTTATTTTTTCTCATCTAAGTGAAGGTAAGGGTAACAAAACTATGATGTGGAAATTTGTTTTCTGCTTCACCATTTATTTGTTTCTGCTCTCCTTAATGTGAGTATTTTTTTAATGCTAATGTGTTCTCTATCAGATCAAAAAATTGTGATATGAACTACTTTTCTGATTGGCTGCTTACACTTTAGAATGAATGAGTTTTTGTAAATATGTGGTGTCAGCTAACATTTGACAATTATAGTTTTTCTTCATTCCGAAACAAAATGTTTTATATTATTTAAAAAAATTCCAGATCTGAGAAACAACCAGATGGATGTTTCCTTTGTGACTTTGGCTATTCCTATATATACTAGTGAAAATTATAAAATGATGCAACTGCTTTCAAAAACAATTTGCTAATTCCTCAAAAAGTTAAAGACAGTATCACCTTGTGACCCAACAATTCCATTCCTAAGGTTATACCTAAGAGAATTGAAAACATGTATCCATGTGAAATCTGCATAACAATGTTCATAGCAACATTATTCATAATATCCCCAAAAGAAAAACAGTCTGAATGTCTATTAACTGATGAATAATAAACAAAAATGGTATATTCACACATTAGAATATTATTCATCCATAAAAAGGTGGTATATTGATATATGCAACAAATGAGCCTTTACATGATGGTCAGTGAAAGAAACCAATCACAAAACACCTATATTATATGATTGCATTTTTATGAAAATCTAGGAAAGGAAAATCCATAATGATATGGTTGCCAGGAGCTAGAATGAAGAGAAGGAAAGGTTGGAAAATGAATGCCAATGTATACAGGGTTTCTTTTTGAGGTGAGAAAAATATTCTGGAATAAGATAATCATGTTGATTGGAAAACGTTGTGAATAAACTAAATACTGAAATATATATATTTTCAAAGGCTGAATTTCATGTTATGTGAATTATATTTCATTTTTGTTTAAAAAAAGATTTTTTGCACTCCAGGGTAAATAAGTTCTAAATGATGTTACATTCTTCCTATGAAAGTGAAGGGTTTTGTTTTGTGTTGCTTTCCCTTAGCAAAATGATAGTGTCTGAGCAGGATATTTTTTGTAAAAGCTGATTTATTTCAGTTTTGTCTTTATTCTCATTGGGAGACTTTGCTATAGTCCTCAACAAGATTACCAACCTTGGAAGGTTTTGAACTCTAACTTCTGTGTCCCTAACATTGTGTGTTTTTCTATGATTGCTAACATCCCCACGATCCAGATCTCTTGCCTTTTGCCTACTTCTTTCTGCAAGGATTCTGGAAGTCTGACTCCTGTCAGGTGGTAATTTAGGAGCTGTCTGTTTCCTAGATGAGAGATGGTATGAACACTTGAGATTTCATTCTCTGTATGATTTCATCCTCACATTCTGTCTACCTTGATGGCCAAAGATTCCAGCCTCTTTCCTAGTCAAAGGGGCTTCCAGTACTGCTAAAATTCTTTTATTTTCCCGTGCTGTGAAAGTCCAGTGCCTTAACTGAAAAGGCCAGGTACGTGTGGCATGCTCCTGCATTCTGCTCTTCTCTCATAGATCCCCAGTCCTCAAGTCCTAACTGGTGCTTATTGCTTTTGAACAGTTCTTTTGCGCATTTTATCCCAATTCCATAGTTGTTCTTACTGTTTTCACCAAGATAGTTAGCCTGTTAGAAACTCCTCTGTCACAAATGGCATTAAAGTTGTCTCCTTGCTTTCTTTACTTCAATGCTCGATCATCTTTGTCTCTATTTAGCCTTTCATCAGTAGTCCTGCCTCATTGTTAGTCTTTTTCCTTTTGGAATTGTTACCGTTGGCTCTCAGACGTGTGCTATAATGTTTCTGTGTTTTAAAAAAACTTGCTTTACCCACATTCTTCCTACTGTTTTACTGTGGTGGTCCTCAACTGGAGCAATTTTGTATCCCGGAGGACATCTGGCAATGTCTGGAGACATTTTAATTAGTCACAATTAGAGAGGAGACTGTTAGCATCTAGAGGTCAGGGATGCTGCTACAACTCTGTCATGTGTGACATGGCTACCTTAGTAGAGCTGCCTGAACCTACAATGTCAGTACTGCTGAGACTGAGAAACTTTGCCCTACTGTTTTGCTGGCCTTCAAAGCCAAACTTTATTCAAAAGTGTTGGTTGGGTATGTTTTCTCCATTTCAATATCCCTGTTTCATATATTTTTGAAGTTTGTTTTTCCATGTAATAGTTTACATGATGTTTAAAGGTAAAATAGTGCTACAAAGCTTGTAAAGAAAACAACAGTATCCTCCCAGCCCTTTGAACTAAGTTTTATAGTTTTGGATGGTTAGTTATAGATAGAAGGAAGGTGTCTTTTCCTGGATAAAATGACAAAATTAGCAGAGAGTAACTCTTGGTAATTCTTCCTTCCTTATGCCTATAAACTTGGAGGCAGCAGCTAAGGTTGTTAGATAGTAAGTCCCTTATTTAAATTACTATTCTAGTTTTCTTTTTTTTTTTTTCCAGTAGAATATAATCTTGACTGAGACAGAAATTAGATTTTTAAGTTTCCCATGAAAGATGAGGGTGTTGTGGCACAGTGGGTTAAGCCACAGCTTGTGACTCCTTTGAGTCTTGGCTACTCTGCTGCCAATCCAGCTTCTTGCTGATGCATCCTGGAGGCAGCAGATGATGGCTCAAGTGCTTGACCCCTGCCACTCATGTAGGAGACCTGGATGGAATTCTTGGCTTTTGCCTGGCCCAGCCTTGGCTGTTGAAGACATTTGGGGAGTGAATCAGCATGGAAGATCTCTCTTTCTCCTCTCTCCTCCCTCTCCCTCCCCCCTTCTCTCTTTCTGTGTCTCGTGTCTCTCCTCCCTCCTCTCTCTTTTCCTTCTGCCCTCCCTTTCTCCCTACTTCCTTCTTTCTCTCCCTCTCTTCCTCACTTTGCTTTTCAAGTAGGTGAAGATAAATAAACATTAAAAAAAGATTTCCCATAACCATTCCAGTCTTATACACATGATTTTAGATATTTCAGAAATATACCACATTGTTTTTAAAGATTTATTTATTTATTTGAGAGAGAGAGAGACAGAGAGAGAGAGAGAGAAAATAAATGTGGTTCACTTTCTAAAATGGCTGCAATGGCCAGAGCTGGGCCAGGCTGAAGTCAGGAGCCAGGAGCTTCATCTTGGTTTCCCATGTGTGTACAGGGGTCCAAGTACTTGGGCCATCTGCTGCTGCTTTCCCAGGTGTGTTGCCAGGGAGCTGGGTCAGAAATGGAGCAGCTGGGACTCAAACTGGCAACCATATGGAATGCTGCTTAACTGCTACACCACAGTGCCTGTCTCAGAAATACACTAAATTTAACATGGCCAAATTGGCCTCTTGGTTTTCTGCCCCACATGTGGATGTGGGTATACCCATGTAGGTAAGCCTCTGCCCTGCTGCTTGTCCAGTGATATGGGAGTCATCTTTGTTTCTTTATTTTTCTTGCTGTTTATGCTGCTTCTAAAATTTCTCAAATCTACCCATTTCTCTCCATCTCTGTTGCCATCACTGTAGTTAATCTATCCTTATCTCTTGCCTACCCAACTAACCTCTATGAATTTCTGTGCCCCTGCTCCATTTCTTTCTCTACATAGCATTGAGTATAACATAACATAGCATCATGTTGTTTTCCTACTTAAGATCACTCCATTGGTTCCCCATTACCCTTAGAACAAAATTTGAAATTCTACAAGACCTTGAATGATCTTGCCTGTCTTTCCAGTGTCATTGTATGGCTTTCACAAAGTTAAGCACATGCATGGTGTTCTATCTGCCCTAACTACATCTTATGTAGTTATTCTGTTACTTTCTGGAACCCAACTTCAATGGCATTTTCTTTAGAGAAATCTTTCATCATTTATGCTAAAGAAAATATGTCTCACCTATATTATCCATCACTTTACCATATTTTTAAAGAAATTGGTATATTTTTGTTCATTTTTTGTGTGTGTAACTTCTGCCATACTAAATTAAAAGCTCTAGGAGAGTAGACCTCATATTCACTATTGTATTTCCAAGACTTAACATAGTATTTCATACATAATAGTAGCTTCATAAATACTTTGAATGAAAGACTATGAAGACGCTGCCTTTCTCCCTTGTTTATTTGTTAGAAGTTTTATTCTTCAAAAATATTTAAAAAATACAGTACACATTTACAAGCACTTGTATTGAACAATGACCATTTGCCACATTAACTTTCTTTCTCTACCCATATATACATGTATGTGTCTATACATATGCATGTAAATGTTTGTATATAATTGACTGTATATTTATGAAAATTAATAGAAATGAGTTATATAAAAGATGTTGCGGGCATGACATTCATCTCTAAATAATCCACTGTTTATTTCCTATATACAAGGTCATCCTTTTATATCACATGTTATTATTAAGAAATTTAACTTTGAAATAAAAATATATTTTTATGTATAATGTTCAGATTTTCCCTGTTAACCTCCATATCTTTTCTAGCATGTTTTTTTCTTTCACTTCAGGAATCAATGAAGCATTTCATAGTGTATTTGGTTGTGGTATCCTCCTGTATTCTTGTAATTTAGAATAGTGCTCTTGCCATTCTTCCTTACATTAAATTTATGGTTTTTACTTGTTCAAGCAAGTTGTCTTGTAGCATATTTACTATATGAATGTGTCTGATTGTTCATGTTAGACTGTTTTGTTAAGAATGATATATAGGTGATGATGTACTCAGGATTGCATCATGTCAGGAAGTCACAAAATAGCAGTTTGTCTCCTTATTAATGATGATCAAACTTGATCATATGGTTAAGACAGCATTTACTAGATCGTCCTGTTCTAAAGGTATCTTGATCCCTTTGTAAATAAGTTAGCTACTTCAATGCTTTGCAGTATCTTGTTTACCAATAAATTTTTACCAACTGAATTTTAGCAACTATTAATGGTTCCTAGCTGAATCAATTATGACATTATTGGTAATTTTATAATTTTTCAATAAAGAGCTTTCCCTGTCTCTAACATGTATTTCTTTAAAAATTTATTTAGTTATTTTCATTTATCTAAAAGGTAGAGAGATCACAGCAGCTGGGGTTGGACCAGGAGAAGCCAGGAGCCAGGAACCCAGTCCGGGTTTACCATAAGGTTGGCAGGGATTCAAGTACTTGAAACATCGCCTGCTGCTTCCCAGAGTGTGCACTGGCAAGAAGTTGAAATTGGAGGCAGAGCTGGGACTTGAACCCAGGCATTCTGATAAGGGAAGCAAGCATCTCAAGTGGATTTTTAACCAGTGCGCCAAATGCCTACCCTCTTGTACTTCTTTTTTGTTTCTTTAAATATTATATATTAATAGATTTTTGCTTAATGTATGGTCTGATACCTTATTATTTTTGAGTTACTGTCCTAAATTTGGCCAGTGAGAGATACCTTAGAATGGTTTCCCTGTTTCTGTCAGTCTTTGAGTACTAGCCTTCTTAGCAGCACAAGACTGCTGCGTCTTACACTATTTCTTTAGGTAAAGAATTACATTGGGAAAACAAAAACTGGGTGCCAAGTATGCTCATCCTTACTGCCATACCTTTGGTTTCAATGGCCATTTCAAAGTAGACAGAACTAAGATGATCTTTCATATAGGTAGGCAGACAGATAAAAATATTTATTTATGTTGATAAGCTTCTATCTCCATTTCACCTCTAACCTCCTATTTTATATTTCTTCTTTCTCTCATAGTGAGAATTTCGATTCCCATCAACTTAATATGTTTATTTTAATACTATCCAAAATACACATAAAATGCTACAAACAACAGACACACTAAGTTCAAGATCACCTGCAATTTTCTTCTTGTTCTTAGAATGTTTACTAAGCTATGTTCAAAGATACGTAAGTGTCTTTTCTGTATGATAGTGATAGCAATGTGATTGTAGATAGGTTCATTTTTTGTTTTCAATTTTAGCATTTCCTTTTCTTTTTTTTAACTTCTTGAATATGTAAGATATTTATATGGCTCTGAAATACATATAAAAGTATACTCAGAAATCACATTTCTATTCCTATTCCTTCTATTGTATTTCTCTTCACTGCCCTTACAAATGGAACCATTTTCATTTTTTCTGATGTATTTTTTCTATACTCGATCTTAGCCAAAAGGCTGAGAAGCGATTGATGTTTTTTTTCTTTTTTCATTTGGAAAATACTTTCTTTTCCCTTCTCTGAGAGACATGGTAACCTATACACACACACAACACACACACTGCACCTTTTTTTTTTTTTTAATGAGAGTATCCTAGAATTCATATCAGCTCATTCTTTTTTTTTTTAATGTCAGCTTTTCGCTCATTCTTATTATAGGTCTATAGTTAGAATACACCTTTGTTTTAGATGCATCAGTTTATTCAACCTGTTTCCAATGGATGTGTATTTAGCTTCTTTCAAATTTTACTATTTCAGATTATGCTAATATAAACAACTTCCTGTACATGGAATTTGAATGTTGGAGTTGTATCTAATAGGGTAAATTCCTAATTGTGGGATTGTTGGGGAAGAGAGTAAAATGTGCCTGCTATTTTATTGCTGTATTGTCCTCCTTAAAGGTCACACCATTTTGCTTGACCACTGTGATTGTTGTGAGATGCCTATTTATGAGAACTCCTTTATTTACATTGAATATTGCTGGCGCTGCAGCTCACTAGGCTAATCCTCCGCCTTGCAGCGCTGGCACACCGGGTTCTAGTCCCGGTCAGGGCTCCGGATTCTGTCCCGGTTGCCCCTCTTCCAGGCCAGCTCTCTGCTGTAGCCAGGGAGTGCAGTGGAGGATGGCCCAAGTCCTTGGGCCCTGCACCCCATGGGAGACCAGGAGAAGTACCTGGCTCCTGGCTTCGGCTCAGCGCCATGCGCCGGCCGCAGCGCACCAGCCGTGGTGGCCATTGGAGGGTGAACCAACGGCAAAGGAAGACCTTTCTCTCTGTCTCTCTCTCTCACTGTCCACTCTGCCTGTCAAAAAAAAAAAATTGAATATTGCAAACTTCATATAAGAATTATTTTTTTAATATGTGCTATATTGTATCATTAGGGTCTCTGTGGAAAATAGCTGTACACTGAAATTATGATAATTCAAGGGAGGCTTATTAACTGGGACTACATAAAGCTGTGGATTGGACAATAGAATTTTCAAGGATGGTTCTGGAATCAGCATCAATGGAGCAATTTCCAGCTTTAGGCTCTAAGGCACCAGGGAAGGAGAGGTTACTGGAACACAGAGGGAAAGAGATTCCTGTAGAGCCAACAGCCTTTGGAGATGCAGTGACCTTTGATCCAAAGACATAACCAACCTGAGAAGACTCCACAGGGTAAAAAGGGAAATGTATAATCCTTCCTTTGACCTTCTGCTGGGGTTCTATCAAAGCATACAAGAGTGCCTTGGTGAAGTTCATAGGGTCAGTTTTCCAAGGGCAGAGAGCAGAATATATCTGAAGGGGCAAAGAGAAGATAGCCAACACACATATGCACAAATAGGTTCATGGACCCTTTGAAATAACTATATAAACCAGAGGTTTGGAACCTAGTCTTACTTAATCACTTTTTCTAGGGGAGCTAATGAGCACCAGTAGTATGTATGGTTTATTTGTCTTATGTAAATGCTACTTTTTACTCTGAGATTTCTCTTCAAAAAATCCATCAGATTTTACTGTTAATTTTAATAATATTTCTCAACAGTGTTCCTTATGTTACTTTGAAAATATAAGTCCACATGGATAGTCTTTATTCTCAGTTTCCTCTCTAAATACCTTAATAGCTGTCTTCACCATAAAAGACTAAGATCCAAACTAATTTTCGGCACTTCACATTCCATCCTGTTGCTAATATCTGCAGGGAATTGTCAAAGAACAAAATTTTAACTAATTGAGTTTTAGCCATCTAATTGGCCTTTATTCATCGACCAAGCAGCTTCTGGTCTAGAAAATAGAAATGCCACTTTCTGTGGCAGAATAGTCCACCTATAAGGCATCTTTAATGGAAAAAAGGAAACAGCAAAGTACAAAAAGTGCATTGATTACCATGGGGTTATTTTCTTTGTGTGAGTTCAAATTGTATTCTGACTCTAGTTGCCTGGGCTCCCTTTGACTCATTTCTGTGAATCTCATGATTTTCTTTTAAAATCTGACCTCTTTGGGCATTTGGCTATCATCTCTCTCCTGATTTCATGGAAGGTCAGATCTTAAAGTAAACAACCTAGGTTTTGGTTTGGGAATGTGGAATTTTGGCATGAGTGATTCCATTTTGGGCCTATTCTCCTTTTATAATGTTATGAGACAGTCACATTACAAACATTGTATTTGAAGTTGGCATTGTTTGAGGAATAAAAACAAGTTTACGGCCCAATTAATTTCTGATTTGGGGTGAATTACAAGTCTCAGTGAATTGGAGCCATTGTATAGTTATAGTCACTTTGTTTTTTATTTACTCAGTTATGTTCTGTGGGGAGCAACTGGGAGCAACTCGGACTAGACTAAGTTACTGGAATTAAGACTTATTCTATGCATCTGCTCTCCCACAATATGGCGCTGGGAGAGGAGGAAACAGCTTCTACACAGCTGCCTCCAGTTCAACCAATAAACTGTAGGACCTGCTCCTGATTGGAGGAGAGCAGCGTACTCAGCATGTGGGTAGCAGAGTTGGGATTGGTGGAAGAGGACTATAAAGGAGGAGAGAGACAACATGCACCAGGAACATCTATCTGAAGGAACACCTGTGCAGCCCCCGAGAGAGCCGGCCGGCGGTGTGCCGCTCCCCCGCGGAAGTGGGGAAAGTGGCAGGGGGAACTGCCCTTCCACAGAGGTGGGAGGGACGGTAGCCAACCCGGGAAGGACCAGCAGCAAACCCGGGGAGGGCCGAGCAGACAAAAGAACAGCGCAGGGTCCTGTGTCGTTCCTCCGCGAAGACGGGGAGCGACATAATGGTGCCGTGACTCGGATATGAAGCCTAAGCAGGGTCTAGTGTCGTTCCTCCATGAAGAGGGGGAGCAACAATGTTCAAAAAATAATTTTTATTTATTTGAGACATAGAGCCAGAGAGAGGGATATCCAACTATATAAGCCATCACTGCTGCCTCCCAGCATGCACATTATCAGGAAGCTGCAAACCGCATCGGAGCCTAGACTTGAACCAGGTGCTCTGATGTGGGATATGGGTATCCCAACCAGCAGCTTAGCTACTAAGTCAAACACTTGCCCTGATCTTTGTAACTAATTATTGTTAGCCAGGTGGATTGTGTTGTATGCTTAAGAGGATTTAAACTTTGTCTGATGGCTAATTGATTTGCTGTCTAGTTTCATGTTTCATCTGTATTCATATCTTCTTCAGTTAACTACATTTTAATTTTAGTTTTAAAATGTGATATTCATTTCACAAGTTTTTAGGATTTATTCTCATAGATCACATTTTTGAAACTAAGCTTTATAGTTGAAGCAAAGTAGTGTTTACACAGCCTAGTTAACATTACAGATAATTTTTATTCTATATTATTTGGTTATTTCTCTTAGGAGTTTGAATTATCGGAGTTTCAGTTATGAATCATTTTAAAGGGCAGTTTCATTAAATTGTTGACAAATAAATCATGGTTTGTAAAATGCATCAGTAATCTCTATACCTGACTCCTACTGATGGAAGACAGACTTTTATTGAAATTATCTTAGATTTTAGACTTTTAAATATGTAATGGACAGTTATTTTCTTCTTTCAGTGAATATGAACATTAGTATTTCTCTTCATTAGCTGAACATTCAGTGGCCTCTGATCATCATTTTGAACTTTTTATTTATTAAAAAATATTTATTTATTTATTTATTTTGAAAGGGAGAGAGAGATCTTCCATCTGCTGGTTCACTCCCCAAATGGCCACAATGGCTGAGGCTGGGCCAGGTTGAAGCCAGGAGCCAGGAGCTTCATCTGGGTCTCCCATGTGGGTGCAGGGGCCCAAGGACTTGGGTTACCCTCTACTGCTTTTCCAGGTGCATTAGTAAGGAGCTGGATAGGAAGTGGAGCAGCTGAGACTCAAAGTGGCACCCGTGTGGGATGCCGGAGTTGCAGGCCGGTGCTTAACCCATTAGGCCTGCACCCATTCGAACTTTGTAACCATTCTGTTATACTGAAAATGTAGGAAGTATAGATCTGGGTTCAGTATTCATCCACCAATTCAGTTAGATAAGCCTTCCATTTATTAACTTCTTTATCAGATATTGACATTTGTAAGAAGAACAAAGCACAATCATTGCCATCAGAAAAATGTGTGGTATTAAATAAAAGAAACAGGTATAATAAAATATTGGGTGGTAGGTATTTTTTTAAACACCTGAGATATTAGTAGCAAAGAATATGACTTCTTTAAAAAAAAAAAGATTAATTTTATTTATTTGAAAGGCAGAGCCACAAAGAGGGAGAGGGCGAGACAGACATCTTCCATCTGC